>NW_023276807.1:201209687-201509687 GCF_003668045.3 Cricetulus griseus | reverse complement strand
AAAGCGCTTGCTGTTCAAGCATGAGAACCCAAGTTTGATTCTCCAGAACCCACATAAAGTTGGGCCCATGTTGGGGACATGCCTAAAATCTCAGTGCTGGGGAGGCAGTCAGGAAAACCCCTGGACTTGATGGGCAGGCAGTCTAGCTGAAACCATGAACTGTATGGTTTAGACTGAAGACCTCAGTTAGATTCCTAAAACCTGTGATAGGAGAGAACCCACTCCTGAAAGTTGTCATGTGACTTCTGTGTAGCGTGAGTGCACACATGTGCATGCATGCACACACATACACACGCATGCGTGAGCGTGCGCACATGTACACACACATCAGGAGAACAGTTAAAGAAGACACCCTTAAGTATCAAACTCTGACGTCACATGCATGTGCAGCCATACAAACATCTACATACAAGCACACTTGAAGAGTTCTGAACCCTAAGCTGAACTTGGCTGCGTTGACAAGAGTCATGGGAAAACAGGAATGATAGTTGTTGACTGGTTTGGGGATAGAGATAAAGGGAAAGGTTTCAAGTCAAGGAGACCAAAAGCGTGTTGTTGAATAAAGTGGGCCAAAGGACTTGGATGGAAGAGCCCTCACTCAGTAAAGACTTGTGTAACTAACTCATTAAGGAGTTTAAACGTTGCCCACAGAGACTTTTCAAGTTTTTCATTAGAAGTAAAATGATGAAGTTTGCATTGTAAAAGTTAACTAAGGTAGATTGTAAAAATAGGTTTCTAAACTGAGTCTTGGTGTGGTACAATCCTGTTATCCTAGCCAGTGGACCATTGGTTGAATATTCAAAAGTCCAAGGACCACCAAGGCTATAGGGTGAGGTTAAGGCCAAATGGAGCAACCTAAAAGGAGTAGTGGAATGCCTTCCTGTCCCTGAGGCCTGTGGTATTGGGGTGGAGCTAGAAATGTTATGACGTGAAGGTTGGCAGTGCAAGAAGGGGCAGTAAGGGACAGATAACAGCTGCTAAAGTACCCTCTGTCATACTTGGGCAGGAAAAAAAAAAAACCTGAGAGGAACATGGAGAGCGCTGTCAGGTTTCAAACAAGAAATAATGTGTATCACACAATGCATGTAGTCTACTTTTAGGAAGCTGAGGTAGATGTAGACTGGGGTCAGTGTTATCCAGTATTTGCATACTTCAGTGGTAATTCTCTTCATTTTAATTGCTAAATAACAGCACTGGGTACTGGATGAAGCTTCAGCAGGGTCCACAAGTTGAAGTTTTTGTATTTTTTTTTTAAGCATTCTTTTCTTTAAAATTTTCATGCTGTTTTTGGTACATTCATAGAACTATATTATAAAAACTTAATTTTAGAGATGTACTGTCGAATTCTGTTCCTCTAAGGAACATTTTTCCTTCTAGAACAAGGTTAATTTAGGAATTTATTTGGAGTTCTTTCAAGAATATAGTTACTGATGAGCAGTCTTAAGGGAGAGGAGTGACTTGGAAGATATCTACTTATTTTTAATAGTATACATATTGTATGTATATAATATATAAATATATATTACTAAATACTCCCACACGAAATCTAATTTCTGATATTGAAGTCAGAAATAGCTGTACCCAGCCGTGTGTGAGGCTATGTAGCAGTACCTAGCTACAGCTACTTGGAAGGTGAAGATGGGAGAGTTGATTGCTCACTCCCCTTTCTCAATGCTGGGGCTCCACTTGGCTTGAACCTATACAGTGCTGCCAGCCTCTGAGAGTTCATATGCATATTGGTTCTGTGTGTCTGGAAGACACTGTTTCCTTGGAGTCATCCACCACCTCTGACTCTTAAGAATCTTCCCACCTCCTCTTCTGCATGGATCCCTGAACCCTGAGAATAGGGCTTTGAGGAGAACATCCCACATAGGACTAGGTACTTCAAAGTCTTTTGCCTTGCCCTCTGCACATTGTCTAGTGTGGGTCTCTCAGTTAGTCCCAGCTACAGAAAGAGGGGCTTCTCAGATGAGGACTGAGCGAAGCACTGACCTGTGGGTATAGCAGGATGCCACTAGGTGTCGTTTTATTGCCGAGTTCCTTTAGCAGAACAATAGTAGTAGGTTTTCACCTAAGACTACGACTTATTTTTTTCCCCAAGTTCTTGGCTACTTTTAATGAGTGTCAGGTGTGTGTTCTGTATCAAGCAGTAAGCCTTAAATCCAACCAAGAGGTAGTTGGTTACTCCAATATTTGTGCCACTATTGCACCAGTATATCTTTTTGATTGTTTTTTGTTTGCTCGGGGGTGGGGTGGGGTGGGGGGATGGTTAGTTGTTTGTTGTGTTGTTGTTTTGAGACAGTCTCATTATGTAGCACTGTCCTAGAACTCATTATGTAGACCAGGCTGTCCCTGCCTCCTAAGTGCCGGAATTAAAGGTGTGCATCATCATGCCTGGCTGGCACCAGTATATCTTGCAGGCAGGTTCTGTTCTTAGTTGCAGACTTTATTAAATAACTCTCTTTCTCTGATGCCCTGCCTGTCTTCTTTCTCACTCCTAAGTGGCTCGTTTTCTGTTGGAAATGTTCAGGTGCACCAGTCAATGTGGGAGCTTTGTGGTTCTCCTCTACTCCTTCTTGCCGTCCTCTCTACAGTCAATAATCAGACTGGTTGGCAGACCCCAAAGAAATTCCAGTTCTTCAAACTCCAAGGGCAGTGCATATATCCAGAAGTATCATTCGTGGCCCATTCAAACTTTGCTCTAGAAGGATTTCTGGTGGCTAGAAAAAAGCCAGCATTCCTCAGGAACTTGTAAAACAGGTTCCTGTCATCCAATAGGAGTCATTTCCCTTACCTCTGGCAGAAGGGACATATATGGTTCTTCATTGACATATCTGTGATGCCCATCAGCATATCAAAGTTAGTGCTAGCCACCTGGCTCCCTCAGTCCCTACTCGCAAGGACTTGGAGTTTGGGGAATTGGAGTTTTCTTTACACCTGACCTGCCAGCCTTTTGTTGATGATAAAGGATAAGCTCTGGCTGCCTCACAGCTGGGGAGGGCCCAGAAAGGCTGGAATGCTGGCCAAAGGTGGGGAGGGGGAGGGGAGTCAGGTAATGGCAGGAGACATGGAAAGTCCATCAGAAGCATCTGGCTTGCAGACCAAGCCTGAAGAAACAATGTGCAGTTACATTGGCTGGCCTGGTTCACACTGGTTTTCATCATGATTAGGGCTCACTGGTGGGCTCTGCAGTTGATTCCTGAATGATGATGTCTGTCAGCTGAGTGGGAATCTTCTCTCTCTCTCTCTCTCTCTCACACACACACACAGAGTTCTTAGCATGATTACTGTAATCTGTAATCTGCACTGAAATCCTTTTTGTAGAATAAGCAGTTAGCAGCTGGAGTAGGTTCACACCTTTGAGCTATAGCAAAACAAATCTTGAAAAGTTACCAGCATAATAGAAGCATAAACATTCATTTGTAGTAAGAAATTTTCTCAGCAGAGAAGAAAACAAAGGGGAGAGCTTGAGGACCCAAAACATGGTCGTGGGATAGACATGTCCTCTATCCTAAGGGCTGGTATAGAGAGAGCAGACAGTGGTGTTTTTGGCATAGTGAGAAAAGCACTTTTATATCTATTTAGAAAACAACCCAAGACAATTTACATTTTTGAGCCTGTGACTATAATAGCCATTGCTTTTGTTATCAAGACCAGATTAACAATCTATCAGAACTTAGTTGATTAATGTTAAACTTTGAATTTTGAAGTCTTAACGACATATGTATAATCTTTAAGTCTCATTTTGTACATACCTCAAATCACTTCCTTAGAACTTTACAACTTACATAGTAAACCTTCTTCCTTCCATCTGGAAACATCCAGTCATTTACCATGAGGCATAGGTGCTTGGTTACTGACAACAAGTTCTTTTAAATGGAGCAATAGTAAAAAGTAAATTTTCAGTCACTAACAACAGCATGGCGGCTTGATTTGTCTTTCATTGAAAACTGTTTTGTGAGTCTCCCTTTCTCATCTTGAAGCCTGTCATCAGCCAGGTAGACCTCCCTCTCCCCGAGTTTTGATGAGCATTGGTTCTTGGGCTTGTCTGTGAGGTTGCTTGTCAACTAGTGTGCCATTCTCAGACTCTGGATGTGAAACCTTCTTTTGTCTTCGTGTATAGAGTGGATGTGTTCAGTTGCTGTCAGAAGGAGCCAGTTTTGTGGGATGCTCCTTGGAGACTGCTCGTTGGTCATTCCAGTCATTGTTAAAATAATGCTGTAGTGTCCTTCCCTTCTGAAAACCCAAACTAAAGGACTCCTTGGACCTGCCATCCCTTTTCTGACCATCTGTCACCGTTGCCCTGCCCCTCACCATAGCAGGGTATCAAAGCCATCGTATCTTCCTTGTGCTCTTGCCCAGCCATCAGTATTCAGTTCACCTCTGGGCTCTTGTTTACGTTGCACTCTCTTGGTGAACACTATTATAGTCTGTTATGAAGCACAAGTCACCCTGCTTAAAAAACAGTTCCAGACCTAATTTGACATAGCTGATTTAAGGTAGTGGTAGGAGATACTCACCTTTATCTCCCCACCCCCAACCAAACCCAAAGCCAGTATAGACATCTATCCACAAATAAAATAGCTCTGGGTTGCAGATGGGTCCAGACATCAATATTTTTTAAAAATTGCTTAGACTTAAAAAAAAAAAAAAAAAAAAAAACCTTTACAAATGCAGCTCGGGCAATTGCAATGCTGACCGGACTGAAAGTCACTAAGTGGCATATCTCACACTCACAGTAAAACTTGGACAGCTTTCTGCAGCAAACAAGGTTCCTGCTGCCTGGGCTCGTCATCTACTGACAGCAGCCTTCTGGTCATCAGTCTCCTTCAGGTGCCACAGCTTGGTTTCATCTAGCACCAGCCATCTCTAGCATTGGATCAGTGCCTTTTGGCACACAGGTTAACAGATATTTGTTAATGCATTGTTTGACAGATGCTGTTTGATACTCTGTAGCAATGGATTTGGTTGGTAGCCTATTGTCCTTAAGAATGCTACTGGAGGGACTTGGAGATGGCTCTGTGGTCATGGGAACCCACAAAAGGTGGATCCTTAATTCCGTAAATTGTCTTCTGAGCTCCACACAGATGCTGTAGCACACACTCCTGTAATACTAGAGTGTCCACTGTTGAAATATATGCCCCAGGCTCCACAATTCTTCTGTCCACCTTCCAACACCATTTTTCTTTTTGTTTTGGTTGGTGTGTGTGTGTGTGTGTGTGTGTGTGTGTGTGTGTGTGTGTGTGTGTGTGTGTGTGTGTGTGTGTGTGTGTGTGTGTGTGTGTGTGTGTGTGTGTGTGTGTGTTCTCAAGCCAGGTGCTGCATGCATGCTTTGGGGTGTGTGTGTGTGTGTGTGTTCTCAAGCCAGGTGCTGCATGCATGCCAGATACAATGTCAAGTGTCTTCTATCACCTCCCCCTCTCCCCCCAAACAGGTTTCTGTCCTGGGTAGTTTTATGTCAGTTTGACACAAGCTAGAGTCATCTGAGAGGAGGGAGCCTCAGTAGAGAAAATGTCTCCATGAGATGAGGCTGC
The DNA here is from genome assembly GCF_003668045.3 of Cricetulus griseus. NCBI lineage: Eukaryota > Metazoa > Chordata > Mammalia > Rodentia > Cricetidae > Cricetulus > Cricetulus griseus. Next base: position 201,504,153 of record NW_023276807.1, on the reverse strand, counting down.
AGGCAAGCCTGTAGAGCATTTCTTAATTAGTGATTGATGGAGGGTCCTGGGTTCTGTAAGAAAGCAGGCTGATCCCCTGAGCAAATCGAGAACATGGGAAGATGGGGGGAGGAAGCTACGGGAGTGAGAAGGGAAGAAAAGGAAGGATGCAGAGGTCATGAGGAAGCAGAAATTTTGAGTGAGGTGTAGATTAGAAGAAAGGACGTATGACAGGTAGGATTTTAGTTGGGGGGGTGGTAGAGGAGGAAGGGAGGGAGAAGGGAACTGGGATCGTCATGTAATTCAATCTTGTTTGTAATTCAAATATATAAAAAAATAAATTAAAAAAAAAAAAAGAAAGAAAGCAGGCTGAGCAAAGCCCTGGGAAGCAAGCCAGTGGGCAACACCCTTCCATGGCTTCTGTATCAGCTCCTGTCTCCAGGATCCCATCTTTTTTTAGTTCCTGTCCTGAGTTCCTTTGGTGATGGACTGTAGTTGTGGACATGTAAGCCAAATAAGCCCTTTCCTCCCCAGCTTGACTTTGGTCATGATGCTTCAACATGGCAATAGTAACCCAAACTAAGACAGTCTTTCTCTGTAGCCTTAGCTGTCTTGGGATGGAATTTGCTGTGTAGATTGCCTGCTTTTGCCTCCCAAGTCCTAGGATTAAAGGTGTGCACTGCCACACTGAATCATCACTCTTCACCTTGTTTTTCTGGACAGTCTGTCACTGAACCGGAAGTTCACTGACTCTGGCAAGACTGGCTAGCCAGGGACCTCCAGCAATGTTTTTTCCCTACAGTGCTGAGTATAGGTGTGCTACATTTGCCCTCCCCCATAGGGGCTGGGAAATCTAAGCTCAGGATAAAACACAAGGGTGTATCTCCTGTGTTGCCAACGGTAAGACAGGGTTTCTGGTCCTTGTATCTCGTGTTGTCCTTGTCCAGTTTACCCTTGCTGGATGCAGGCAGGCTGCTCCTGCATGGAAGAGCCAGGTAGAATTGGGTCTCATTGGAAGAGCAGGCTTTGAAGGGAAAGAACAGCGATCCACTTGTGGTTTATAAAGACATTTGGTTTATTTCTGTGCTACTGTGTTCGCTGTGCCTCTTCCAGACCTTGTCACCATGTGCTATGTGTGTGTCTGATGGGAACCAGAAACAAGGAAAATGGGTGTCCAGGAAGGTTTGTGCCCAGGGCTCAATCTGAAGACTGGTTGATGGAGAATTGAGGGTTTTGTGGAGGTGGGTTTCTGTTTTTTTCTTTTTTTAAAGGAGGCTGGGTTTATTCTGACTCTAGTTTAAGGATACAGCCCATCATGGGAGGGGACAGATGAGATTGTATTGTATCCTTATCTGATGAAGTTTACTGTAACATTGCTTATGTGGTGTGTTCCCGGACAGCCCGCACAATGCTGTATTTCAGGAGGGAGGGCCACAGCTTGTCCGTCAGGATGACGTTGCTATTGAAGGCAGACACATCAGAGTGTCTGAACAGATGAATGTTCACACAACTACCTATGGACACTGAAATCTCTAGCTTTCCATCTTACTTCTTATTTCAGAGGGGCAATTTTTGACCACTTGTAACTTTTGTGGTTGGGAACAAGTTGCCTCTCTGCCAAAATTTGTGTGTAGCTTCTGTTTCAGATCCCTCCTCCTCAGGCCTCTCTGTCAAGCACTTACTCCGGACCACATTTGACATTGTTTGAGTCTGTCCTTTGTTATGGCTGAAAGCACCTCTTCTGCCTTGCTGCCCCTGTGGAGCAGCTGCATTTCACATCAGTCAGCATTTACTTCAGGCTGCTAGCAGGTGCTGAGGAGCTGCCCCCACTCCCTGTTCACCGGCAGCTGTGTGGACAGATTCCTGACATGCCGCTGGCAGCTGCTTTTGCTAAAGCACAGAGATTTCTGGACCTGCTGTGTGCCTGTGGAGTGCATGGCCCTAGGCACACTAGAGAGGTTGCCAGGACATTCTGGGCATTTAATGACCCCAGAACAATGCTTTACCTAGGAAGTAGAGAAATACCAAGCCTAGGCCTTTTCTTCTTCCTTGCTTGGATAGTTCTCAGAAGGAATGGACTGTGGTGACTGGGTGGCCATTTTTTTCCTCCCTTCGCAGCTGCCTCACCCTCCCTGCAGTGCTCTTCCTGGAACCCCCTACCCCTATTCCATAAACAAGTCACAAAGTTACCTTTGGGGGAGCCCAGATCTTCTGGATTTTTGGAATTAGAGTGATTTTTTAAATTAATTAATAGTTAATTAATTTGGGGGCTTTGGATACAGAGTTTCTCTGTGTAGACCTAGCTGTCTTGGAATTCGAGCTATAGACCAGACTGTTCTTGAACTCAAGATCTACTTGCTCTCTGTCTCCTGAGTGCTAGGATTAAAAGGCCTGGCCACCACTGCCTGGCTCAGTGACTTTAAAAGAAAAATTGTTTGTATTTATTTTATGTGTATGGGTGTTTTGCTTACATGTATGTGTGTGCACCATGGGCATTCCTGGTACACAAAGAGGCCAGAAGGAGGCAGTGGATTCCCTGGAATTGGAGTTACAGATCTCTGTGAGCTGCCATGTGGGTGCTGGGAATCAAACTCATGCCCTCTGCAAAAAAGCAACAAGTGCTCTTAATGGTTGAGACATTTCTTTAACCCCCAGAGTAACTTTTATTATAAGCTTTGCCTCCTTTCTTTTGCTTGCTGGAAATACATGATTTCGTGTCCTTAACAGTGATGTCATCTTTACAGAAGTGTCTGGGTAGAGGAGTGGGGAGGAAGGATTGTATATACCCAAAAGTAAATCAGTTCAACTCAGCCTTCTGCTTATCTTAATCTCTGTTCCTAAAGAGAAAAGTAGCATGTATGACCAGAAAATAAATATGTATGTAGGTAGGTAGGTAGGTAGGTATGCCCCAACTTCAGCTGTCTGCTCTAAGCTGGTTCAGAACTTGGTACTTCCAAAAGGTGTCAAATTCTGTCCTGGAAAATAACTTAAGATGTGAATACTACATATATAACAGGGTGGCTGCAAAACCGTAGTTCCACGTGTGTTTGCAGGTGGACTCCCAACACCGTGATTGATGGGACTATCCCAGGGCAAAACAAATGTTGAAAAAACCTTTTTATTTAATTTAATTTCCAGGGGGGCTTGAAAGAAGGGAGGTCTGGGAAGCTTTGGTTAGGATGTAAAAACAAGAACATAAAGAAACATGTAATTTACAGTTTGGTAGGGAAATAACTTGGAGACTCATCTTTGCTTTGAATAAGATAACACTTCCCCACTGTCTTATAGACAGAGACTGTGTGACTGTGTCTCCACTGCTGTCAACTCTGGCTGGGTTATTAGCAGTGAGTTAGGAACTGGCCACATGCTGTGTCCTTCCCTTCCCTGCCAGCAACTGCCAGCACCCCCCACCCCACCCCCCAACCCCACCCACCCCCACCCCACCCCCCACCCCCACCCCAGCACAGTGTCTCAGCCATTTTCATTTCAAGGATGTTCAAGTCAGTTTCTTCGCTGCTGGTGGTGGAGAGTTCTCTTTGGTTTGGACCTTCCTTCATCTAGAGTACTTGTTTGGTTCTTTTCTTGCTTTCTTTTAGTCATTTCTCCCTTTTTTGGCAGTTAGTAAGCTTACTATAGTTAATCTAAAAAGATTTTTCTGTAAATACTACTATAAATACTAGCTGAAGTTAGGTTGTATATCTTCCTGTTACAAGTTTATTGTTACTGTTTCCCTTATTTGATTGTAATCAAATCTTCTGTACTTGGTTTATAAAGCTACTAAAATATTTTGTAGATATTAATGTTTTCTATATATGTGTACTGAACCATGTTCAAAGAAAAAAACTTGAGCTGTGTGATTCTTATCCTGATTGGTTCTTGCCAACCTGACACAAACTTAGACATATCTGGGAATAGGGAATTTTTTTTTAACTTATTTATTATGTATACAGTCTTCTGCCTGCATGCCAGAAGAGGGCACCAGATCTCATTCAAGGTGGTTGTGAGCCACCTTGTGGTTGCTGGGAATTGAACTCAGGACCACTGGAAGAACAGTCAGTGCTCTTAATCACTGAGCCGTCTCTCCAGCCCGGGAATAGGAAATCTTAATTGAGAAAATGTCTTCATCTAATTGGCTGAAGGGCATTTTTTTTTTTGATTGATGGTTGATGTAGGAGGGTCCAGCTCACTGTGGGCCATACCACCCTTGGGCAGGTGGTCCTGACTTGTACAAGAAAGCAAGCCATGGGGAGCAAGCCAGTAAGCAGCACTCTTTCATGCCCTCTACTGTAGAGTTCCTGCCTCCAGATTCCTGCCCTGACTTGCCTCAGTGATAGAGTGTGACCTGAGAGTTGTAAGCTGAAATAAACCCTGTCTTCTCTGAGTCACTTTTGGTCATGATGTTTTTTCTGTCACAGCAATGGAAACACTAACTGTGACAGTTCTCTGAGTTATCTTTCCCAGGGTGTTTTTGGGAAACAAGTTTGGGCTACAGGCTGTTCACATTTGTTCTGAAGTTCTTTCCAAGCTTTCTTCACCTAGAATGTCACCCTCATTCACTTTGATTCCCCATCCATGTCCTACCCTTACTGTCTTAACAAACACATTACTGTTTCTTCTTCTTAAGACTTTGATTTTATTTTAATTATATGGGTGTGTGTGAACATGAATGCTGGTGCCCACAGAAGACAGAGGTATCAAATTCCCCTGGAGCCAATGTGCTAGAGCAGCAAGTGTGGTTAACCACTCATTGAGCCGCCTCTCCAGCCCCCACCTTCGTGTGTGTGTGTGTGTGTGTGTGTGTGTGTGTGTGTGTGTGTGTGTGTGTGTGCTCAGAAATGAACTTTTTTATGTATATTATGGAAATTATGTTGTATGTTCAAAGCTGAATTACAATTCCACCACTCAGTTTTTTTTTCCAGTCCCAGGTTTCTGTTTGTCTTCCAAGGTCCAGGTCTGTCTGTCTGACCCTGGGTGTTTTTCCTGGGCTTGGTGTGCTGGGTTTTGAGGATACAGAAAGTGTTTTCTTTGCCGTTTGTACTTTTTGTACCTCTCACAGTCTCTTCGTTTTCTTAAGCATCCAGTTTTGTTTTGTTTTATCTTTAATTTCTCTCCAGCTATTCTGTATTAATTTTTAAAGCATTTTTCTTGTTTACTGTTTATAGATGTAAAAAAGGATTGGTCTGACCATGCTCTCTGGTGGGAAAAGAAGAGAACGTGGCTGCTTAAGACGCACTGGACCTTGGATAAGTATGGCATCCAGGCAGATGCCAAGCTTCAGTTCACCCCCCAGCACAAACTGCTCCGGCTGCAGCTTCCCAACATGAAGTATGTGAAGGTGAAAGTGAATTTCTCTGACCGAGTCTTCAAAGCTGTGTCTGACATTTGCAAGACTTTCAGTAAGTATCTAGCCCTTCGTTAAAGTATGATGCACATATGACTGACGTGGCATTGAGCTTACCCTTGGGGTGTGGTTTGGGATGAACCCTGTGTGCATCTGTATTTAAAATTACTATTTCCATAGGTTTTTTTTTTTTTTTTTGGTTTATTTATTATGCAGACAGTGTTCTGCCTGCATGTATTCCCGCAGGCCAGAAGAGCACACCAGAACTTATTTCAGATGGTTGTGAGCCACCATGTAGTTACTGGGAATTGAACTTGGGACCTCTGAAAGAGCAGCCAGTGTTCTTAACCTCTGAGCCATCTCTCCAGCCCTATTTTTGTGGTTTTTAATGTTAGTTTTAGATAAAGAAGTATTGGGTTAAGAAGGAATAAGAAGGATTAGATTTTTCCCCCTGATTAGAATCATATCATGTTTCTTATTATATAAAAGTTTTTTTCTGATAAGTTTATTATTTGATAGTTGTGGGGATTGAACCTTGGGCCTCAGTTCATAGAAGGCAAGTGCTTTTCCACTGAGCTACACCCTCAGCCCCAACAGCATTGTCTGTCAGAGGGAGAGGAAGGGAGCAGGTATTGTTTTCAGAGGGCTGTGGCTCTCCAGTATTTCCGTCATGTAAGTCACTTTGATTTTAGTAAGTCAGAGAGATGGTGTCACTTCCTTTGACGAAGGCCTGCCTGCTCCTGAGGAAACTGTGAGGACTCTTCCTCACCCAGTGTGAATACCTTGGACTCTCAGAAACAAGATGTGGATTGCCTTTTACTTTGGTTGACCTGGTTATGATGTATGACAGGAAGTATTTAGCTGTCAGAGAAAATGTGAATTTTCGTCATTACTGCTAGAACATAATTCTTAGATACATTCAGCGATTCTCCAGATTTTAGTTCCAACTAGAACTAGAACTCTTTTATACATGTTACATTTTCAGGTGACACTAATAATTCATGAACATATTGTCACAGAAGAATCAAGACTGTAGACATAACACAGCAAATGGCCCCTTCCCAAAAGTAACTTTGGCCAAAAGTTTGATTTGCTACACATTTGCTTGTTCAGGCCATTTCCTGTGTAATGTGTTTATGTGTGGTGTATGGTATGTGCATATGTGTACTCGGGTTTGGAAGTCTTCATTGGTGTAAAGATGATAGGAGTATGTTGGTTGTCTGTCCTACTTTTTCTGCCCCATTTCCTAAGTGCTAGGAATAAGTGCCAACATGTCTGGCTTAGGGTTGAGTTTAGCAGCTTCTCTATGCTGTATCCACGGAGCCATTTCCCAGTCTTATTTTTTCCTCATCAGTTACTGCTGTTAGAAATGCTGTTGATTTTCTTTTTCTTTTTCTTTCTTTCTTTCTTTCTTTTTTTTTTGTAATCTATCTGATATCATTGTTGAGCTCTGTCTTAAATCTTAATTTATATTTTCACTTTTTATATAAATCACACCTCTTATAATTCACCCTCTTTCTCATTTGTGCATCTTGTCCCTCATCTTGTCTTACTGTAATGAATTAGACTTTAGTCATGTTGAGTAACAGCAATAACAATATTATTGAGTTGTTCCTGGTGTTTTACATTGAGCTCACATTTTATTGTATTTGGGAACTTTTCACCTATATTTTATTCCTAATACCTTGCCTCATGAAAACACAGAAAATGTAATTAAATGGAGGTCAGGGAAGCCTACGTCATATGTAGCGCAATGGGAAGGTCCCGCATGCCCTGATGACCTTTAGAACTCTTCATAGTATAGCTTTGCTCATATTCCCTCTTTATCATCCATGTGCTGTCACTAAATCTTACTCTGTGAATGTCTTAGGCATTCATTTTTCCTTCCACATTCTTTTCTAGTGAGTGACAGTAAATGTAGTAGTGTATTTAAGTTTCTATACTTAAATTTCTCCACCTTCCTAAATACAGCTGTGTGCGTGTTCGCCTTTGTTGTTACACCTTTACTACTGTTAATACCGTGCCATTTTCAGCCATGTGTGTGTCTGACTTGCTGGACCTGTGTTCTGGGATTTCTTATCTTTAGAGTTCTGAGATGAGACTCTTGTCCCAGAGTCTGGGCCTGGCCCCAGTCCCAGAAGCCCCACAAGCTGTGTTTAGCACTACCAGCCGGAGAATGAGTGTAGAGGACATCCCATATTCAAGCCATAGTGTCCACAGGCTTGGAGGGACCCAGAAGAAGCTAAGACTTAAAGATGTAATTAAGGGGGCTGGAGAGATGGCTCTGTGATTAGAATTCCCAGTACCCACATGGCAGCTCACAACTGTAACTCCAAGATTTGACACCCTCACACAGACATACATGTAAGCAAAACACCAATGCAAATAAATGTTGTTTTTTTTTTTTAAAGATATAATTAAATCACTGTGGAGTTGAGGTTGATTATAAAAATAACCAAGGCAGTACTTGGCCTTAAGTAATTCAATAACTACTTGTTTAATTTATTTAGTAAGTAGTAATTGAAGATTGTTCTTCTTGCTAAAAAAAAAATGCCAGGGCTGGAGAGATGGCTCAGAGGTTAAGAGCATTGACTGTTCTTTCAGAGGTCAAGTTCAATTCCCAGCAACCACATGGTGGCTCACAACCATCTGTTATGAGATCTGGTGCCCTCTTCTGGTGTTCAGATACACATGGAAGCAGAATGTTGTATACATAATAAATAAATAAAATCTTTAAAAATAAATAAATAAAGTAAAAAATATTCCATAAATACTATAAAATGTTAATGTGTGAATTGGGAAGGAAAGCGTGCATACTTGATTTGCAGTTGTTAAATCAGGTGGCGAACAGTGTGCCTACCTACATTTGTATCATTTATGAGTGAATTGTGATTAGGCTTTTGTAGGTTTTAAAAAGCTAAATATTGAGTACGTGAAAATTGTAGAAACCTAAATTCCCCTGTCTATAAGTAAACTTGTATTGGAGCATAGCCAGGCTGCCCTGCTTAGCGTTGTCAGGCTGCTTCTGGATGACAAGGCAGGGTTAGAAAGATCTGCACAGGGGGTGAAATACTTTCTGCCGGCCTTGTGCTTGCTAATCCTGAGCTAACTTATGTGGAGACACTCTGTTCATCTTTCCACCACTGGACACCAAACACTGAAGTCACTTCGGAACTACTCCCGGGAATGATTTTCTTCTGTTAGTCATTTAATATTCAAGCCTAGTAATTTTCCTCAAATTAAATGAATTCACTTAAGTGCTGGTCACTGTGGTTTCATTAGTTGCACTCTTCTGGGTTCGTTCTTCTGGCTCTTGATCACTGTAAGAAAAGTAGAATCAAAAGGAAGAAAAATGACATGGCCCGTGTTACCAAGCGTAGTTAGCATCAGAGTCCGGAGTGTCGTGAAGGATGCCAGCTACTGAAAAGTCAGGAAATTACCTGATTTTGCTTAACACTGACAGCCTTTGCAAGCTTTCTTTGTTTGCTTTTAAAATTGGTAAAAATGATTTCTTTTGTAATTTAATTCTTATACAAATTCTGTGTAATGACTAAATGAGACTGGCTGACTTGCCTCCTCCTTTTTTAAGCAAACATTGTTGGCAGAGAATGTTGAGTTCCTTATCCAGCCTGTACACTGGTGTGCCGACTTCACAAATGTGCTCCCAGTTTGACAGTGTTCCGTGCTCACAGTGTGTTATGCTGGTGTTAATTTAAGACTGGGGTTCAGGTCTTCCCACTGGTGATACTATTAGGCACACGCTAACACATTCCCGTTTTCCCCTCTGCCCTGCCCCTGGAGAAGCACCTGTGTTTGATAGAGACACATGCACAGTGACAGTAGAGCAGGTTGGAGGGGCCCCTGTAAGAATGAGAAGGGAATGAAGAATCAGTTAGATCATTGTTCTATACTCTATGCTTGTTCCTTTTTAAAAAAGATTTTTATTTTATGTACATTGGTGTTTTGCCTACTGTTACAGATGGATGCAAGCTGCCATATGGGTGCAGGGAATTGAACCTAGGTCCTCTGGAAGAGCAGTCGGTGCTCTTAACTGCTGAGCCATCTCTCCAGCCCTTTATTTTATTTCTACCGGCAAAGAGTTTGTTTAGTCTAAAAATTATTTAGTGCTTCTTGTTACTTTATTTTCAAATTATTTTCCAGTATATTTTGTTCTTTATAAGTTTATTTTAGCTTAAGTACTAAAAATCCAAACTCAGCTTTGTTCCAAGTTTACATTTTCACACCTTGAGAAGTTATATGAGAAAACCAATTAGTTAACGTGACTCCCAATGACAGGCCCTTCCACCCTTCTGATGTGGGTATGGCCTCGTGTTTGTTTGTAAAGCCTTGCATTAGTAAGGGTTTCTGTTGCTGTGCTAGACACCCACAACCAAAAGCTTCTTGGGGAAAGGGTTATTTCAGCTCACAGCTCTTAGGTCACACGCCATCACTAAGGGAAGTCAGAGCTAGAGCTGGAGGCAGGAACTGATACTGAAGCCATCCAGGGAGGAGTGCTGCAGCAGGCTTCCTATGGCTCACCCAGCCTGCTTTCTTATACAACTACGGAGCACTGGCCCAGGGTAGGCATCACCCACAGAGGGCTTGGCCTGCCCACATCAATCATTACTCAAGAAAATGCCCCTACAGACTTGCTTACTGGCCAATCTGATGGAGGTATTTTCTCTCTTGAGGTTCCTTTCCCTTGTGTCAAGTTGATTTAAAAAACCAATCATGACAGACCCCCTTCAGGGAACAGGGTAGGGTCTGTTGAGCTGCCTTTCCAACTTGGCTGATAGGTGAAGCAGAAACATTCCAGAGTCCTCCTCACATCTCGTTGTCCACCTGTGTCATGTGGCCAGTCTTAGCTGCAAGAAAGACTAGAGAAGCAGAAAGATGTTAATGTTTGCAATTTTCTTATATTAGAGACAAGCAGAGAAGAGGGCTGAGAAATGGTTAGTGAATTCACCCATAAGCAGCTCTGCCACATGCTCCTTTCTTAAGTCTGTAATGAGCCAAACTGAACAAAATACAAAGATCAAATGATATTTTGAGTAGAGTGACTATATGAAAACTCTTGAATTTCATTTAACTCTCTCTCTCTCTCTCTCTCTCTCTCTCTCTCTCTCTCTCTCTCTCTCTCTCTCTCTCTCTCTCTCTCTGTCAAACTTACAGAGATCTGCCTGCCTCTGCCTCCGGAGTGCTAGGATTACCTGTGGCGGTTTAAATAAGAATACTTCCCCATGGGCTCATATATTTGAATATATAGTTACCAGGGAGTAGCACTATTTGAAAGGATTAGGAGGATTAAGAGGTGTGGCCTTGTTTAAATAGGTATGGCCTTGTTGGAGGAAGAGTGTCAATAGGAGTGGGATTTGAGGTTTCAAAAATGCATGCTAGACTCAGGTGTGCTCTCTCTTTCCTTATAGATCAGTTCATAGCTCTCAGCTATTGCTTCAGTGCCTGTCAGTATTCCTACCTGAAACTGTAAGCAAGCCACCCCCACCCCCAATTAAATGCTTTTTTTTTTTTTTTTTCATAAGAGCTGTCTTGGCTGTGGCTTCTCTTTACAGCTATAGAACAGTTAACAGAAGACAGAAGTTGGTACCAGGGACTGCCATATTGCTGTGGCAGGCCTGAGCATGCTGTTTATTGGAGGAATATGGAAGACTTTGGGACTTTGAACTAACAAAGTGGCTGAACACTTCAAGTGGGACTTATTGGTCCACCCTAGTAAAAGCAAGGACAGTAGTGCTGAGAGCAATGTCAGTCCAGCTCAAGTTTCAGAGGGGAAGAGTATTAGTAAGTGGCCTAGAGACTATTCTTGTGATATTTTGGCAAAGAATGTGGGTGGGTTTTGCTTTTGTCCCAAAAATCTGCCTGAAGCAAAATTGAAGAGTTTTGGATTAACGGTTTTGACAGAGGAGATTGTAAAACAGCCCAGTATTGACTGTGCTATGTAGTTATTAGTGGCCACTGTTTTGAAGATCTATAATGAAAAGGAGCAAGCTGAGCAAGGAAAAATTTAAAACGTACAGTTTGAGGAGAAAAGGAGCTCAAGGAGGTGTGATGGCGTTAAGTCCAGTGCTCAGAGACAACAAGATTAAAGAAAAGCCTGATGCTAAATGGCATAAAGGGAGTGGTGACCTCAGGGCAAGACCCCATCCAGCTAAGCTTCCAAATTGTGAAAAGGAATTAAAATCTTAGATCAGGAAGGAAACCACACACAGCAAAGCTGATGCAAATGTAATTGAACAGGGTGCCAGATTCCAGCCCCACCAAGCAGCAGAACTTGGCAGCTTCCTCATATGGTTCTGGCTTTAGAGTCAAGGATACAATACAGGGGTTATGGAATCTCCTTCTGTGGCTAAGGAAAGTCACTGATGCCAGGCATATGTCGGGTGTCTCTTCATGGACACCTAGAGAGGCCGTTATATAAAGCTGTGAAGGTGAAACCTGGATTTCAGTGGCGACCCCATGATGTTGGGGATACTAGATTTGTGGGATACCTGCCAAGAAAAGCTGCAGACCAGGTCTGTAACCAGCCCGAGAGAGTCAAGTGTGTTACAATCAACAAACTGAAGAGGAATTGGAGATCTGAAGAGTGCTTTGACATCAGACATGGAATTGCAGAATTTGTGGAGTCTTCGCAGCTAGGCTCTGGACTTGGGTCCTCACTATGCCCCCCTTCCTCCCTTTCGGAATGGTAATGAGTGTGCCATTGTGTGTTGGAAGTATGCAATATGCTTTTTGTTTCGTTTTTGGAGGCAGGGTTTGTGTAGCCCTGGCTGTCCTGGAACTCACTCTGTAGACCAGGCTGTCCTCGTCTTAAAGGTCCACCTGCCTCTGCATCTTGAAAGCTGGGATTAAAGGTCTGCACTAGCACTGCTTGGTTTGATATGCTTTTTGATTTTATAGAGGATTACAGTTAAAGAGATTGCCTTGAATCTCAGAAGATACTTTGAACTTTCAGACAGTGTTAAGATTATGAAAGACTGGGGCTTTTTAAGTTGGATTGAATGAACTTTTGCATTATGATATGGCTACAAGCCTGTAGGGACTGAGAAGTGTAAAGTGATGGTTTGAATATAAATGGTCCCCGTAGACTCATGTATATTGAATGCTTAGTCACCAAGGAGTAGCACTATTTGAAAGGATTGGAAGGTGTGGCCTTATTGAAGGAAGTATGTCACTGGGAGTGCACTTTTAGGTTTTAGAAGCCTATACCAGGCCCAGGCTCACTCTCTACTTACAGATCTGGATGTTGCTGTCAGCTGTTGCTCCAGAGCCTGCCTGTATGCCACCATGCTTCCTGCCATGATGTAATGGGCCAGACCTGAAACTAAGCAAGCTTCCAATTCAGTGCTTTTTTTCAATAGACACCTGGGCCATACATAGTGTCTCTTCACAGCCACAGAAGTAACTGAGATGTGTGACCTTGAGACAGTTTATTGGAGCATTCTGGTAGATCAGAGTCCAGTGATTGATTGCTCGTGTCTAGCTCCTTGGGGGGATGTTATGATTTGAATCTGAAATGTTTCCCACAGCTCATGTTTTGAAGTTTGCTCCCCAGCTTGTGATGCTATTTTAAGAGGCTGTGGAACCTTTGGAACCTCTTAGCTGTTGGAAGTAGGTCACTAGGAGCAAGCCTGATTCCAGGGCCCTTTCTGCCTTCAAACCTGACACCATTTGACTAGACCCCACACAGGCTCCTGTCACTATGCGTCCTTCGCCACCCTGGCGGAGTGATGCTAAGCAGAAATAAGACTTTGCTCCTTGGCATTATTTCTTTCTGCTATTGTTGTCAAAGCAACACACAGGGAACTACAGGTGAGATGTGTTTGAATTCTTTGCCTTTCTCTTATAAGTGGGCTGTCTGGTTGAACTACCAGCATTCTTTGCATATTCTGGATGTAGAAACTTTATTGAGCGTATTTTGAAAGTGTTTCTCAGTGTGTGGCTAACTTTTTGTGAAGTGTTATTGAAATAGAAAAGTTAAATGTATATGAAAAACAATTGTGAACTCTATTTTCTCTTTCTGTCCCCTCCATTGCTTTCTGTGAAAGGGTTTTAGTAGTCCTTTGTGACTGTAGTTATCTCCACCTGTGACTTACTAGCTGTTTCCGCTTTCATCTTCATAGTAATTGCTTGCAATAGTGTCCAACCTTCAGCCTGTACTTGTGTTCCAGGATGGCTGTGAACACAGACACATTACTTAAAACATTATTAGGTTTTTTTCTTTGATTTTTTTTTTTTTTTTTACTACTTTGTAACTGGATTTGTGCAGCTCTTGAGCAAGAATTTTGTAGATGACAGCAATGTCAGAGTCAGTGTGTCTGTAGAAGATTGTCTTGATTGTTTATTGATGTAGGAGGGCCCAGCCTATTGTGAGCAGCATCATTCCCTAAACTGAGCTCTGAACTGTAAAGAGTGAAGAAAGCTAGTTACAGGCAGGCAGCGTGGGTGCATTCATTTATCTTTGTGTGTGTGTAACAGGGCCAGTTGTCTTGAGTTCCTGTCACTGAGATACCTGGAAGTGTCACCCAAATAAACCCTTTCTTCTGTAAGTTGTTTTGGTTGGGTTATTTTACCACAGCAACAGAAATGAAAGTGGCACACATAGGTTTTGATGTTCACCGGGGTAATTTCTGCTTCCCTTCCTGTCTCCTCCCCTTCCTTTTCCTTTGCTAGTGGTTATAGATTGTATTTTCCCTGCCTCTTTATGAGATAATATTTGCTTGTGTGTGAGGCTTTATTAATTTAATGTGGTTGGTATTGTTGGTAGCTGTATCCCCCCCCCTTTAAGTGGTGACCCCACTTTTTTTCTGCTCAGCAGTCAGATTGCAAGGAAATCAGTTGTTTTTTGTGTTGTTTTGTCTTTTAGGTTTTGTTTTTAGGATAGTTATGGGACCAGTTTAGCGTAACTCCTAAGGTGTTGTCTTTTGGGAATTCTTCCACTCTTCCTGGTGGCAACACAGTTTCAGTTATGGATCCTTTCCTGTTTCCTAGTCTTGAGTGGCTTCTGCTCACAGATACGGGTCACAATTCAGCCAGACACCAGGAAACATCTCTGAGACCTTGGGACACCTCTGTAAATAGAGCTCCTCTAGCCATCTTGGCCTCCCTGACCTCCATCTCCAGTGTCTCAACTCAGCAAGAGCCAGCTCTCTCTGCCCCTCCTGGCCCCAGCTACCTTTATCTAGTAAATTGGTTCTGGTAAAACTATATTGATCATCTTGGCTTTTCCTTTACTGTTGGTATCAGTAAAGCCATATTCACCCTCTCGGCTTTTCCTTTATTATTGTTCAGATAAAGGATAGAAAATCCCAAGTTCTTGCCACTCCATCTTCATTAGACCCTCCATCTTAATTTATCAGAAGATTTTCTCTTAGCCTTCTGTTTTTTCAGAAAACCATCATTGTTCATTAAAGCATTTGTAGATGCAAAGTCATTTCTTTCATTGAAATTTAAAATTGAACATGTTCATGGCTGGAGAGATGGCTCAGTGATTAAGATCACTGAGTGCTGCTCTTCCAGAGGTCCTGAGTTCAATTCCCAGCAACCACATGGTGACTCACAACCATCTCTAGTGAGATCTGAGTTGAGGCCCTCTTCTGGCCTAAAGTTGTACATGCAGATAAAGCACTCATATACATAATACATAATATTGAACATGTTCTAGGCCATGCTCATGGTATTCCCTTCCAGATCCAGTCTTCACATTCCCCTACCTCTTCCTCCACCCAACCCCCAAAGTAAAAGGCTCCATCAACCACCCAGATGTATGTATACCAGGAACAGGGTGGTCACCCTTAGCACTGCTAATCTTGTCAGCTTGGTGTGCCTTAGAATCACCATGGAAACAAATCTCTAGACATGTCTGAGGGATTGTCTAGATTAATTGAGATGGAAAAAGCTACCCTAACTATGTACAGTCCCTTTCTATAGGCTGAGGTCCTGAACTAAGCAAAAAAGAGAAACGGAGGCAGAACAGAGCATCCATTCCTCTTCATGCTCTTGCTGCCATGCCTTTGTGTCATGGTGGACCATGTCCTCAAACCATGAGCCCAAACAAACCATTCCTTTTGCTTTTGTGAAGCATTTTGTTGCAGAATTAGAAAATGACTCATTACATGTAAATATTGACCTTGCCTCCAGATGTGTGCAAATCTTTCTACATCATCTGTGCTGCACTGATAATCAGTTTGCCTCTGTCTCCTCATGGCTATTCCAAGCAGCCTCTTGAATGTTCTTCTTCGTCCATTCTTGTTCCTTCTGGTACCCTCCTTAAGCAGAAACATTTAAATTGTTTTCCTAAGGGGCTGGAGAGATGACTCGGTGATTGAGAATGTTTACTGCTCTACAGAGGACCTGGGTTTGGTTTCCAGCATCCACATTAGGTGCTCCACAACCAACCATAATTCCAGTTCCAGGGGTTGGTCACTTGCTAGCCTCTGCAGGCATGTGCATATAAACTCATGCAGCATACACACATACAGACGAATTGAAATGTCTTCTGTCACATTTGATCCCTGCATTGTCTTCCTTGGTTTTCCTAGGGTGGAAAAGTAAAAGAGCATCTTTGTAGTAAAGGAAGGGTGTTACGATAAATCTTTCCGCCAAAAGCCGCCGAGCCCCACCGCCACATGTGCGCTTTATGCCAGCCACCCGCCCGAGTTAGGGCCCAAATGAATACACAGAGAAACTTGTATTAGGTTCAAATGCTGTTTGGCCAATGACTAGGATTCTCATCTGTTACCTCAGTCTCAATTATCATAAATCTATATATTTTATAAGACTTATCCGGATGCCTTATTGGCATCCCTCCTTGCTGGTGGATCACATTGTGCCCACTGGAGGAGCCGCCAAGGGGAAAAGGGGGACCCCTCCTGTTTCTCCTTGCTAAATGAGTCTCCTTGCTATGTCACTTCCAGCCTGGATCACCTCTTCTCTACTACATTTCCCAGAATCCTCTTTGACTCCTAGTCCTGTCTAACTTGCTGCCATTGGCCAAACGGTATTTTATTCAACAATCAATAAGATAAACATACACAGAAGTACTTTCCCCATCAAAAGGGTGAATACGATAAATAATTTTAAAATGTTAATTTGAAACTGACTTTATTCTGCCTTTTAATAGTTATTGGATTGAGAGTTACTTTAACCCCTGAGTTTGGAAGTCTGCTCAGTTGTCTGGTGGGTTCCATGTTGTTACTAAGCCTTGGTAATACCAAAAAGTTTCATTTTCATCTCTTCTTTGTGAATGGCTTTTTCTCTCTGGAAACTTATGAGGTCTTTTCTCCTCCACTTTGAAGCTTCATAGCAATGTCCTTGGTTTGGGATTTATTTCCATCCATTGTTCTGGAGACTCCTGCCCAAGGCCTATTTCTTGTGTGAAATGTTAGTTTCCCTTTGTTTCCTCATTTGTCTTTGGTGCTGTTGGGCAGTGTCCTTGGGTTGACCCTCTTACTGACTACATCTCTTCTATTGGGTTGTTCACTGTGGCACCACATCTTC
This sequence comes from Cricetulus griseus, assembly GCF_003668045.3. Taxonomy (NCBI): domain Eukaryota; kingdom Metazoa; phylum Chordata; class Mammalia; order Rodentia; family Cricetidae; genus Cricetulus; species Cricetulus griseus. The sequence continues at coordinate 201,487,319 of NW_023276807.1, read as the reverse complement.
ACTTTCAGTGTTTTGTATCTCCCCTGTGTGTTTGTTGCACAGATGATCAGTAAATTTAAGACTGTTGGCTGTTAATGCAGTTGAACTTCAATGGAGCAGTGAGGATACATCCCCATTGTTGATATCTAAAACTTCTTAATTGCTGGTTCTTTGATGTCTGTCCATCTCACAGATGTCTTTCTGTCATTCTTACCATATGAATTGAGGTAGCTTTACTCTGTACTCAGTATCATGCTTCTCCTATATCGTTTGTTTTGTGCATGCTAACAAAAACTCTACTGCTGAACTATGGCTCTGACATTCTTACTTGAAACTATTAGAATTTCATTGCCACTGTAAAGAAGTGCTATAAATTTAGCAGCTGAAACAAACAAACAAAAAAAAGCCTTACCTATAGAACTTTGATAAGAACTAGCTACAGGGAGTGCTGAGCACCTGTGCACTAGAGAGGGAGGTCCCCGAGCATATAGTTTAGTATTTGACTTGACAAACAGTTTGCATTGGTTAACAGCTACTTGCCTGCTTATGGCAGACTGAAAAGTTAGTTAATAGTATTTTTTTGCTGTTGCTTTAGTTACATTCATAGCTGGCTTATGAGCTGGACAGGAAATGACTTAGGGACAAAAATATCAATGTATGAATTGTGCAGTACAGAAATTCTCAGGACCCAGGAAACATTCCAGAAACACTAGAGAAGAGTTCAAATGACGTGCTTGTTTTCCCCTCGCCCAGCTGGGCAGTGACACAGAGAGCTAATGGAAGTGTGTCACAGCTCAGCTGAGACTGATTTTGTGTCCTCCAATATTTTGAATTTTTCCCCCTAACTAGTGTAATTTCTCTAAGGGAAACAACTGTGAGGAAAGAGAGAGACCACCACTACTACCCTGCCCCCAGTACTGAAGCAAGGTAGAAGCTTGAAGTTTTTGTTTAAAAGATTTATTTATTTTGGGTTTTTTGAGACAGGGTTTCTCTGTATTGTTTTGGAGCCGTCCTGGAACTCGCTCTGTAGACCAGGCTAGCCTCGAACTCAAAAAAATCTGCCTGCTTCTGCTTCCTAAATGCTGGGATTAAAGGTGTACACCATCAATGCCCAGCTTTTGTTTAAAAGATTTATTTATTATTTTAATTCTGTATATGGTCTGTCTGTTTGGGGGTATGTGCACATGAGTATAGGCTCCCTCAGAGGCCTGAGATGTCAGATCCCCCTGGAACTGGAGTTAAGGGTGATTGTGTGCTGGGGTGCCGGGAACTAAACGTGGGTCCTCTGAGGCAAGAGCAGTGTCTGATCTTGACTGCTGAACCATCTCTCCAGCCCAGCTTGAACTTTCTTCTCTTCTCCAGACATGGCAGTGGTAGCACTTAAAACCAAGGGTGCACTGAGAATTAAAGTGCAGTTCATAAACATTTATGTATGTTAAAGTTACTGTGACAACTGTGACCCACACTGAGAGAAACAGCTTAAAGGGAGGAAAGATTGGATGGACATCAATTTTAGAGGTTTCGACCCACTGTGTCAGGGAGTGCATGGTGGAGCAGAGTGGATCACATCTCGAGCACCAGGAAGCAGAGAGAGTGCCTATGCAGTGGGCTTCCTTTGTTTCTTCCCATTCCATTCAGGCCCCCAGGCTGTGGGGTGTTACCATCCTCCTTCTAGGCAGCTATCTCCTCCTTAGTTAATCCTCTCCAGCAATGGCCTCACATACAGACCCAGAGGAGTGCTTTACTAGTGTCGTACAGTTTTCTTTGCTGTGAAGAGACACACCATGACCATGGCAAGTCTTATAAAAGAAAATATTTAATTGGGGCGGCATGCTTATAGTTCAATCTATTGTCGTCATAGTGCAGAACATGCAGGCCATACAGGCAGACCTGATGCTGTCTACATCTTCATCAGGAGGCAGCAGAACACTGAGCACAGCTTAAGCAAGAGAGACCTCAAGTCCCACCCCCACTTCCTCCGGCATAGCCACTCCTAATAGTGCCACTCCCCTTTTCTTTCAACCTATTGCAGCTAGTCTTCATACGTCCATGCTCTCTAGCCAATGAAAGTGACAATCAAGAGAGACCACCATATAAGGTCTCAGATGTTAAATTGGTCCTTCAAAAGTCTGTGAGATTGTGAATATAGCTTGGCAGTGGAAAGCACTTGCTGCACCAGCAGAGGAGGGTCTAGAGTTTTGGATCTACAGAACCCATCTGCATTCTGGGTTGGCCTGGTGACTGTCTTTTACAAGACTGGGCAAGCAGAGACCAGAGGTCTGAAGCAAACTGGCTAGTGAGACTAGTCATATCTATGTGTTCTGATGTAGAGACTCTCCTTCAGTAAATAAGGGAGAAAAACAGTGGAAGAAGATTCCCAACACAAACATAGGACTTCCACATGCATGTGTATACATGGTGCATGCCCACACACGTATGAGAACACATATGCACATGACACATTCATATGAAAAAAGGAAAAGTAGACTGGGAAATGGTGATGATTCATTTGTATTAATCAGATCAGAAAGTTTACCTGAAATATCTTTGGGTATCTAGACATACCCAGTCATGGTAATCCAAAAGCCACATGTAAGGGTGAGTTACTGCTACATGTTGAGTATATAAGAATGAAGAGCCAGCCATAGTGGTGCACACCTCTAATCAGAGCACTGGGAGACAGAGGCAGGCAGATCGCTATGGGTTCAAGGCTAGCCTGGTCCACATAGTGAGTTCCAGTCTAGCCAAGGCTACATAGTGATGGAGACCCTGTCTCAAAAAGAAAAGAAACCCTATGCCGAGAGTTAGTAGTGCACACCTTTAATCCCAGCACTCAGGAGGCAGAGGCAGGCGGATCTCTGAATTCAAGGCCAGCCTGGTCTACAAAGCCAGTGCCAGGATAGGCTCCAAAGCTACACAGAGAAACCCTATTTCGATAAACCAAAAAAGAAAGGATGGAGGGAGGAGGGAGGAGGGAAGGAGGGAGGGAGGGAGGGAGGGAGGGAGGGAAGGAAGGAAGGAATCTTAGCTTTTTAGTTATGTAACTGGCATATGCTGTATTCTTTTTATTGGTATCACTATTTGTATTGGGCTTCATATGACATTTTCCTGCATATGTGTTCTTTTTCGTATATTCTACCCCATTGCTGACCCTTGTTTTTCCTCCCCCAATAGTCTCTTCCTTCTACTTTTATGAAATACTGTATTTATATATCACAATTTCTTTATCCATTCACCTGCTGACCATCTAGGCCAGTTCCAAATCTCAGCTATAGTGAATAGCATAGCAATGAACATAGATGTCCAGACACCCCTGTGGGATGCTGTCTTACTAAAAGACCCTGTGAGTTTATACCCAGGTCTGTTATAGCTTCATCAGATGGGAGCTCTATTTTCAGTTTTTAGAGAAGCGCCAAACAGATTTCCTTAGTGGCTGCGTTAGTTCACACTCACCGGTAGTAATAAGGATTCCTCTTTTTTCTATTATTTTTATTTTATTTTGTGGATGTGGGTGTTTCCCTGCATGTATGTCTGTGTGCCATGTCTGTCTCACGGAAGGCAGAAGGGGTTTATATCCCCTAGGACTGGAGTTATACAGACAGTTATAAACTGCCATGCCCATGTTGGTTCTGGGAATTGAACCTGGGCCCTTTGGAAGAGCAGCCAGTACTCTCTTAATTGCTCAGCCATCTCTCTATCCCTACATCCGTTTTCTTGAATGATAGCCATTCTCACTGGGATGAGATGGGACTTTTGATGTAAGGGTTTTGTTTTGTGTAGACCAGACTGACCTTCAACTCACAGAGATCCATCTGCATCTGCCTCCTGAGTGCTGGGACTAAAAGTGTGTACCATCACTGTCCAGGCATTAATGTAGTTTTTATTTGCATTTCTTTAACCGTTAATGACAGTAAATGTTTTTTAAATATTTATTGGCTCTCTCTATTTCTTCTTTAGAATTTTTTAATCTTTATCTTATGTGTCTGTTTTGCTTTTGTGTATGTCTATATACTACATGTGAACAGTGCTCATGGAGAACAGAAGAGGACATTGGATCCTCTGGTCTGGAGTTACAGACTGTGAGCTACCATGTGGCTGCTGGGAATTAAACCCAGGTCCTCTGGAAAAGCAGCCAGTGTTCTTAACCACAGAGCCACCTCCCCAGCCCTCTCTGTATTTCTTCTATGGAATTCATTTGCCCATTTTTGATTGGATGATTTAAGGGAAGCATTTAATGCTTGAGTTTTTTAAATATTCTAAATACTAAGCCCCTGTCAAATGAGACTTTCCAGGACCCAGACCAAGAGAATGGTGCTGCCCACAGGGGGCTGTGTGTTTCCACATCAATTGTGACAATTCCCCACAGACATGTCTATAGGCCAGCTTGATACAGACAGTCATTCACTGAGATTCTTCCCAGGTTATTCTAAAAAGACAAAATAAAACAAAACAAAACAAAAACAAAAACAAAAGAAACCCAGCAATCTAAAGAGAAACCAGAGCAATTTTAGGTTGTGTCAAGTTAACAGTTACAAGTAGCTGTCACACCTGCCATCATCCAGCCCTTGGAAGGCAGAAGATGCAGAAGGACCTGAAGTTAAAAGTCCTCCTCAGCTAGGTACAGAGTTAAAAGCCAGCTTAAAAATAAGATACAATCAGGCAGTGGTGGTGCACACCTTTAATCCCAGCACTCGGGAGGTAGAAGCAAGAGGATCTCTGTGAGTTTGAGACCAGCCTGGTCAACAAGAGCTAGTTCCAGGACAGCCTCCAAAGCCACAGAGAAACCCTGTCTTGAAAAACCCAAAAAGAAAAGAAAAGATACATGCCTTATTGTTTCACTTTTATCTTAAAACTAGCATGGCTCTAGTAATAATCCAGTAATTCACAAAAATGAATTGCAAAGGAAATATGGTATGGAAAAAGATAGGTGTTCATAGAAATATTATTTATAATGACATCAGTATTAGAAGAAATGGTCATTATATTTACACAGAATACTATATAGGTGTTGAAATTATTATCTACATAGTTATGCTTCAATAAGAAAATGGCTTAAAGGGAGGCAGAGGCAGGTGGATCTCTGCATTCAAGTCCAGCCTGGTCTACATAGTGAGTTCTATGACAGTCCATCTACACAGCAAGATCTTGTCTCAGAAAAAAAATCCCATAGGGCTGGAGAGATGGCTCAGAGGTTAAGAGGACTGACTGCTCTTCCAGGGGTCCTGAGTTCAATTCCCAGCAACCGCATGGTTGCTCACAACCATCTGTAATGAGATCTAGTGTCCTCTTCTGGCCTGCAGGCATACATGCAGACAGAACACTGTATACATAATAAATAAATCTTTAAAAAAAAACCATAAATAATTCATACTTTTTCTATTTTCAAATTTTATCACAGCTATGTATTTTTTTTTTTACAATAGAAGAAAACATTACATGAGGTGATTCTGCCACACCACCTGTGGTTTCACTTCCCAAAATTCCATTTACCAGTGGTCAGACACAGTTCTATAATATCCAATAGAAAGTTCTAGAAATTGACAGCTGTAAGTTTTGTACCCTTCTGAGCAGCGTAGTTAAGTCCCATCTTGCCTCACTGGTGGTAAATGACCCTTTGCCCAATGTGTCTTCCGTATATACACACCCCTGCTCTTAGTCACCCAAGAGCCATCAAGGTTCCAGCTCAGTTGTCATAGTTCATATTTAGCCTTTATTTTAGTGGTCTCAGAGTGCAAGAGGCACAATGCTGGAAATTTGGGTGGGCAAAGAAGCCTGAAAAGTGCCTTTGAAGAACTATCTCAGATACCATAGGAAAACAAACACAGATATTGGCAACACTGTATGTAACTTTTGTTAGAGTCTATGTAGTAATTGTTCTGTTTTGTTATTGGTTGCCACTTAATCTCTTACTGTGCCTTATTTAGAAGTATGTTTTCTTATAGATATGTATGTACAGGAATATGTACTTAGAATTTGATACCATCTGCAGTTGCAGGGTATCCATTGGAGTTGTGGAATGCGTGTTTCATGGACAAAAGGAGACTTGTAAAATGTCTAAGGCAAAATAGTTCTTGTCCCATAATTTTTATAGCAGCCCCGGAAGCCCAGACCCTCGAGAGCCGGGTAGCTTCCCTGCGTTCCAGTAAACATGGATCTGGGGTTTGAATTCAGGTAATCTGGCTATGTGTCTCTTACCTTAAATTGTGTCTCTCAGGCTGGAGAGATGACTCAGGTTGAGCATTGACCATTCTTCCAGAGGTCCTGAGTTCAATACCCAGCAACCACACGATGGCCCACAACCATCTATAATGAGATCTGATGCCCTCTTCTGGCCTGCAGGCAAACATGCAGACAAAACACTATATACATAACAAATAAGTCTTTTTTTTTTTTTTTAATTGTGTCTCTCAGCCCTTAGATATTAATGTCTTGTTTCCTTGAAATAGCTTCCTGAATCTTCCTAGAGGGTCAGATGTAGCTTTGTGAGCTCCTGAAGCTGGAAAACTGCCACTAGAAAGTCCTTGGTACTGCGATTGAGCCGGCTGTGACAGCCTGCTTTCTGCTGCTCTCTTTCCTCGTTTTTGGCTTTTCCAACTCTCTGTGCTTTGCCTTTTCTTTTTTAAGGTATGGTCTCACTAGGTAACTGTGGATGGCCTGGAACACGCTATGTAAACCAGGCTGATCTTGAACTCACAGAGTTCTCTGTCTCCTCAGTGCTAAGATTAAACGCCTACACTGACATACCTGACCCTTTAGTTTTTTAATTAAATAGATTGTGATGCAACCAATATACAACTGTCTGTAACCATTTAAAATGTAAGACTTTGAAGTGTTTGGTTTCTTGTTTGTTTTGTTTTTCAAGACAGGGTTTCTCTGTGTAGCTTTGGAGCCTATCCTGGCACTCGCTCTGGAGACCAGGCTGGCCTCGAACTCACAGAGATCCACCTGCCTCTGCCTCCTGAGTGCTGGTATTAAAGGCGTGCGCCACCAACGCCTGGCCAGTGTTTGGTTCTTTTGAGAGGGTCTCACTCTGGAACTCACGCTACAGCCCGGGCCATGCTTCTGCATGTTTCCATCCTCTCTCAGATTCCCTATTGGTAGCGCTCAGTGGCTCTCCCCCATCATTGAGATTTGTTGGCATTCTGTGGAATTTTGCTGGTAGAATCATAGATTTTAATCGTGAATTTTCTCCTTTCAAATTAGCTTCTTCCACATAATTTGATTCATTGACTTTATTCTGTGTGTCAATAGGTTGCTTCTTTCTGCTGATGAATGGACTCCATTGTGTGAGCATTATTTCCAGTGATATGCAAGTTCCACATGTTTTGCTTATCCCCTTGAGCTACTCCCAGTTGGGTTTTATGAGCACAGTGCTGTAAATGTTCCTCTCACTTTCTGGGCTATCCAATTTTGTGTTAGCTGCATGTTTAAACTATAAGAAACTGAAGGACCATTTCCACATACTTTGTCAGTTCCCATTCCAGCTAGCTAGGTATGTGAGCTGCAGATGGATGGCCCTCTCCTCGTGTGTCATAGTTCCCACCCTGTGTGTTTTTGAAGGTGCTTTGCTTTGATGGGTATAGTGCTACCTCATTATAGTTTAATTCACTTTTTTCTTTGATGAGTGGTGATTCATTATCTTTTCACGTACTTCTGGGCCATTCTTTGATGAAGGGCTTGTCCCAGTTGGTAGCCCAGTGGCCTTATTCTGGAGTTGCATATATTTTTCATATATTTTGAATACAAGTTTTATAGATATACTTGCAAATATTTTATGTCAGTATATTGCTTCTCTATTTTCTGAACAGTACCTTTCAAAGAGAAGGTTGGTTAATTTTTAAAATTCATTTATTTTTATTTTATTTGTATGTGTTTTGCCTTTGCATATGTCTGTGTACCAAATGCATGTGGTCCCCTCAGAGGCCAGGAGAAGATATTAAATAAATCCCTGGAATCAGAATTACAGAGGAAGATTTATACATTTTTATTTTATGTGTGAGTGCCTGCCTGCATATGTGTATATGTATCACATGTGTGCCAGTTCCATCAGAGGCCACAAGAGGGCATCAGATCTCCTGGAACTAGTGTTACAGGTAATTGTGAGCTACCTAGTATGGGTACAGGGAACTAAACATGGGTCTTCTATGAGAACAGGAACAGCTCTTAACTGCTGAGCCATTTCTCCAGCTCCAAAGGCAATACATGGGCGGATGGGAGAGTTTGTATCTGTATTAGTTACTTTTCTGCGGCTGTGACAAAATACCATGCCCAAAAGCACCTTACAGATGACAGCATTTATTCTGGCTATGGTTCCAGAGGGATGAGTCCATCATTCGGGGAGGCAAGGCAGCAGGAGCAGGCCTGGTGGATGGTAGAATCAGGAGGCTGGCTGATGACATCTTTACACACACGTGAAGCGGAGGGGGAGCTGGAGGTGGGGCAAGGCTGTAGACCCTCAAAGCCCTCAGTGAGTGCCGCCTCGAAGTGATACAGTCCTTTATCAAGGCTCCACAGCACGAAAGGCCCGCAACCTCCACCAGAGGCACCAGCTGGGACCAGGTGTTCAAAATGTGATGTTGTCAGGAGGAGCTCATTCAGACTTCCACTGTCCTTCTTAAGCAATACGTGTAGCTCTCCACATTTGAGGGCTTTTGGTATGAGTGCAGGTAGGGAATCAGTTTTCTTTAAGGGGCTGGCTACCTCGAGTTTGACCATGCATGGGCAACACAAGTTGGACTTGGTTTTTTTTTTTGTTTTGTTTGTGTTTTTTTGTGACTTTTTTTTCTTTTCTTTTTTGGCTGGTGGGGGGAGTCACAAAGATGGGGTGTGTGGATCTGGGTGGACTAGGAAGTAAGTGTGATTTGGGGTACATGCTGTGAAATTCTCAAAAAGTCAATAAAAATACTGTATTGTAGAAAAAATAAGTTAGAGAACGATTAAGGAAGATAGCTGATGTTGACTGACTGCTGGTCTTCACACATGCACTCACAGGTGTGCGTCCGCATGCACACACACACAGTTTTCAACCTGCTTATCAACCATGGGTTGAGTTGACAGAGGTTTGATTTGGGGGAAGGGATAATGTTGAGTCTTGCAATTCTGGAAAATATACTGTATCTAATACCAGCTTGAGTCAGGAAAAATGGCCCATGCTAAGAGCGCTGGCTGGTCTTCCAGAGGACTAGGGTTCAATTCCCAGCATTCATAGGGTAACTCACCCATAAGCAGTGCACAGATATACATGCAGGCAAAATAGCCATACACATAAAGTTAAAAGAAAATACCTGTTCATTAATGTAATCATTACACATGCTTCATGTACCACATGTATCTTATGACAGAGAATGATCGATACCAGATAATATAAATTCTTAAATAAAAATGAGTATATGAATAAAATTTCTAGGATTTTCTTTCTGGTTTTGAAAAGTGTTTTTTAGACATGTCCTGGCTGTCCTGGAACTTGCTATGGAAACCAAACTGGCCTTACAGTCACATAATCCACCTTCCTGAGATTAAAAGCATGAACCATCTACTCCAGTGGGTTTCCCTTCTGTGCCCTAGTGTATTCTCCCTCCGCTTTGAGGCCATCACATTGTTAGCTAGTCATGAATTAAGAGTGCTTTGCGTAGAGTAGATTTTTTGGTTTTGTTTTCTCCAGTCCTGGAATGGAACCCAGGGCCTTGTGTAAACTAGCCAAACATCCTCTTGCTGTAGTTTTTGGGGATTTTTAGCATGTCATCCATCACTCTTTCATGTGGTATCAGTGCTGGGCAGAACACCAATATCCACATAGGCTGAAGGAAATGGCAAATTCACATCTCAGTAGATTAAGTAAACTTACTGTGCTAACTTCTTTCACTTAATCCATTCCTTAACAGATATAAGACACCCTGAAGAACTTTCTCTCTTAAAAAAACCCAGAGATCCCACAAAGAAAAAAAAGAAAAAGCTAGATGACCAGTCTGAAGATGAAGCACTTGAATTGGAAGGACCGCTTATCACTCCCGGATCAGGTGAGACCCTGACTAAACAAAGGCAGAGCGTGAGGGCCCTGCATTGTGTGTGTGTTGTTAAGGGTACATGAGGCATATAGGTCCAGAGAGTGGTCCAGCCCTCTTCACCCTCTCTTCTCAGTCATACTAGTGCCATGTAGGTCCTCTTCTGTGCTGGTCATATCATATGTTAGTAACTGAATCAGTGAAGAAGAAACCTGGTTCTTTGCTCAGGTCTGGAAAGGATAGTGCCATAATTGGACTTAGTTTTTTAGTTTGCAAAAATTGAAAGCTTTTTTGTAGGTAGACTGTTGGGGAAAAAATCACTATTTTGTTGATACATTGGTACCTAAAACCTTACTTAATTACTTAAGACCTCTTCTGTGGTGTGTATATCCTGGTCTCTTTGCATCCCTACCTTTTTCTTTTAGGAGTCATTCTTTGGAGATGCGATCTCACAATCCCACCCATTCCTTCCCCAAGCTGAATTGGGTATTCTCCTATCTTTAGACTCTTTGGTGTTTAATATACTGATTTGTGTCTCCTAATAATTGTGCATTCCTTGCACAAAGGATGTGTTATAGAACAACTGGTTTCTGAATTGTTTACAAAGAAAAGATTTTAGAAAGATTGTTGAGTTTATTTCTAATCATTTTGGAGGAGGAAATGGGTGGTAGCTCACACACAGTAAAAGAGACTAGTTGTGACATAAGTTTTAAAAAGACATGTTGGTCCTCCGTCCGTATTTCTGATAGAGGCACTAAAACTCTTGTAATAAAAGCCACAAAGGAGATTGTGCAACAGCATGCACCTTCTAACCATACCGAGTCTGTGCTAATGAGGTAACTTTTGGGAAGTCCTAAAGGATGGGACTGGTTATCTGATAAATCAACTCTGTGATTAGAGGCTTGCTACCACCCACACCTCCCAGACATCTTGTGGAAGGGAAAAGGGCTGGAGGCTGAGTTGAGCATTGTTACAGTTATGAAATACCTGTGGCTGGTAGCTCATAAAACACATTTTTTTAGCTGATAGTGTGGTGGTTCAAGGGCATGATGCAAACATGGTTAAAGATCTTGTGGCTGATGACATTCATTACCATGCATGAAGGAAAAGATACCAGAGTAAGACTCAAGGGGTTAGACTTTTAAAACAACCCCCTCAAAAGAACTTCCCAGAATTCTACAAACATTATCTCATTTCCTTCTGGAGGCGGTGCACCAGTGGCCTGAATAACTCAGGACTAGTCACTGTCTCTTAAGGGTCTAGTACTACTACTTCTTAATGCCACCACATTGGGACAAACTCACCCCTTTTGTCCCTGAAGAACAGTCACAACACCACAACAAAACCATGGTGATAACCAGGAACTCTCCTGCCTTTGTAATTAAGCCTCTCAAAACCCAAAAGAAAAGTGGTTGGGGCTTCCAGGTTGGTGAACTTACCCAGGTACTGTGAGGAGTGTTCCCAGAGAGAGGATGTAGCCACCGTGTAGCTTCCATCTGCCTGTGCCTGAATAGATTCCTTTTGTTATGAATTAGTGATGTAGTGAGAGAGTTTCAGAGTGCTTTAGCCACTCTAGCATATTATAAAGACGGTCATAGCACTCTGATCTAGAGCTGGGATTAAAAGCTCAGGTGAGCACATGGACTGCGCGTGGCCCCAGAAGTCACCCAGTGTTAGCAGATAACTGTGGAAGATCTCTTCCAACCAAAATGAGGGATACTTTTGGGCCAAATAATGTCTTCAAAGTATAAATACATACATACTCCCTTTTTTCACTTTTTTTAATATAGGGCTAAAAGCCCTTTAGTATGTGTCTGCTGGCCAGAGTTCTGAATCCTTTTATATAAGTGTGTGTGTGTGTGGGGGGGGGGGGTTACACATGTGCAATGCCCAAAGATGCCAGAACACTGAGTCAGATCTCCAGAGCCTAGAGTCACTGCTGGTTGTAAGCCACCCTGCATGGGTGCCAGGAACTGGAAGAGCAGAGCAGTAAAGAGTTCTGAAGCACTGAGCTCTCTCTCCAGTCACCAAAGTCCAGATTTTTACATCTCTTTATTCACAGTCTTTTGTAATTGCTGTTCCTCACTTAATTCAGTAAGTTAGTTTTGTTTCAGGTGAGTGGAGCCTTGCTGTGCAGATCATTCTGATCTCACACATACCTCAGTGGTAGCCCTAACCCTCTGCAGCCTGCAGGCCTGAGCTGCCACACCATCGGGGACGTTGTTTTAGTTTGTTTTGTTTTTTGTTTTAATCATATACCCAGAGCAATTAACTCAGCTGACCTAGACTCTTTTTGCATTTGTATTTTCCAACTTTACTCCAACAATTATACTGGCTTGAATAGTTTGGGTGTACAGAGTCACTTGTTTTGTTGTTTTTTGTTGTTGTTTTATATTGGGGGCAGTGGGAGAAAGTGGGGTTTCACTCTAGTTTAGAATTCATGACCCCCCCCCCCAGCTTCTGGCTAGTTCCTTTCCACTCTGACCACAGCTGCTATTTATTTCTGGACTGTGTGTCATTCTTCAGTTCTCCCCTCAAGCTTGCCTTCAGACATCTCTGAGTGTCCTAAGGACACTACTGGACAGCTTTGCAAGAGACCTGAATTTTTATTTTCATTTTGAGATTTATGTAATTTTGTGTGTGGGGGGGGGGGTGTCATGCCTTCATGCATGTTTTGCGAACACCATGTGTGTGCAGGGCTCACAGAGGCCAGAAGAAGGTGTCAAAGCCACTGGCACTGGAGTTAGAGACAAGCTACCATGTGTGCTCAGTCTTTCCCACTGAGCCATCTCTGTGGCCCATTCAGGAAATCTTTTTAGGAAAGGAAAGCCAGAGTAACATTGAAAGATTGCTACTGTTGAAGGCCTCTCCTAGAGCTACTTAATTTCCCAAACAGGACATGCATTGCTAATGTCTACCTCTAGCCTCTGTTCTGACTAATAGGTAGCATGAGAAATTCAAACTGAATCAGTTGCCTGGAATCAGACACCCAGGAAAGGGAGAGCCAAGGTTTCCGTCAGTGCACCCTTAAGCTCTGACCATCTAGCCACATGCCTCTGCCTCCTTACTGAGGACATAAAGGCCCTCATTTTAGCAGGCAGGGTTCCAGTAGCCAAAGGCCAGAATCTAGCTTTTACTCATTATTTTTTAAACTTTGATTACTTTAAAGAAAAAGAAATTTCAATTCCTTAAGGAATCCATATTGTATTGTATAGTGTGTGTATCAATCAGAACAGTTTGAGGTCACCCACATTGAAAACTGCAACATGGAAGATCTTGTCAGTCTCGGGTACTAGAATCTGGGAAGCTGAGTTAGCTTTGTAGCCCAGTAGCCAATCAATAGTGACTACACGTGTGCAAGGAATTCTAAGACATACAATTGTTTCAGTTATCCAGAGGTGGCTAGAAATAGCTTCTGAGTATGAGAAAGATGAGAAAACCCTGTTTATGTAGATATCGGCAGAGTCAGAAACATTAGGTAATACAGTTGTAGTTTATTATTTAGGCTCTTTTCCCCCTGCTAACCCCAATTATGCTAATAGTGACAGAATATAAGAAAGCTGGCTGAGATGATGCAAAACTGCTCACCCCCCCCCCCACACACATACACACGAGTGAAACAGAGTTCACGCCTTTAATCGTAGCACCAGAGAGGTATATAAGATAGGAGCAGGGTCTTGGATTCTGGCATTCAGTTTCCAGTCACAGGGAAGACAGGATCTCCATTTCAGCCTTGGGAGAGGTAAAAACTGCTGACTGGCTGCTTTGCTTTCCTGGTCTTCAGGCAAGCTTTATTAAATCATAAACAATATATTACCATAAAAGACTAATATATACTGCATATTGTTCTTCAGTCTGATTATTTTTTTTTCACTGACCAGTATTTTGATGCTTTTTCTATAGCAAAGCAGAGAGTTCTCTCTCTCAAAAGCTGCTTGTGTAAAAACTATCTCTTATCTACTGCGTGGTATTATCTTACCACATAAACTGCAGAACGTTGCTGTACTTGATGTTCCCATCAGTCACATATGAATAGACCCTTTACATTCCCTCTTCGAAGTGTTGAGTATTGTGAATCTTTATACATCTTTTTACCATTTGACAAACGGTATTTCAGGGTTACTGTAGCCTCATTTCCTTGATAGGTGCTATAAACACTGGAATGGTAGAATGAGGTTTCATATATAAGCCCCTAGCTCTTCTTATTTTATTGATTTTTCATGTGCCTAGACTGATACTGCTTATTTGTTTTTCAGTCTTTAGTGATATTATCCTTATGTTAGAGAGTCTCACCTGCACATAAGCATTTAATGTGTTCCAATACAGCAGCCCTCCCAAGAGCCACACGAGACTTACTATCTGCAGTGAATTGTGTGTAGTGTAGAACACCAGAATATAGTGCTCTTTGGACGGTTTTCCTTTTGAACTAGTTCTGTTTAGTTTTTAAGCTATCCCTCCATATTTTGTTGCTGACTGAATCTGTTACTTCATCTTACTCTGTTTGACTTCTGCCTGAAATAGATATAAAAGCAGGCAAATAGAAAAACAAGTTAGGGTTAGCCTTTGAGCTGGCCCTGAAGGAATTTAAACTATGCATGCCCTCTGACCCAGCAGTGCAACTAGAATTGAGAAATAAGTACAAAACTACTGAAGCTTCGCTTGCCTTGCCACCAAGAGTCTAAGCAATCAGACACACATGGGTTGAGAATGGTCTGAGTTGTACTGCATGAAGGCAGTGTGCAAGCAACCGAGACTGGCTAATTCCTGTCATGGCCCCGCAGCTTGCCGTCTCTTGACTGTGAACAAGTCCTTTAGCCTGTGTGTCTCAGTTTTGTCCTCCAGGGTGAAAACAGATTTGTTGGGACACTAAATGAGTTGTTATCCTGTAGTATCCATAAGACAAATAGGAACTATAATAAGTAAAATGCAGTCTAGGGTTAAAAATGGGCTCCATTAACATACTTTCTGTATTGAGAACTTCATAGAGTTGTCAATTTTACCTTTACTTGGCTCTAAATAATTCTAGTTCATCATACTAGGAAAAAATGTCAATATTCTGGCATTCTTCATGAAGGGTTTATTCAACAAATGTTTTTTTTTTTATAAAGTAAACAGGTTTCTGCCTATTAGTCAATATTTTCCCATTATACTGCATTTATATGTACTCCCTTAGCAGAATCACTGTCTGCCCAGATGAGCTGGAGAAGTGATTCCTGCCTTTGGTAAGTATGGGCACCATTGCCCTTTCAGTGTCGTGATTTTAAGTTTAACAATGACTCACTCCGCTAGAGAACTGTGTCCCAGGATCTCCTTTAAAGGCTGAAGCAGAGTTCATAGTTCCACTCTGGGCCCCATAGCATTCCGATGGACAACCCAGGACACAGGGCTATTGGGTCAGATATGGATGGCTGACAAGATTCACTATGCTCAGTAAAAGTCCTTTCCATTCACGTGCATTCTTACTGCTTCTGTGCTCATATATCCTTCAGTTAGACAACCGGGAGAGTTATTAATCCTCTTCTTTCCACATCCAGTGACAGTGTGGCAGCAATTGCATGTTTTCTTTTTTAAAAGCATGATCTTAGCCAGAGAACGAGTCAAGAGGATCGCTCTAAGTATGAGGACCACGGTGTGAGACCCTGTCTTACAAAACAGGCAAAGTTAGACAGGTTTTTACTTGGTGTCTTTGATAGCCTTAGTTCTGTTATTCAAGTGAATGAGCATGTATTATATCATTAGCTAGTGTGTTTTATTTACATAGTCCCTGCTGTATGCCTAGCCCTGTCATACTGAGGGGTCCTTAGATAAATGAGGTAACGCCGCTGACTTTAGTTCAGCTGTATATAAACCAAGTCACGGTAGGCTTGATCAAAGCACAGCTTCATTTTGCATCGGACAAAATATTGTGGTGTTTATGTTGAAGCTCCTGAGGTTTTGATGCACTTACTCTTGGTTCACAGTTGGGGCGAGTCTGTTTCCCCCTTTTCCTATTTTCCTCTTCATTCTTTTGTCTTCTGTTGTTGCCTCTCCTTTGCCTTCTGAATTCCTCTCTTTCCTTTCCTATAGGCATCGATGTTCTTTACATTGGTCCTCTGAAAGGTGAGCCTCACCACAATCACACACACAGTGTTGGTCTATGCGCTTCAGCTAGAGCTTTATTTCCTAGTTCCTTCCAAGCGGCTTTCTCCTCAGAATCGCTGCCACTTTAATCATATCACGGCTTTGGTACCACGTGTTCTGTTGTATGAGCAGAGTTATTTTGTGTTTGAGGCAGGTAAATAATGTGCTAAGCTTTCCTTCCAGATTGAAGCTTGTGGCTCATTGTGCTTCCTGCCGTAGTGTGTGTCCTCACTGAGCTGAGTCTGAGCCTGGCCTCACAGCCTCCTCTTCTCACTCACTAGGAAGCATATACTCAAGCCCCGGACTTTACAGTAAAACCATGACCCCCACTTACGATGCTCATGATGGAAGCCCCTTGTCACCAACTTCCGCTTGGTTTGGTGACAGTGCCCTGTCAGAAGGCAATCCCGGGATACTTGCTGTCAGTCAGCCGGTAACATCACCAGAAATATTGGCAAAGATGTTCAAGCCTCAAGCTCTTCTTGATAAAGCAAAAACCAACCAAGGGTAAGTTTTTGGGTTTTTGAGACAGGATGTCTCTCTGTAGCCCTTGCTGTCCTGGAACTCTCTGTGTAGATCAGGCTGGCCTTGAACTCACAGAGATCCGCCTGTCTCCGCCTCCTGAGTGCTGGGATTTAAAAGGCATACATCACCAGGCCTAGCCAAGGGTAAGTTTTAAGAGGCCAGGCACAGCAGAGAATGTTCCTGGTGGGTGTGGAATGTTTGGCTAACTTTGTTTGCTTTGCTCAGCGCTCTTCTCCAATTCATCCAGGTGGCTTGACTCCTCAAGATCGCTAATGGAACAAGATGTGAAGGAAAATGAGGCCTTGCTGCTCCGGTTCAAGTACTACAGCTTTTTTGATTTGAATCCAAAGGTACCAAGGACCTAACGGGATCTTTTCTGCCTCTGTTTCTCTTCTCATTTGACTGTTAAGAAACTGTGGCAAGTTTTGAATAATATTCAAAACCCAGACCTTTAGGCAAAGGTGTTTGTATTCTGAATAAAATTAATATTTCCCTAGGTTGGAAGAATGGTTAAACTTTTTTCTCTTTTGATAAGGTAATTACAATTTCTTTGACGTGTTTCAAAGGTACTGGTTACTTTTTAAAAAATTTAACATCTACAATTATATTGTAAGGCAAAGAATAGTTTTCTAAGTTGGGCAGTGGTGGCACACACCTTTACTCCCAGCACTCGGGAGGCAGAGGCAGGTGGATCTCAGTTATTTTAAGACCAGCCTGGTCTACAAAGCAAGTTCCAGGACAGGCTCCAAAATATTTTTCTGAAAAAGTACTCTTTGTATGTTTGTTGGTTTGGTTTGGTTTTTCAAAACAGGGTTTCTGTGTATTGCTTTAGAACCTGTCCTGGAACTCGCTCTGTAGACCAGGCTGGCCTTGAACTCAGAGATCTGCTGCCTCTGCCTTCCGAGTGCTAGGATTAAAGGCGAGCGCCACCAAACTGGGCTTTATATTGTTTTATAGTCTACATTTTATTTTATCTGATAGCTAACCATTGTTACTTAGTTTCTGTGACTGGTGAGTCTGCTCTGCTATAACTTCACTTTTCCTCTACAATTTAACACAGTGAAAGTCTGTCGTTGTTTCTCCCCAGTGATGGGCACAGAGGTTTGCCTCTTTAGGGGAGAGGGCCTGTCCTGGCTCCCTGCTGTCGCCTTCATGTCTGAATGGTACTTACTCTATCTAGAGCAGTGGTTCTCAACCTTCCAATGCTGTGACCCTTCAATACAGTTCCTCATGTTGTGGCAACCCCCAACCATAAAATTATTTTCATTGCTACTTCATAACTAATTTTGATACTGTTATGAATCATAATATAAATATCCATTTTCTGATGGTTGTGGGCCATCCCTGTGAAAGGGTTATTCAAACCCCAAAGGGATCAGGACCTACAGGTTGAGAACAACTGATCTAGTGTCCTATCTTTCATTGTGTGCTCAAATAATTCTTTATATAACATAGATACAGCAAACTGCATGTAATAGAACTATAAATGTTGTATTTTCAGGCCATATCGTATCTGCTTTTAGTTGTAGGTTGGGGATTAGAATGTTTGGTTAGCATTTTAAGAGAACGTTGCTTTTTGCTAATATAATTAAATGGACAGTCTCATGACATAGATACATATACTTGCCAAAAGTGTGTCTGTACTGTCTGTTTTGGATATTTAAAATAGCCCCTCCTCCCAGGGCCTATCTCTTTGGTATTTCTCCTCTGTGAGTGAGGTATTTCCCAAAGTAATTAATTTGCTCTCATACTGGGTTCTGTTGTGGCAAGTTAGAATAACAGTGTTAAAATCTGTATTTGTACCTTATTTTAATTATTTTCAACTAGATTTCTCATTTTCCTCTCTCCTCCCTCTTTCTCCACTGCCTGCACTTTGAGACAGAATCCATCCATTCTGCATAGGCTGCTTGGAACTTAGTATGAAACCCAGGCTGGCCTCAGACTTCTGATCCCTCAGACTCTGGGTGCTGATTACAACACTGTGTCAGTACCCAGTTTTGTGGGCTTTGTTTTGAGACAGGACCTCGCTGGGCAGCCTAGTTGGCCTAGAAATGAAGGATCCCCTGCGTTAGCTTTCCCAGTGCCAGCACAGCAGTCATGGACCACCATGTCTTCCTTCAAGTTAGACTTCTTAGACTGAAACTGTAACACTGAGTTGTTACATGAACCAACCCCCTTTTTTCCTTCAGTGCGAGGGATCAAATCCTCTCTCATGTCAGGCAACCCCTTCCACCTACTGAGCTACATCCCTGAGTATTTTCTTGTCATTTTATGTCATTTTGAATAGAAAATTAGATGTATCTATAGTCATATCTGACACTAATAGATCTCTTCCTTTTTTAGAATTAACCATTTGATAATGAATATGTAATTTTATTCACTTTTTGTCGTGCTTTAAACATGAGTATTTAGCTGGGTGTTGTGGTGCAGGCTTTTAATGGCAACACCCAGGAGGCAGAGGCAGGAGGATCTCTGAATTGAAGACTTGTTAGTGTAAACAGAAAGTTGCAGACCAACTAAGGCTATGCGGAAAAGGTGGGGAGGGGGTGCTAGAGAGGTGGGTCACTGGTTAAGAAGAGCTCTTGCAGAGGACCCGGGTTTACTTCTCAGCACCCTCTCAGTAGCTTACAAGCATCCGTAACTCCAGTTCCAGGGGACCAAACAGACACCAGGCATGCATGCAGTGTACACATGTGCACAGGAGCAAAACACTCATAAGATAAAACAATTTTATTTAGAGACTTACTATTAAGATTTAGGTGTATGTGAGTTCAGGTGCCCACAGAGGCCATAGATAGCAGAACCCCTTAGGAGCTGTAATTACAGACAATTATGAGCCGTCTTACATGGGTGCTAGGAACTGAACTCTGTTCCTCTACAGTAGCACTCTTAACTGCTGAGCCATCTCTCCAGCCTCAGAAATGAATAGTTCCCATTGAGAACTTTCTGGTATTGAAGACTGTTTGTTAAAGCCCGTGTTTCCTTCCTTCGGCAGTATGATGCTATCAGAATCAATCAGCTTTACGAGCAGGCCAAGTGGGCTCTTCTCCTGGAAGAGATTGAATGCACTGAAGAAGAAATGATGATGTTTGCAGCCTTGCAGGTAAGGAAGACAGAGTGGATGATTCTTAGCAGGGAAGGGGAGAGTGGTGTTAAAGTGGCACGTGGGGCTGGCAAGATGGCCCAGCAAGCAGATGCTTGCTACCAAGCATGGTAACTCAAGTTTGATATCTAGTACCTACTTGGTGGAAGGAGAGGACCAGCTCCCAAAAATCTGCTGAGGCTGGGCATAATGGCACGCCTTTAATCCCAGCCCTGGGGAAGCAGAGGCAGGCAGTTCTCTGTGAGTCTGGGGTAGCTAGGGCTACATAGTGAGACTCTTTTTTTAATGCTGTCCTCTCACCTTCATGTGCACA
Organism: Cricetulus griseus; assembly: GCF_003668045.3. Classification (NCBI taxonomy): domain Eukaryota; kingdom Metazoa; phylum Chordata; class Mammalia; order Rodentia; family Cricetidae; genus Cricetulus; species Cricetulus griseus. The sequence goes on along the minus strand of NW_023276807.1, from coordinate 201,467,278 downwards.
CATGAATGGCACATGCATGCACATACTAAATAGATGAAAATTTTTAAACATTAAAAGTGGACATTTACAAAAGTAAACGTGATTTTCTTCTTCTCCCTCTTTTTTTTTGGGGGGGGGGGTTCTAAACAGGGTTCTCTATTGTAGCCTTGGCTGTCCTGAAACTCACTGTATCCCCGACTGACCTCAAACTCAGAGATCCACCTGCTCTGCCTCCCTAGTTCTGGGATGAAAGGTGTGTGCCACCACGACCCAGCTAATGACTATTTTTTTGTTGTTTAAAAATATTTAAGAATAGGGGCTGGAGAGATGGCTCAGAGGTTAAGAGTACTGGGTGCTCTTCCAGAGGTCCTGAGTTCAAGTCCCAGCAACCACATGGTGGCTCACAGCCCTCTGTAATGAGATCTGGTGCCCTCTTCTGGCATGCAGGCATACATGCCAGCAGAACACTGCATACATAATTAATAACCCCCCTCCCCAAAAGACAGGGTTTCTCTCTAGCTTTGGAGGCTGTCCTGAAACTCACTCTGTAGACCAGGCTGGCCTCAAACTCACAGAGATCCACCTGCCTCTGCTTCTTGAGTGCTGGAATTAAAGGCGTGCACCACTACCACCTGGCTTATAATAAATAAACATATATATATATATATATATATATATATATATATATATATATATATATTCATATATACATATATGAGTCAGTGGTGCGTTTGGTTACTTTCCTATATCTTGTAGAAAAATTGGTCTTTTCCCCTCCCCCCAGTGTATAGTAACTTGAAGCTAACTCAGTTTTCTCTTAGAAATAAAATGCTAATAATATTAAATTGATGATAAGGCACATTGCAAACTGGCGGTGGCAGATATAACACCTTTAAATAATAAGAGTTCAAGAGACAAGGATAAACATAAATGTTTTTACAATATTAATTATTAAGCAGAAAGCTAATGTTTCTTTAAACTAATATTTTTCCACATGTGGGCTTTGGATACCACATGCTTCAGAATTATATTATTACTTATTAAAAAATTAATTCCCATTACTGATCCACCCTCCAGTGGAATGGCTTTAGACAAATCAGTGTGCTTAGAAGCAGTGAGGTCCATTGTCACCAGACTGACTCTCTTCAGATGTCAGTGTGCCTGAGTGGGGCTTTGGCAAGCATTCCTGGCCTGTAATGGGATTCTAGTCTTCCCTAAGGTCCCAGTGCAATTGATATTCTTTAAATAGAAATGGGAGAAGCAAGGCTGGCCCTCACCCTGAGGATTTCACTTCTTTACTCAGAACAGAAAAGCGTCTCGGCCTTCCAAATGCACCAGCGCACCAGGAAGTTCAGTTACAGCCCAAGGTCACTGTTGGAAAGTAGAGGGCACAGGGCAAGTCCTTGCTAGTGGGAGGGTGGGGGCCAATTCATCAGCTATTCCAGAGAGTTGACTAAGCAGCTGGTTAAGAATCTTACCCTGTTTCCGGGTCATTTTGACTATCTGGAGGGCTTCCCGAATTAAATATCAGCACGGTTCCCTGTGAGTCTCCTACTTGAGCAACTCTTTAAATATATCTTTTGTACTTTGGATACAGACTCATTATTTTCTGGTAGAAGTTTTCCCAAAAGCAAGATTAAGACACACAATATCTATCTGTAAAAAGCCATAGATTTATAGCAGTGTTCATAGCCCAAAGTCTTGCACATGCTAAGTGAGCATTGTACCACTGGGCTATATCCCAGCAAGACTTAGATTCTATCCACAGTAATTGAAGGGCCTCAAAGCATAGCCCTCTTGGACCATTTTTGTAGATGGGTAGGTAGGTAGATTATATATCTACATATAATATATAGAGAGGGGGTAAGGGAGGGAGGGACTTTCGGAGTGCAAATCCAAAGACTGACACACATGGCTGTTGGAGCCATCTTGGTAAAAGGAAGACAGACTGTTGTCCTTCCCAGTGTGACCACACTGAATAGGACTTATGTTTCTGCTCTTTGGCATTGAAAAGAAAGTATGGTGAGAAACCTGCAGCCGACACCTTGAACCGCTCTGTTCTTGGGGCACCCAGATCCCCTAGAAAATAGGCTTACTATAGCAAGAAGAAAGAAGATAATTTGGAATAAACTGTGGATAAAAAATACAGTTATCAAGTTAATAAGATAATAACAGGACCTTTTTGTGTCAAGATCTGTCCAGTGCTTTGAAAAATGCAGATTTCAGACTGAGTCTCAGAGTTGCTGAGTCAGGATCGCTAGGGTGGAGGGGGAAGAGGAGGGCCACATGATTCTAATAGTCTCAACTTTTGAGGCCATGCCTGACAGTGATACCTACCTTGTTCTCATTGGTTATCACCAAAGATGTCATATTTTCCCAACTTGAAGGTATAACCACTTACTACTGAGTCTTAGAATGCAGGACACTGGTAATTGGCCTCGGGTCCATGCATTGAGTATCCCCACATCACATAGATGGATGCTTCAGAAGTTCATGGTCGCTTGTGCTTTGAGAAGCAGATAATGAGAGTAACATCAGGTTCTGTTGATCTCTCCATAAAACCTCTCAGGCTTGACATTAAAACTTAATAGATTTTTAATATTTTTGACTCACCAAGTGTATTTAAAGCAACTGTTTTATACTTTAGAAAATTCTATACCAAAGACTGTTTCCTAGCTGGACAGATATGTTGTCTAACTGCACTCACACATTCTCTGTTCACACATATGAACAGTTTCTTATTCTTAGATAGCTGAGACTATGAACTGGGGAGAGTGGCGCTAGCTTCCGCTTCTCCTGAAGTTATTATCATGGTAGTTAGTACTTTTCCCCAAGTGATTTGGACTGTAGGCCAGTGAGGGTTAATTTTCTCTAGGATGTGAGACAAGCAGGTGAGTTCATCCCCACAGAAGACTTCACGCCTGGCCTGAGCCCTAGTGGGATTTGCTTCTGTACGAGGCCCTGTTCTTGGGTTTCCTATAAGAGCAGCAGTGCTTTTAGCCACTGAGCCATCATCTGTCCAGCATCCTCCCCCAGATGCCTTATCTTTACAAATCAGATGCTAAAAAATATCCAATATAGAGTCAGGATATTTTCATCTTAAAGTTCTGCAACTGAACAGTCATTTCAACAACATGTTATTCTGGTTTCAGTATCATATCAATAAACTATCAATCATGACCTCAGAAAATCATCTGAACAACAGTGACAAAGACGTTGATGAAGTTGATGCTGCCCTTTCTGATCTGGAGATCACTTTGGAAGGCGGGAAAACATCAACAATTCTGGTAGGGTGGATCTTTAGCTAATGACTTTAATTAAAGCTTACCTTTTTGGGTTTTCCATTGCCAGAAAAGGGACCTGGAAGGTGGAGAAAAGTGTTCAGTTCTTTACAGAAGTCTGTCATAGATTTTTCAGAGTTTTTTTTGTGGTGGGAGGATCAACCCAGGGCCCCACTCTCCACCCCAGGAAACCTCCTGAGGAAATAGTGTCACTAGCCCCTAGAGCTTCCCACACTGAAACTCTGTCTAAACATTGTTTTGTGAGTGGTGGGAAGGCATTCCTCTAGGAAAGGCAGCATCAAGTCTCTAAAGTAGTCTTGATACACTAAAGAAAGGAGAAATGAGCCTCTCTGTCCCCTAAATACTTCTGGTTTTTAAAACTAAGGAAGGAGTTATTGCTGAAGAAACATTTTTCTTGGTGCCATTATGAGTTACAACATTTCCATATGTTGCTATAGAACATTTCAGCTATAATTTAGAAGTAACAATACATTCTTGGGGGCTATACAAATGTCATTGCCTTTGTAACAAGACCATGTAATATGATCATATCATTAGTATCTTTAGCATCTGTATTTTGAATATTAAATAAGCAGTTTTTAAAATCAGATACCAAACTAAATTTGAAAGATTAAGAAAAATATTATTTTAATTCTTTACCTAGGGTGATATTACATCAATTCCAGAACTTGCTGACTATATTAAAGTTTTCAAGTAAGTACTAAAGTGGGAGGGACTTCAAATAACAATAAGAGCTGTCAGTTTTATAGTCATGTTCACATTTAAATTTACAGTAATTTTGTCAATTATTTGTAAAACAAATCTGTAAGATTTACCAATTAGATAAATACTTAAAACTAAGATATTCATGCTGGGTGTTGGTGGCACAAGCCTTTAATCCTGTCACTCGGGAGGCAGAGGCAGGCGGATCTCTGTGAGTTCCAGGCCAGCCTGGTCTCCAGAGCAAGTGCCAGGATAGGCTCCAAAGCTACACAGAGAAACCCTGTCTCAGGGGAAAAAAAAAAAAAAAACACTAAGATATTCATGTTAACCAAACCAAAACCACTACAATCATTATTTTATTTGATCTTAAAATCCGCAGGGCTGATTGTATCCTACAGTTGGTAGTAGGGGTCTGTGTTAAAAGTGGTGTCTTTGCTCAGAGATCCAGACTCCATTGGCTTATGTTCATAAGCTGCTGGGCCCTTTCCTGTATGGTCCCAGTGAATTTTTCTAGACTTTTAAGGAGTCCACTTGTAATCCTCAAAACCGAGAACTGAGCAGTGAAGCAGGTGGGAGACAGATGCTGGGAGACAGATGTGGTGCCGCTTTCCTGCTGGGTGCTCTGGGAAATGGACGGTATAAAGCATTTCCTAAGGCTGAAAATACCACAGCTCCCAGTATAATACGCTTCTGAGACAAGGGCAAGAGTTCAAAACTTCCCTTTTCCTCGCTTTCCGGTTACCTGTACCTTCACTGTGCCGCCATCTGTGTTTGGCCCTGGAGTGGCATGTCTGTGCTGTGACTGACTCTTCTTTCACTGCAGTCATGCTGAGCACATATGATGTAGAGGATTCAGCAGCAATAATGCTGTGGACACCACTGCATGTGCAGGGGTTTGGTGGTGGCCATGGACCTTTCCAAATGGACAGCTTTAAGTGACAAGTGTGGGGCTGTGGGTGCTCTATCCTCCCGCTGTTTGAACACACAGTCTGCAGGAAAACACTGGCCAAAGGCCAGTAAAATTGGCCCGTGTTTCTCAGCACTGAGAAATTTAACTGCTAAAACAGCCTTGACAGAGTTACTTCAAGTGGTTATTGTCTCAACTGTTTGCCACGTAGGCCTAAAAAGCTGACTTTAAAAGGGTACAAGCAGTACTGGTGCACCTTCAAAGACACGTCCATTTCCTGCTATAAGAGCCGAGAGGAGTCCAGCGGTACACCTGCTCACCAGATGAACCTGAGAGGTATGGAGCCTTGTGTGACCTGTGAGACATCTGTCAGTTGGTCCTCAATACACTTCACTTGGCAGGGCCACTTAGCGCTCTCTTTACATCTTTGGGGTCTTAGCAGTATTTTTGATTCTCCACTTTGTACGTGGCTATTTTGTTGTGATCTCTGGGCGGACCCAAGCTGAAGCACATGACATTTACCTCACTTGTCAAGTAAATTATGATGTTCTTTTCTCATCTTGAGCATTAAGAACATTAGGGTTCCCTCACCTGCAGCCGTGCAGCTGTTGTGTCTGCATTTCTTGTTTCTCCCTTGTCGCTGCTGATTCTTCACCCTTGATTACTGCAGAGCTTTTAACCTATTTCCCTGGCACAGTGTCTTTAGGGAGGTGGCTCCAATCTCCCACTTCCTCATCCAGTTCTTTTGTCTTTACTTTTCTCTCCTCCAGCTGGAATTGGAGGCATGAGTCTCCTCACTGAGCAGCTGCAGCCTGGGCCACTCTTCAGTGAGGGCTGAGCTGTTAGTGCTCTTTTTTTACTTAATATTTTTTAAAGCTTTATCGTGTGTGTGTGTGTGTGTGTGTGTGTGTGTGTGTGTGTGTGTGTGTGTGTGTGTGTGTGTACAGGTACCTGAGTAGTCTACAAGAGGGTATCAAACCCACCAGAGCTGGAATAAGAGGCAGTAATTTGGGAACTGAATTCTTATTCTTTGCAAGCCTCCTGTCCGTATGTATCCTTAACTGCTGAGCTGTGCCTCCTCCAGCCCCTAGCTGGATCTTTTATTCATTCAGGCCTGTGACTGGAGCTAGAGCTTCATTTGGCATTTTTGGTGGTCTCTGTCACTTCATTTCTTTCTCCTGGCTCGGGTGGAAGGAGTCTTACCTCTCCATATGGGGAACTGGAAGTGGTATTTAGGAGTGTTTGTCTGGTATGTGTGAGACCCTGGGTTCAGTTCCCAGCACCCTTTGGAAATCACTGCCAGTTTGGGTGGTGGTGATTTAGAAAGAGTCAGAAGGAAGGAGCTGGTGAGAGTTGATGCTTTTTATTCTTCCATAAGTGAGGGTGTGAGTGTCATTGTGTAAATGGGGTCTGGCTCAAGATGCAAAGAGATCGTAGTAGAGTTCACTTGTAAAGGGTGTGCTGGGAATGTGTGAGAGGCCCTGGGTTCCACCTGAACACCAAAGTAAATAAAATAAATCTGCAGGAAGCCTGCCTGAGGAGCAAAGACAGCCAGCCAGCTGCTGGAAAGAGCCTTCCAAGCAGACACTCCGAGCTGGTGCATCTGGGAAGAAAAGGGATATGAGGTTGGAATAGAACAGGGTTTAGGGAGAGAATAGTTAAAATGTGGAGAATGGGTCAAGGCAAATCCATGGTTCCGTTTTTGATATCTTTTGGGGGATAATTACAGAATTATGAGCTCTAAATCACCTTGAGAAACCAGTCAGATTTGTGTATCTTCACACGTCTGTCTTAATTTCACCACACAACTTCCCCCTTGTTTGAAAAGTTCTACAAAGGGCAACTGTTGGTATGTAGTAATGTCCCTGGAAAGAAGAGAGAACTCTTTACCTAAAGTACTCTTTCCTTTAGCACTTTAAACAAAGTGGCCATTTGGATTCTTATAGTTCATAACTGTATGTATTTCTGAATCCTTAGCTCTAGAGTATCATTTCAGTACCAAAGCTGCATTGGTCACCTTCCACCGGATGAAGGTGTTCTTAAAATATTGTGGCAGAGTTCAGCAAATAAAATCTCACAAAATGAGGCTATTATGTTGGCTCAGGATTTCCTTTATGCACTTTTATAATTAAATTTATTATTACAGGATGTGAAGTTACCCCAGATGTGAACATTTCGGGCCAAAAATTTAACATTAAACTCCTAATTCCGGTTGCAGAGGGCATGAATGAAATTTGGCTTCGTTGTGATAATGTAAGTTTTCCAATTAAACCTCACCTTTCTTTAACTCCCGTGAGAGCTGGCCAGCTGTCCCTACATTGTATACCTAGGTCCGGAGCACCATGTGGCTTCATCCCTCCGCGTTTCTTTTCCACAGGAGAAGCAGTATGCACACTGGATGGCAGCCTGCAGATTAGCTTCCAAAGGCAAGACCATGGCAGACAGTTCTTACAACTTAGAGGTTCAGAACATTCTCTCCTTCCTGAAGATGCAGCATCTGAACCCAGATCCCCAGCTAATCCCAGAACAGATCACAACCGACATCAATCCTGAGTGTCTGGTATCCCCTCGATACCTAAAGAAGTATAAGAACAAACAGGTATCTCGTTCTACTTAATTTGCTGGTTTTATAATTTTACTCACATGCTTTAAATACTGTTTCTGCTCTTAAATGAAAGTTACCGGCGTTGTAGAACATAAAACAGGAAATGGGGGAGGTCAGTTTAAACTGGTTGTTAATCTTCTATAAAGTTAATAGGCTAGATACTGGGAAGCGGTGCCAAGAGCCTGTTTATTCTACACAACCCCACGAGGTCACTCTCAAAGAAAGGACTGTCAAGAACTGAACCAGTCTTAAGGGCCCCGATTCTTTGGTTCCCTATGGATATGACAGAAAAGCACGTCAGCACTTCCCCAGAGTATCTTTAATACTTGTATAGCTGAGGTAGATTAACTGGCTTTTAGAAATAAAATGTTACGTGGTAGAGATAGTTTGTCCTCCATCACTGTCTTAACACTAATAGAACCTAACAAATCTGACACAGAGTTACAAAGTTTGATGAATTTTAACTTAAAATTTATGGCCTTTGTCCACCCTCTTTGGAATTCCTGTTCTGGAAATTAATACCATAAAAGGTTTGCTATTCAGGAAAATGGCACTTTGGTAACCACACAAGGTCCTCAGCAGGGAAATTCAACTGGAGAGCCCCTAGGATTCTCTACACTGAACAGCAAGCCATAAAAGGAAAGGCTTCAGATCGGACAGGGAGCAGAGAAGACCTCTAAAATAAATAAGTCATTTTTATTGAGCTTTGTTTTTATCTTTAAGGAATCATTCTAAAACATTAAAGTCCAAATTAAACAGAGCATTACCTTCCTTAAATTTAAGCATAGTTTTCTTAAATGAATCTGAAACAGTTTCGCTTTCCACAGAAATGTTCAGAACGTTGATCGGGAATGGTCTGTCTGTGTGGTTAAGGCCATTTCCTCGACAGGGACATTGTTTACCCCAGAGTCATGGGCTTTGGGAGTGAGTGGTGAGGAATGGCGGACATGCTGCCCCGCCCCGGGGAGCCTTGTGGAATGCAGATATGTTAGAAAGGAGGGGGAGGAGGCACCGGCTTTCTTCCAACTCACTGAAGAGCTGTGTGCCAAGAGACTAGTTTCTGTAAGTGAACTCATTTACCTTCAAATGATTTCAAACCTTAGCGGTTCTGTTATTTTGATGTCAGGTATCCAGAGATGATAGTTTTCTGTCTTTGAGTTGTAGACAAAATGTGACCTAAAATCCTCTGTCTGTCGTCAGTGTCAGGAAATCAGTGTATGGCCTGTGGTTAAGGACTGTTCCGGGCTTTGGTCTTACTGAGTAAAATACTCAGACCTGTCTGAGTAGCCTCTGAGCTTTATCCCCTTTGCATGGCTTCCAGGCAGGAGATAAGATAGATTATTGGCTGCAGGGGACCCTGCCACAGCGGAGGCTCCTTCAGCATAGTCTCTGATACTTAATCTGCTTTTCTTCCCCTAATTATGCATATATTAGCTAAACTTTCCAGGATTCTTTTGAGTGGGTATGAATTTTTAACTGTAAATAAAAGAATTATTCTGTCATCCCAAACTGAAAAGACATGCGTGGCCACAGCTCCTAGGGCCCTGTTTGGCAAACTTTTTGTTTCTCCTTCCAGGAAAAAGGATGCAAAAAGCAGATGGTAATTGGGGCCTGCAGCCCTTTTGTGCAAATAAAGGAACAGTGTGGTCGCTGAGCTCTTAATGCAGCCCTTAGCTCCCTTCTGAGGAGCTGAGCATGTGCCATGTCATCTTACTAAACCTGAGAAAGCTGTCATGGCTTTTGATTAGTGGTTTTTATTTTGCTACTAAAATAATTAGCTTTACCTTCACCATAAGAACTGGCACCTGAGGGGAGAAAGAGGGACTTGCCCGTTTCCTTCTGTGAGCTTCCATCTTTAATCTGAGTGACACTTACATCTGCAGTGTTGCACTTCTCTGTATTTGAATGGATAGTAATTGCTACTTCCTCCTTTTCATTCTCATTCTTGCATTGACTTGCATTCCACCTGAGTGGTCTTCTTTCTGCATGGTTTTCTGCTGGAATTTTGGCGTGCAGCTGCTGCAACCTTTTCTTTGCTTCATTGCTGTTTTCCTGATCGCCTCTTTTTTTTTCTTTCTGCTCCCTTTTTCTTTCCTCGCATTGCCATCTACAGCCAGGCTATGTAAGAGATTTGGTAAGTTGGTAATATGGAGATATTTACAAAGAGACAGAAATTCAACATTGTAAAGCCACACTCAAAGCCACTCCTATCTGGTCCCTTACCCCACCATGGGAGAATTCATCCTAGTGCATACAGATAAATTAGTTCAATTCTGGTTGACTGCTATAATAGACACATGGATGGCACTCACTATCTTTTCATGTTCGGTCTCTAGACTGGAGCCCCATGCATATTGTTGCTAAACTTCAACAAGCATCTGTATATGCATCTGAATGTGTTTTCTTGTCATCGCTCACCAGTGTCTGTCCACTTGGAACATTTCTCAATCCTGCTAGTCATACACTAGAACAATGCTTCTTGTGTGATACACAAAGCTGAAATTAACATTGTTGCTTTATTGAAATGCCCAAATGAACCTTTGGATACTTTTAATTCCAATTCAATATGACTTATGGGGTACATAATTAGATTTTTATCTTGTTTCTATCACAAAAGATATAATCTAATTGTTTACTTGATCGTGTTTAGATAACAGCAAGAATATTGGAGGCCCATCAGAATGTAGCCCAAATGAGTCTGATTGAAGCCAAGATGAGATTCATTCAAGCTTGGCAGTCTCTGCCTGAATTCGGCATCACACACTTCATTGCGAGGTCAGTGTGCTGCTGTAATCTCTGTATGTTGTTTACCTATTTCATGTACTCACATCTTAAACATGGAAAGCAAAGCTCATTAGACACACTAACCTCTTCTACAGCAAAACTTCAAAATGGTCTGTTCTAGGCTGTTCATTTTCTCATTAACAACTCAGAGTATCGTGTTTCTATCTTTATTTGTTCAGTTGTTCTTAGGGTTGGGGAAAACCTCCCTCCCCTATTCTGAGGGGTTTTTCTTCAAAATTACAGATTCCAAGGCGGCAAGAGAGAAGAACTTATTGGAATTGCATACAACAGATTGATTCGGATGGACGCCAGCACGGGAGACGCCATCAAAACATGGCGGTTCAGCAACATGAAGCAGTGGAATGTCAACTGGGAGATCAAGATGGTAAACTAGCAATGGGTTTCTGCCGCTGAGGGTGCACTCATAGTTCAGTGGATCTGGATTTGTTCCCCCACACTTCAGAAAAACAAAAAGGGGGAGTCTTAAATCCTGGAGATTGGGTTATGTGAGGTAATTTGGCTGTGATACTTTATACCCCCATTAACTGCTAGGGCGCATTCGGCTTGTGTGGCTAGTGAGTTCTGGTGCCCCCCTTCACCTCTCATACTTGTTAGTGGGAGAATACAGCCAGCCTTCTTTCTGCCAAGGGTATACGAGCAGCTGTGCTCCCATGCTCTACAACCTTCAAACAAGCTTTCAAAGGCCACCATTAGGTAGGAAGCCAAGCTTCCAAGACTCCAGCCTCATCCAAATGAGGCTCTGCACAGGGTAGTCTCTGTTTGTTTACAAATAAATTGGAGTGGAGAGATGGCTCAGCAGCTAAGAGCACTTGCTGTTCTTCCAAAGGACCTAGGTTCAATTCCCAGCACCCACAACCAGTTCCAGGGGATCTGACACCCTCATCTGGCCTCATAGACATGTATGCAGACAAAACAGAAAAAAAAAAAAAAAAAAAAAGCCCTAGGGATAGCACTTGCCTAGCATTCCTGAAGCCCTGGTTGGTGGAGCATCTTGGAGGGAACAGAGTGCCAGGTCACTTCCACTGCATAGCAACTTAGAGGCCAGCATGGGCTATGGAAGACTGTCTTAAAATATGAATAGTAAAAAAAAAAAAGCCCAATCCTTAGGATTCAAGTGTAGACCATGATGCTATCTCTCCATAATAACTAAATCCCTTATAGCAGCAGAGTTTGTGTCCCATGCCTCTTTGGGCCAGGCATGACACTAAATGTTTGCATTTATCCTCATCTCAAAGCCTAACATGGTTATTATCCATGCCCACACTTAGTGATTGGCTCAGTGTTCAAACAGTTTGTTTTTGGTCTCTGAATCCTGGTGCATGTACCACTATGTAGCCACTATGGTGCCCTTTTTCTTTTTCACATGGACATCATATGAAACAGTCTTACCTGGTAGAGGTGTTTGGCTTGGCAGATTGGATATGTTGTATCAGTTGCTAACAGAAAAACTCATCTTTCTGAAATATTTAAACATGATACCTAAAGGTTAAATACTGGAGCAAATGTTAAATAAAACACAGGAAGTAGATTTTCTCCCAGGACCTGAAGAAAGACATTCTCAATAATTGCATTACCATAGACCACTTGGGAACTTAATGGCTTAAACCCCTTGAGAACTTGCAAACTAAAGGAATGGGGGAAGGGATGATACAGTTTTCAGTTTTCTTACTGTTAGTTACACAGACATTATTGCTGTTCTTGGATAATTATCTGGGGAGTGGCAGCAATTCAGTGGACACCTACAAAATGAACTTACAGAAGCTCCTGGGGACACTGATGATTCTTTGTCTCTGTTCCAGGTCACTGTGGAGTTTGCAGACGAGGTCCGGTTGTCCTTCATCTGTACTGAAGTAGACTGTAAGGTGGTCCATGAGTTCATTGGTGGTTACATATTTCTCTCGACTCGTGCAAAAGACCAGAATGAGAGTTTAGATGAGGAGATGTTTTACAAACTCACCAGTGGTTGGGTGTGAATAGGAAAACTGTGTAATGAAACTCCACAGCCATAACAATATTTAACTTTAAAGCTATTGTTTCCTATATGCTGCTTAATAAAGTAAGCTTGAAATTTATCATTTTATCATGAAAACTCTTTGCCTTATCAGACCGGTTAATATGTGCACTAACAAGCACGGTTATTAATCTGCTACCGTGATGCAGTATGTGGACTGTGGAATACCGAACATTCCTCAGGCCATGAATTGAAATCTGAAGTAATGGGTGAATCAGGAGCCAGCTGTCGCTGATTGACACTAGCCAAACTAAGAAACAAGCCATCTACTACCAAGTTATCCAGGGTGTAACCTATATGAAGTCTATTTATCATGTATAATGCATGTGTTTAATGTATGTTTCATTTGATGCCCTCTCTTAAAATACCCTACTTCTGGTAGCCAATCAGTCCCCTCTCCTAATATAAAATCGGGTCTGCAGTAGATGCTTGGTATTCGATGATGTCATTGACCTTGAAGGAAGTGCTGTTGATCTGTTGTTGTGCTTGACTGGGTTTGTCCTTGAATAAGCATGTTGTACATTGTTTTGTGTTTATTTTTACACCATACTGTATTACAACACTCTTAGTATTCACCAGCATATTCACTATCTGCCTAAAATATGCAACCTTTGTGTTACAATATGAAGTAAAGTTCTATGAAGTATGCATTTTGTGTAACTAATGTACAAACACAAATTTTATAAAATTGTACAGTTTTTTAAAAACTATTCACAACTAGGAAATGGCTTAAATGTAGCATCGTTGCATTAATTAAATGCTTTTAAAGTGTATAATTAATATGCAGTTTCAGTATCTGCTAAATTAAGAATGCCTTCATGATGGTCATGACTTGCCGTGATGCCCTTAGCTCTGCCCCTGGACTGGCTGTGCTCTGGTCTGTTGCGCTGTTACAGTCTGCATTGGTGCTAGTTAGAAAACTCCTAGCTCACAAGCCCAGAGGGCGCCAGAAGGGGTAGACTTACCAGTATTGTCCAATAATCCATGACTTAAAGACTGTATAAATGCATTTTATTTTAAATAAAAGCAAAACCTTTTATTTAACATGTTCTTTTTGTGCTTCTGATCTCTCAACACTACCTACCTCTGTGTTGTTAGAATGGCCACCGGTGCTAGACCAGGTCCCAGATGAAGTCTTTGTCTCTAAGGTGCATTCTTTGCTGTTCTCCATTTAGACTCCAAACTTTGAATTGTGTACCTTCCCTTGACCCTGTCAGCCTATTGCTTTTTCTCTAATACACATGAAGCAAAAACCTAAACCTAATGTGGTTCTCCACCTTCCTAATGCTGTGACGCTTTAATATAGTTCCTCGTGTCATGCTGACCCCCAACCATAAAACTATTTTTATTGTTACCCCATAACTATAATTTTGCTACTGTTATGAATCATAATGGAAATATCTGTGTTTTCTGATGGTCTTTAGTGACCCCTGTGAAAAGATCATTTGACCCCTAAAGGGTTAAGACCCATGGGTCAGAACTAACTGCTGCTCTTGACATTTCACCCCATCGTCCGTACTATCCCCAGCCCTGCACCTACTCTTCGCCTGTCTGAATTTTCCTGCCTTTAGAAATTTTACTGTTTGTAGTTTTTCTTCCTAATACTTCTAAGTTGCCTTGGAGCCAAGTGTGCTCTTTGCCTTCTCTGAGCTGCCAGCTGTATTTAATGGATGCCAGGGCAGAGCTTGACTGGGGCCCAGGTTCCTATCCCTCTGTCCAGTCATGAGGAAAGCAAGCCACCTGAGCCCCAGAGAAGCCTATGGGCCGCAGCCTCAAACAGGAAAGGCACTTTGCAAGAACACTGGCTAGGATGCCCAGAAACCTACCTTTGAGTTTGTGTTCCCTGTGATTAAAGTTCACAAAGGCACAGGAACAGGGACTAGCCGAGCTCCATCCAAATCTTGTTCTCAGTCCACAGGCTGGTGGCCTGTTAGATGCTCCTGACAGTCATGTCAACCCTGACCAACTACTTCTTTGTAACCTTGAAAGAAAGACATTTGCAGTTTTTAACTCTCCAATGTCACACGTCCAAAAGGCAAAGACAGGGCAGACCATTTCTTGTTGTGTTGTTTAGTTGTGGTTTATGTCTTACTAAAAGGTTTTAAGCTGGGCAGTGGTAACACACACCTTTGATCCCAGCACTTTGGAGGTAGAGACTGGTGAATCTCTTGAGTTTGAGGCCAGCCTGGTCTACAGAGCAGGGTCCAGGACAGCCAGGGCTACATAGAGAAACCCTGTCTCAAAAAAAAAAAAAAAAAATAAGTCTTAAAAATTAGCAGTAATAAGGAAGGATGAGGCCAGCCTCCCCAGTCCTGTCCCTTAACTAAAAGAGGGTTTGGTGTTTTGGTGTGAACACTAGCGGTAGTGAACACAATAGTAAAGCATGTTTTTCCACTTCTCTGTTCTATGCCCGTATCCAAGTCACTTGGAACACGGGACTGTCCTTAACATGAGAGAGCTTTCTAAATCTGTCCCTTTGCTTCACATCACATATCGGGACTGCCTGTCCAGAGAGCATGATCTGCCCAACCACCATGTACCCTGGCTAAATTTTGCCATGTCCAAAACACATTTGTGGTGGCGGCCACTGTACCACCTCCTCTCTTTGTAGCCATGTAGCCTCAGCACAGAGGCAAGGATGAGTTGACCTGCTTTATGGGGGTAGACCTAAAAGGCTGGTATAAGAGAAACAGATCCAGTTTTTATTCTGCAGAAGAACCACCAGTGCCCTTTACACAGCAATTCAGGAAGCTGTCCCTTCCTGGGAGCTCTGAGCTGTTCAGCAAATTAACTGAGTCTTTATCTGGCAGCTCAAGAAGCGGGGGATTGACAGGAAATGGGAAATCAGAGTAAGGGCAGTGAAACTCTCAGTGGATTGCAGAGCCACCCAGAACAGGAAACAGAAGCCAGAAGCTTATCTAGTGACCGTATTTCCCACTGTGCAGAATTCCTCTACTTAATTAAACAGTATAAAGTTTCCCAGGCTGAGCACACACATGTCAAGTGCCCCTTCTCTTAGTAGATTCACTCCCAGTTCAGTTTCCCTTTGGTTGTTTGTGCCTGGGCCTAAGTATTACTAAAAATTACAAGCACTTAAAAATAATTTGAGACCATTATTTCATGAGATCTAATTATAGTCTCCTGTGGCTTCACTGGTCAGGCATTATTCATATTACTGCTCCGGGAACAGGTCCAAGCTCAATGTTAATTAAATTTGTGATTACAAACAGCACAATGAACCAAACAAGTTTAAAGTCATGTCTGATCAAATGTGGCCAGTTCATGAAAAGAAAACATTGAGCATGGAATTCTGACCTCAGGTTTCTAAGCTTCCAAGAAAATTAGGTGAACACATCCACTCTGAATCCTCCTCATAGCTATACATACAGCCTTTCAGCTTCTTGCCTAATTACGAACTCAGCACTCAGAACACTTGGAAGAGCCAAAATGCTCCAGAGAAATAACAGCAGAGGGGACCAGCTTTGCCAAATAGCAATTAACATAAAGCCCTATTGAGGGAGGGCAGTTCGGGACAGGAGTGAGAACAAAGCATAAAACATGGATACAAAAATACCATTAACAACTCCACCTTCCAGTTTGAATAAGTTATATCCTAACTTTAAAAATTAAAAGTTAGAAAAACACAGAAAGTGCTGAGTGTGGTGGTACACACCTTGCCTGCCTTTGACCCCAGCACCCTAACAAGCAGAGGCCAGTCTGATCTACAATAGTGAGTTCCAGGGCTACACAGTGAGACTCTGACTCAAAAAGAAAACCACAGACAACAACAAAAAGCATGGTGTCGACACAGATGATAGAGACACTGAAAGAGTCGAAAGACTTGGAACTGTGTGCAGAGGAACTTCTTTCTGAGATCATCACAAAAGATTTCCCTAAAGGGTTTGGACCACAACCTCATCTAATTATGCAGTTATCCAAATCAGTTCCAGGTGGATCAAGGACTGAAATTTGTACAGCAAAATGCTCTCATGGTCTGAGTTAAAGTATATTGGTATAAGATCCTGTGGACAGTACACAGTGCGAGCTAATTACATTGTGAGGAACACTAAACTATAGGGTTTAAGGCAAAAAAAAAAAAAAAAAAAAAAAAAGTCAGGAAGATGATGAATTTAAAGCCAGCGTGGACTGTGTAGTAAAATTTTGTCTCAAAACAAGAAATAAAAGCTGGGCGATGGTGGTGCACACCTTTAATCCCCGCACTCCTGAGGCAGAGGCCGTCAGATCTCTGTGAGTTCAAGACCAGCCTGGTCTACAAGAGCTAGTTCCAGGACAGGCTCCAAAGCCACAGAGAAAACCCTGTCTCGAAAACCTGAAAAAAACAAAAACAAAAAAAATGTGGGGAAGGTACTGTAACATAATTGACTGAAGATAAGCACTCACACTATAAACATAAGCACACGTGTCTGTGCTCACACAGACCAGTCCAAAAGGAAATGGACCAAACCCTAAGATAGTCACTTCTCAAGAGTGGAAGCCTGAAATGAAAAGCTGCCCACTTCACAGTATTCTGGAAAATGGGCACTTTGTGAGTATTGAGGACTGCACCAACCCAGATATGCAATAGACACAGGCTCTACCACACTGCTCCATCCCCAGTGCCACCAACTGTAGTCTATTGCCTATCATATTAGTAACAGTGAGGATCTGACAGTGTCAAGCGTTGCTAGGATAAAGATATTTATTGGTGCAATTTTAAATTGTAGTATCACTAGAAGCATCTGTTGTCTCCTGGTAAAATCACGCACACAGCCGAGGATCTCGACCCCATTATTAGGAATGTATGTATCTGAAGAAAGGAAGTGCATATTCACGCTCCCCGGGAACCATGCTCTAGGACATGCAGAGCCGTGCGGTGGCACGGGTCTGTGATCCCATCTCCTGAAGCAGGAGAATCACAAATGCCAGCCTGAGCAAATCAGACTTTCTGAACACCTGTGTGTAATTGTGTGACTCTGGCACCTGGGATGTAGAGACAGTGGGATCAGGAGTTCAAGATCAGCCTAAGCTAACTAGGCATCTCTTCCCCATTTCCTGTACCCCACCCCAAACCCACCCCCAAAAAAGGAAGGAGGGAAAGAAAAAGAGCAAACTGGCAATGTAGCTCAGTGGTAGAGTGCTTGCCTGACATGCAGAGTCCTATGTTCAATGTCTAATGCTGAAGAAAACAACAAACAAACAAACAAAAAACAAACAAAAAACCCATGGAGCTCACTACATAAAGCAGCAATGACTTGGAAACAAAGATATGTAACAGTAGAACCAAGAATTACATGTTCCAGCTGGCAGAAAGCATAATGTGGTTAGCTTTTAAACATTCAGGGTTTCAAACTGTGAAGCAAATGAGAAGTGGCAAGTGTTTGTCACTGTAGAGGACAATGCTTTTGAATTTTCATTATTGTTGAGAAGGAAGGGATGAGCACCTGACAGTCCTCCCCTTCCACCCTTACATGGGTTCCAGAATCTAAGGTTCTTAGGCTCGAGTGACAGGCATTTCACCCCACTCACCATCTTGACAGCCTCCAAACCATACTGAAAGACTTTTTAGTTCTGATGTCCCTTATGTAACAGAGTGGCACTAAGTCACCAAAGACCAGGGCAAGTGAGTGCCTCTCAGCAGCAGCCCCTCTGCTCCTGGATGCCTTTTCCCAGTTCTGGCCTTTGCTTCCAAGTGAATCTCTAATCAGTGGGTTGCCTGACTGCTGTGGTTTAGGAAGAGAGCTAGCTAATAAGCCTGGGATCAGGGGTTCAGTTCTTCAAGGTCCAGTTGTCCTTGCTTTGCTTCATACTCACAGGCTATATCAAGACCCCACGAAAGTCACAGACCAGCAGGACAATCGGAAGAGCACGGCTGACTCCGTTGGGAAAACAAGTTCAAACTTTGCCTCAACATACAGTGGCTGTCTTCCCAAGCGATGTGGGAATCACCACAAACCTGACAAAACCACCTAAGCCAGAGCTGAGAAATCACTGAAACTGCTGACATCTCTTGCAGCCTCTCACACAGCTCGGGGGACCTTCTTGCCCTAGAAAGTATAACTGAATTCCAGGCAGTGCTTGCTGTATGGTGGATGGGGCCCACACTGGGAGCCTGACCTCTTTTTCATGCCCCAAATTCTCCCTGTGAAGATCTTTAAAAAGGAAACTGGACAGATGTCCCCTTTCATCTCCACTACTTAAGACAAATGGAGGTCCTGTAAGCACTTTCTGTTAGGGTTTTTGTTTAAGTGAACAACATGGGTCCAGCAGCATTTCCTCTAACCCTAAAAACGGCTTGTGTTGATCTCTGAACAAAAATTATTTCTAAACCCATGAAGTGTGGTTAGAACCCCTCCTCTTTGATACTTTGAGCAACCGGGCTGAGAAGCTGGGTCCTAGCAAAGCCTGAGGGCCTGGCCTGTGGCAGTAGGTTAGGCAGTTCTCTTTTCTGAATGGGTTGGGACGAAGTAACTTTGATACCTGGTTATTTGGGTGCCGTCTCTAAGCAAGGTCACAGGTCACTAAAGAAGCAGCCAGTTCACTTTGTTCCCAGAGATCTCAGCTCATTCTCCCAAAGATCTCTGCATTCAGACCCAAATATGTCACGACCACTGAAGGTGGGGAAAGAAGCAAGGAAATTTTCTGATAAATTTCTGCGTGTGTGCAGGAGGAGAAACTGTGAAAGCCTGTGCGGCTCAGAGACAAAAAGACTGTAAGAAGGGCTGCAGTGTGACTCC
The DNA here is from genome assembly GCF_003668045.3 of Cricetulus griseus. Lineage (NCBI taxonomy): Eukaryota > Metazoa > Chordata > Mammalia > Rodentia > Cricetidae > Cricetulus > Cricetulus griseus. Next base: position 201,448,233 of record NW_023276807.1, on the reverse strand, counting down.
TGTCACAGCCTCACAGCCGGCCGTTAATGACTAACTACAGCTGTGATGAGGACGATAAGTGCTCACGAGGCACAGCCCTGGGAAAACTGTGTGACCAAGGGGACACTTGTGACCAATGACCCAAGGGAAGCCATGCAGGGAGGGTATGGAGACCAGATGGCAGGAAACAAGCAAACCCAAAGCCCATCCCCCAGGAAATGGAGAATCTCAAGAAATAGCCCTCAAAACCTCAGTGAACACTTGAAAGAACAGAAAGAAAAAGAAATTATGGGGACTAGTGAGGAATGTCTGAGTTATTGAAATGCAGCTAAATTTAGCTGTTTCTGAAGTACAGATGGGAAAACCAGAATTCCAGGGAGTGGAGCCATTAAAAAATCATCCTGGAGAAACAAGGCCGATCTCAATCGTCCATCCATGTGAACATCAGCTATAACCCGAGTCAACTTAAATGCCTGTGGTTTTAAGAGGTGGTGAAGGAACATCAAAGACAAGGCAGCCAGAAAGTTCTTATGACTGAGATACAGGAGCCTCGAGCAGAGGCTCCAGAAGCAAGATGCAGCAGGAGCCCCGTGGGAAAGCCAGCTTGCATTTTTCAGAGACACTCTCCACTGAGGATGAGGGACATCACACCCAAGAGTGCATCCTGGGGGCGGGGGGCAGAGGGGAAGGGATCACAGCCCTGCCAGGAGACAGAGCATCGTGGGAATCTCACAATAGGAGGAGGGTGCAGGGACCTTAGACCCAGAGCAGCTGTGCCTAACTGCTCTTCTAAAAGAAGTCATGTCCTTTTTGCTCAGGGAAACTTCTGAGGTGACTGAGAAAGACTACTGTCATAAATAAGTCTTCAAAGCCAGCTCTTTCTAGCACATTCCATGTAGACTCAAAAGAAATCAAACCTAGAAAAAACAGCTCTCATCACCAGACAGGCTCTGTGCTCATGACGTCTTAAGAAACCGTCACTGACAACCGCCATGAGGTGTCCTGCAAGGCATTACTATCCACTCAGTGTATCTCCACCAGGAAAGTAGGAAGCAGACCTCCAGGCCACACATGCCCAGGGCCTGACAGCCGGGCATGCAGAAGTGGCTCAACACAAACTTCTGGAGTGAAGGAAGGCCAGGACCCAGACACAAAGAAGAGAATCGATCAGCTGTAAGAAAGCATCCTGACTGCAGGTCTGTGTATCTGCTGAGAACCTAGCTCTTTCAAGGTCCTGGGTTCCATCCCAGAACTAGCCAGAAGCTAGTTCAGAGCAAAATGCATTCAGGCCCGAGTTTGAACACAGCTTTATACTTGGCTTTTTGTTAGCCAACTAGGAATATTTTGTTTTTCTGTTATTTTTAGATTCAAAAATCTTAGACTTCCCTCTCTGCTACTGTTTTGAAGTCAGGAAATTGAGCTAATTTAAATAATAGCCCAATCAGAGCTCTTTGGAGGCAGGTGCTTCCAACAGAAAACATAAGTTAAATTCAAAAGCAAACAAGGAAAACAAACAAACAAACAAAAAACCAGGGATCTTGTGGGTTATCCTGTTATGGAAAAAGGCGGTGCATGCCTTTAATCCCAGCACTCAGGAGGCAGAGGCAGGCAAAAATGTCTGAGTGTGAAGCCAACCTGGTCTTCAAAGTGAGTTCTAGGAAAACAAAACTGCACTTTCATCTGAATGGAGGCATTTATTCTCAAGTTAAAGTCCCAAAGAGGAGCCCACTACAAACCCTTTTCTAACTTCCTCCCAGGTGAAATTTCCATGGGACTGTAGCACACCCATTCCACAAGCATCTGAAAGCCGTGCCTTCATTAGCAAAGGATTTCTGAAGGCATTTAGGAGTACATTTTTTTAAAATTACAGATGGCTAAAAGAGATGACTAACACTCATCTCCAAATTCAAAGGAGGAACCAAACTAAGGTATATGGCTGCATTCTGAGATGAACACAAATCAGCAGACAAACCTGATTAGAATCAGAGCCACAGCACAGAAAGGAAAACAAAACAGCCTGGCATCCACCGCCGCAGGGCTCCACAGCCCAGGAAGGGGACAGGGGTCCGTTCCTCATGGGCTCACAGTCAGTGCACCTGGGTCAGTACCCTGATTTCCGAGCACCAGTCTGGCCTCTGGAAAGATCTCCCGTCATCCCCCACTGGACTCCACCCTCACAGCAGGAGCTGTAGCTAGAAACCATGTTGATGACTGAGCTTATGATCTGAGCTTAGGTGTCTCTTCTGGCCAGAAACCCCTGCATATTCCTACCTGTGGGGTCTCAGTGCAGCTTTCACTGTTCTGGCTCCAGGGACAGTTAGCTACCCAGGAGAAAGACTGAGACCTCAGCCCAGTATGTGTGCTGCCTTGTAGGGGACACCCTCGTTGAGAACCAAGACATCTGGGTACTTGCCCTCTTAGGATAAGGGTGTAGCCAACTGTGTGTGTCACTGTACCAGTGCCAGGACTGAGAGCAGGTGTGCTTGTGGTCCATATGCTCCCACCTTCCGCACCCCACCCCAGGTTCAGGCACGTATTGCTGCCAAGAAGCAGCTCCTGCTGATGGCCTGCTCACAGGTGCACACTTGGAGACCTTGAGCAAATCTTCAGCTATCCTTGGATGTGCACAGCTAGAGGGCACAGAGAGCGACTTTGCCCAGTCTGTGCTCAGCACATACTCACTCCTAGGAAGGGACACTAGCTGAAGGATGAGGTAAAGCCAAGCAAAAGCATGGCCCCTGCCAGGAGATTTATGAGGCATTAGTCATAGTCCTGCTCCTAGTCAGGGGTGAGGGACACCAGTTCCTGTTGCCACCCTGCCTTTGTGGTTCCCACTTCCCCATCCAGGTATCTGGTCTACCTAAACACTGCTGTCAGGAATGTACGAGTACCAAAAGGAAGTAACTCTAGCTCCCCAGTCCCCCACCCTGGCAGCATTTGGGCCTGCACTACCAGCCCATCAGAGATCAAGTGCCACTGGCTCCCCATCAGTGCCAGGGCTGTACTACCAGAGACCCTTATTGATACAAGAGCAGCATAAACAGTACCCAAGACTTCCCTATCACCTCAAAGGGGCCACCGTTCCCCTGGGATGACCCAACCCCCACTGTTGTCTACACCACACCTGCCTGGACTGCTAGGAAGTCACATTGGGAGAGGGAGCCTAAGCTTCAGGCCTGGAGCAGTGTCAAGGGAGCCATGAGCCCCAGACCTAGGAGCAGTGTCAGAGAGAGGTCCCAGCCTCAGGCCCAGGATCAAGGAGTGATCGCCTGGTGAAACGACAGCAGCAGTTTCCAGCAGTAGCTTCCAGAAACTGTTGCAAAAATTTCCTCTGGGAAAGAGCACCTACGTCCCAGTCAGCATCAACTGCCTTTTCTCAGTTGGAGATACCATTACTACATCGACCACTGGACCCTCAGCCCCATCTACACTTCCAAAAGGAGGAGCATCCACTGGAGCTGTAGCCCCGCCTGTACCTCAAGGAGTGACCACCTGAGCATTCAGTCCACTTCCACCAGGAAAAGCATTCACCAGAAGCTCTGCTCTACTTGTGCCTGAAGGAGTGGTCAACAGAGCCACAGTCCCCAACTATACCAGTTGGAGAAAGAGAGAACCCCTGAAGCACAAGCTCCACCTATACAAATTAGAGGAAGAGATGCATAGACAAAAAGGTAAGAACACACTCAACAATATAAAGAGCAGTAAGGCACCACTAGAAACTAGTAGTGCAACAACAGCAAGACCTGAACATTCCAAGACAGAAGAAACATTCCATGAAGCAGAAGAAAATGACCTAAAAAATGTTATGAGGATGATTGAAGCTCTTAAAGAAGAAATGAAAAAAATCCCTTAAAGAAATGGAGGAAAATACAAACAAAAAATTGGAAGATACCAACAAATCCCTTAAAGAAAACCAAGAAAGCTGGGCGTTGGTGGCGCACGCCTTTAATACCAGCACTCAGGAGGCAGAGGGAGGCAAATCTCTGTGAGTTCGAGGCCAGCCTGGTCTACAAGAGCGAGTTCCAGGATAGGCTCAGAGAAACCCTGTCTGGGGGGGGGGGAAGGAATACAAGAGATGGAAGAGACAATTTCAGGCACTGAAGATAATCTGGAGGAAAGAGTCATCAGTCAAAGAAAATGTTAAATCCAACAAATTCTTAACACAAAGCATGCAGGAAATCTGGGACACCATGAAAAGACCAAACCTAAGCATAATAGGGACAGAAGAAGGAGAAGAAGTCCAACTCAAAGGCACAAAACATATATTCAACAAAATCATAGAAGAAAACTTCCCCAACCTAAAGAGATATAAGAGGCTTATAGAACACCAAATAGACTGGACACCCCCCAAAAAAAATAAATAAATAAGTCCCCTGGCAACATAATAACAAAACAATAAACATACAGAATAAAGAAAGAATATTAAGAGCTGCAAAGGAGAAAGGCCAGGTATAAAGGCAGACCTATCAGAATTATACCTAACTTCTCAATGAAAACAATGAAAGCCAGAAGGTCCTGGTCAGAGGTTATGCAGACACTAAGGGACCATGTATGCCAGCCCACACTTCTTTACCCAGCAAAGCTTCAATAACCATAGATGGAGAAAACAAGACATTCCGTGATAAAATAAAATTTAAACAATACCTATTCACAAATCCAGCCCCACAGAAAGTACTAGAAGGAAACTGCCAACCCAAGGAAATCACCTACATCCACAAGAACACAGGAAATAGATGAGCTTATAGCAGCAAACCCCAAAGAAGGGAATTGAACACACAATGCCATCACCAAGAACAAAAACAAAAATAACAGGTACTAGCAATCACTGGCCATTAATATCCATTAATATAAATGGTCTCAATTCAAAGACACAGGCTAACAGACTGGATATGAAACAGAATCCATCATTCTGTGCATACAAGAAACACAACTCAAACTCACAGACAGACATTACCTCAGAGTAAAGGGTTAGGAAAAAAATTCCCACTCAAATGGACCTAAGAAACAAGCTGGTGTAGCTATCCTAATATCTAACAAAATAGACTTCAAACTAAAATCAATCAAAAAAGATAAAGAAGGGCATTTCATATTCATCACAGGAAAAATCCATCGAGAGGAAATCTCAATTCTGAACATTTATGAGCCAAACACAAGGGCTTCTGCATTTGTAAAAGACACATTACTAAAGCTTAAGTCACAAATCAAGTCCCACATACTAATAGTGGGAGACTTCAACACCCCACTCTCACCACTAGACAGATCTGCCATAAGAGAAATAAGAGAACTAACAGAAGTTATGACTCAAATGAATTTAATAGGCATTTATAGAACATTCCACCCAAACACAAAAGAATATACTTTGTTTTCAGCACCTCATGGAACCTTCTCAAAAATAGACCACACACTCAGTAACAAAGCAAACCTCAACAGATACAAAAAAAAAAAAAAAAAATTGAATAAACACCTGTATCCTATCACATCACCACAGCTTAAAGTTAGAATTCAATAGCAACATTAATATCAGAATGCCCACAAACACACGGAAATTGAACAATGATCAACTGCACCACCACTGGGTCAAGGAAGAAATAAAGAAATAAATAAAAAGACTTCCTTAAAATTTAATGAAAATGACCTCACATCATACCCAAACTTATGGGGCACAATGAAAGCAATGCTGAGAGGAAAGTTCACAGCATATATAAATGCCTACATAAAGAAGCTGGAAAAAACGCACATTAGTGAAGTAGCAGAACAACTGAAAGCCCTAAAACAAAAAGAAGCAAATTCACCCAGAAGGAGTAGATGGCAAGAAATAGTCAAATTGAGGACTCAAATCAATAAAACAGAAAGAAAACAGTGCAAAGAGTCAATAAGACAAAGAGTTGGTTCTTTGAGAAATTCGGCAAAACAGACAAACCTTTATTCAAATTAACCAAACAACAGAGAATATCCAAATAACAAAATCACAAACAAAAAAGGAGGTCATAGCAACAGAGACTAAGGAAATCCAGAGAATCATCAGGTCATACTTCAAAAACCTGTACTCCATAAAATTGGAAAACTTTAAGGAGATGGACAATTTTCTAGATAAGTACCATATACCAAAGTTAAATCAAGAACAGGCCCGGCATTGGTGTCACATGCCTTCAATCCCAGCACTCGGGAGGCAGAGGCAGGCGGATCTCCATGAGTTGGAGACCAGCCTGGTCTACAAGAGCTAGTTCCAGGACAGCCTCCAAAGCCACAGAGAAACCCTGTCTCAAAAAAAAAAAAAAAAATCAAGAACAGATAAACAACTTAAATACATCTATAACCTCTAAGGAAACAGAAACAGTTATCAATAGTCTCCCAACCCGCCCCCCCCAAAACAGCCCAGGGCCAGATGGATTCAGTGCAGACTTCTACCAGATGTTCAAAGAAGATCTAATACCAATACTCCTCAAATTATTCCACACAATAGGAACAGAAGGAAAAACTCTTTTTATCAGGCTACAGTTACCCTGATATGCAAACCACACAAAGACACAACTAAGAAAGAGAATTACAGACCAATATCAAAAATATATCAGAAAAATCATCCACCATGACCAAGTAGGATTCATCCCAGAGATGCAGGGATGGTTCAACATATGAAAATCCATCAATGCAATCCACCATATAAACAAACTGAAAGAAAAAAAAAAAAAAAACCACATGATCATCTAGCTAGATGATGAAAAAGACTTCAACAAAATTCAACACCCCTTCATGATAAAGGTCTTGGAGAAAATAGGGATACAAGGAACATGCCTAAACATAATAAAGGCAATATACAGTAACCCAACAGCCAACATCAAATTAATGGAAAGAAACTCAAAGCAATCGCACTAAAATTAGGAACAAGACAAGGCTGTCCACTCTCTCCCTATCTATTGAGTATAGTACTCAAATTTCTCACTAGAGCAATAAGACAACAAAAGGAGATCAAAGGAATAAAAATTTGAAAAGAAAATGTCAAACTCTCGTCATTTGCTGATGATATGATAGAATACATAAGTGACCTCAAAAATTCTACAAGAGAATTCCTACAACTGAAAAACACCTTCAGTAATGTAGCAGGATACAAGATTAACTCAAAAAAAAAAAAATCAGTAGCTCTCCTATATATAAACGACAAATGGGATGAGAAAGAAATCAGAGAAACATCACCCTTTACAATAGCCACAACAACATAAAATATCTTGGGGTAACTCTAACCAAACAAGTGAAAGACCTGTATGACAAGAACTTCAAGTTTTTAAAGAAAGAAATTAAAGAATATACCAGAAAATGGAAAGATCTCCCATGTTCTTGGATAGGTAGGATCAACACAGTAAAAATGGCAATCCTACCAAAAGTAATCTACAGATTCAATGCAATCCCCATCAAAATCCCAACGTAATTATTCACAGAATGTTGTGGGTTACCCTACTTGGACACCCTTGGGGAAGAGGGTGAGAAGACACAGCACCAAGGATTCGGACCCTGGGAGTCAGTGAGTAGCAGAGCATGCTGCAGACTCATTTAATCAGGAAGTAGGACCTGCCCTTATATCCCCTCCCAGCGTCCTATTGGCTTAGGCGTCTGACTCTGCTGCATGTCCTTTCCTCATTGGTGTCTCTGGGTCAGGTATCTTTCTGTCAGGTCTCTAGGTGTTAAGGCAGGCCTGGCAGCTTGGCTCAGGGAGGGAGTGCCTGCCACAAAACTCAAGTCCAAATGGATCAAAGACCTCAATATAAAGTCATCTATACTCAACCTCATAGAAGAGAAAGTGGGAAATACTCTTGAACACATAGACACAGGAGACCACTTCCTAAATAAAACACCAGTAGCACAGACACTGAGATCAACAATTAATAAATGGGACCTCCTGAAACTGAGAAGCTTCTGTAAAGCAAAGAACACAGTCAACAAGACAAAACAGCTCCCTACAGAATAGGAAAAGATCTTCACCAACTCCACATCTGACAGAGAGCTGATCTCCAAAATATACGAAGAACTCAAGAACTAGACATCAAACTACCAAATAATCCAATTGAAAAATGGGTTATAGATCTGAATGGAGAACTCTCAACAGAACAATCTCAAATGGTAGAAAGTCACTTAAGGAAATGCTCAACATCCTTAGTCATCAGGGAAATGCAAATCAAAACCACTCTGAGAGTCCATCTTACACTGATCAGAAAGGCTAAGATCAAAAATACCAATGACAACCTAGATGCCTCTCAACTGAAGAATGGATATAGAAAATGTGGTATATTTACACAATGGAGTACTACTCAGCAGTAAGAAACAATGACATCCTAAAATTCACAGGAAAATGGACAGAACTAGAAAAAAACATCCTGAGTGAGGTAACCCAAAACCAGAAAGACAAATATAGTATGTACTCACTCATAAGTGGATACCAGACAAAAAGCAAAAGACACCCAGTCTACAATCCACAACCCCAGAGAAGCTAGACCTCTTCCAGAAACAGATGAAAGCAGATGCAGAAATCCACAACTAACCAATGGGCCAAGCTCCTGAAGTATAATCAAAGTGAGGGAGGAGTGATAATATGAACAAAGGAGTCAAGACCATGATGGAGAAACCCACAGAATCAGTTGACTAGAGCTAGTGAAAGATCAGTGACTCAGGTCTGACAAATGGGGATCCTGTATAAGACCAAACTAGACTTCCTTAATATAAGTGACAATGATGTGACTGGGACAATAAATGAGGCCACTGTCAGGGTCCAAGATCTAACTCTAATGCCCAGACTAACTTAGTGGAGCCCATTCTATATGGAGAGATACCTTGCTCAGCCTAGACACAGGGGTGTGGAGGATGGAGAGGTGCCTTGGTCCTGACTCAAGGAGATGATGGGATAGACTTAGTAGACGTCCTAGGGGAGGCCTTACCCTCTACAAGGAGCAGATGGGTGGTGGTGGGGGGAAGCAGGAGGAGAGGAGGGAGGAGGAACTGGGATTGGAATGTAAAAAATAAATTAATAAAAATATTTTTTAAAAGAAGTCCTGCTGGAAGAGTCCATAGCGGCATCAGGTCCCTCTAGCAACACATTACATCTGTGCTGTGTCTAAAATCTAATAAGCAACCCTGAAAGCTGTAAGAGACTATTCTCCAAAGCCAACACTGCCTAATGAATGGATGCTCCAAGACAGACTTTCATCAGAAAACCACTTACTAAGATGACTTCCCCACAAAAGCTGCAGACAGCTCCTATCTACCATATGTCTAAGTATCAATTACGACAGAACAACTCAACAATATACAAACGAACACAGACCAGCAGTTCGATGAAGTGATGAAGATACTGGGCGCCACTGGGAGACTCAGCAAAGAGAGTTGTTTTGAAAAGGAAACAAAGCTCTCCATAGTCAAATAAAACACACAGGTGAAGGTCTCTACAATAGACCAGGTAAAGCATTAGACTGACCTGGGAGACAGCTCTTTTAAAATATCCCAGTCAAAAGCAAGGTGGCAATGGGACATCTTGTTTTCCAGCAACGTTGTTTTTGAAGGTGCTGTCCTGTCTCAGATGTGTGTGTTGGACACCTCTGTAGACACCACTTGGCTGTAGACATCTAGGCTCATGTCTGGGTTTTCTTTCCTTATTTATGTAGTTTAGTTTTTAGTTTTTTGAGACAGTGTTTCTCTGTGTAGCCCTAGCTGTCCTGGAACTCACTCTGGAGACCAGGCTGGCCTCAAAACTCACAGAGATCTGCCTGCCTCTGCTTCCCAGTACTAGATTAAAGGTGTGCGCTGCTGCTGCTGCCGCCCTGCTGGATTTTCTAGTCTACCCATTGGTCTCCGTGTCTGACTCATGCTGCTTTGTTGTGGTTCTGTAGTATATTTAGAAATCAATAGTTTAATGTCTCCAGCTTTGTTCTTTTCCTCCAAGAGTGATTCGGTTATTTTGGAGTCTTTTGTGTTTCCAAATGAATTCTGTAATTTTATTCTATGTTATTCATTATTTCATGCTTGTTGGTCATTTGTATTTCACCTTTGAAAATCGATTTAACGGGAGCTGGAGAGATGGCTCGGAGGTTAAGAGCACTGGCTGCTCTTCCTGAGGTCTTGAGTTCAGTTCCCAGAAACCACATGATGGCTCACAACCATCCATAATAAGATATGGTGCCTCTTCTGGCCTGCAGGGATATATGCAGACAGAATACTGTATTCATTAAAAAAAAAGAAAAAGAAAGAAAAGAAAAGAAAAAGAAAAAAAGAAAAGAAAATCTATTTAACTCATTTGCTCACTTTTATTTTAAGTATTTCTCTCACCCCCCAGAAAGTACCCCAGAGTCCCTTCCTAGTCATTTTTCCTCATACCAAAGGCAACTACTATGAGGTCATCTCCTTCATCTGCCTTCATCTTCCTATTGTATGAGTTCTTGTCTCTGGTTTCTTTTACCAAGTATTCCCTGTCTCCATTCTTTTTTCAGTGTATTTGATAGACTTACCCACTATTGTTGAATGATCATCGTTTGTGCTTTGTGCTTTTGATACCCAGATGCTTCCAATCTGGCCTGTTATGATTAAAACCTCTTGTCCAAGCTTGTTCTCACTCCCTTGTCCTTTCTATCTCTCACTTGTTCCTCTCTTTACCCTCTTTCACCCCTACCCTCTCTCCCCCTGTATGTATATCTCCATGTGTTTTCATTTGGGAATGAAAACTGTAAATTGGGAGGAAGATATATGTTTGCTTTACATCAAAGCCCTAAACATTTTCTAAAATGGACATGTTACCTGTGTCCTGTTTTAGAATATTTGATCACACTGTATGAAAATGTGTCACTGTTTTACCTTGCCTGCCTAGACAACTTCTGATTGGTTTAATAAAGAGCTGAACAGCCAATAGCTCGGCAGGAGAGGATAGATGGGACTTCCAGGGAGAGAGAGAGGAACTTGGGGGAAGGATCTGGGGGGGGGGTGAATTTTGCCATCAAGACACAGAGCCAACCAGATGTACAGTATGGAGGAACAGTAACAAGCCAGAAGGCAGAATGTAGATTAATAATAACTAGTTAATTTAAATTATAAGAGCTAGTTGGGAGTAACCTTAAGCTAAGGCAATGCTTTCACACTTAATAAGAAGTCTCTCTGTTACTATTTGGTTACTGGTGGTCCAAAGAAAGTCCGACTACAGAGTTTTGCCTAGGTGAGCTGGCTGGATTTCTACCCTGCCCTAATCTTGCCTACACTGAGGACAAGTTGTCTGCAGGGCAGAAGTTCCTCTTCAGGTAGCCTAGGCAAAACCAATTGGATGTAAGATGAGGCCAGAGTGACCACCAAATAACTTCCAACCTCATTTTTATCTAATTTCCATCTTAAGTCACTACACCTGCCAGCTGCCAGGACAAGAAACCCCAGACCATAACAGGAGTTGCAGATGACCCTACCACCAAGGAAAGAAGGGCCTATGCTCTCTTCCACCAGCCCACCCTCCCCATCTTCTGCTTTGTATCTACAGCGTCCCTTCCTCCAAGAGCTAGAGAAGGCGTTGTGGGCCTTGCCTGCTGTTCCTCCACTCCTTGGCCAGTTGAATGAACTTGCACTACCCAACTTCATTTTATCTTCCTGGCTTTGTGACATCAAGGAAAAAGAACTTACCCCTAATAGGAGGTTCAACGGTTGGGAGGTAACAGACACACTGTTTTTTTCGAGACAGGGTTTCTCTGTGTAACTTTGAAGCCTGACCTAGAACTCACTCTGCAAAGCAGGCTGGCCTGGAACTCACAGAGCTCTGCCTGCCTCTGCCTCCTGAGTGCTGGGATTAAAGGTGTGAGCCTCCACCACCTGGCTCAGATGCACTGTTTTAAATGTCTCCTCAGACACTGTTGGGTTACCCACATTTGAGCTTGTCAGTCTTCTTCCATTTTAGCCACCCTAATGGCGTGAAGTGACTATAATTTGCATTTCCCTGGTGAGAAAGGATTCTGGGCATCTTTTTCAGGAGTTTGCTGACAACACAGGTGCCTTTCCATGGGAAGTGTCTCATGCTTGCCCATTCTTGAAAAAGTGGTTGTCTCCATTCCTGAATTCGTTCTCCGGTGGAACAGAGGTCTTTATCCATTCAGGAAACGAACCCTTTACTGGATATGTGTCCATATCTTCTTCTAGGTTGTGGATTGTTTGTTTTTCTTAAGGGTGATTCTGATAACTAGAAATATTTAATTTTGAAGAGGCCTAATTTATAATGTTTTCTTTGGGGGATGTCATTATTTTCTGATTCCTACCTAAAAATAGCTGCCTCTCCTCAGTTCATGAGAAAGGTCTCTGTGTCCTTTCTAAAGTTTCACAGCTTCACAGTACAACACCCCACCATGATGGGTCTACTCTGCAGGCAGAAGCAGAGGATTGTAGATCTGAGACCAGTCTGGGACACGTAGCAAGACCCTGTCTCAGGAAAAGAAAGAAAGAAAAGAATCATATTTTTATTTCTCTCATTTGAGTCTAACACCTATCTTAAGCTAATCTTTGTCCATTGATATAAGGAGTTGGTCAAATGTGCTCTTCTGTTTTGAGATGTATTTGTTATTTTGACATTGGAGCTAGCTCATCTAGCCCAGGCTGGCCTCTACTCTCAATGTAGCCAAGGAAGACTTTCACTTTTGATCCTCCTGCCTCTGCCTCCCAAATTCTGGGATTATAGGCAGGTACCACTCACCCTATGTGGTGCATTTCATACTGGGGATCGAACCCAGGGAGGAATGGTAGGCAAGCACTGTACCAACTGAGCCATAATAACTGGCCCTGGTGAGTTTTTTGGATTTAATTTGTGGGCATATAAATACTTGTGAACTATTTGTTGAAAATACTGTTGTTTCCCTTTTGACTCACCTTCCTTCTTTACAAATGTCTGTTGTCTCTATAAGAAAGGATCTTCTTTGGAGGATAATAGAATTTGTTTTGTTTTGGTAAATTGAATCAGACTTTTTAAGGTTTTATCTTATTTATTTATTTGTTGACACAGGATCTCACTTTTTAGCCTTGGGTATCTTGGAACTCACTATGTAGACTAGGGATGGTCTCAAACTCACAGAGAGCTGCCTGCATCTGCCTCCCAAGTTCTGGGATTAAAGGTGTGGACCACCAAGCACCGTTTTTTTCGAATGCGGCCTTACCTGTCTGAACCACAGAAGTTTGCTACAGGAATTTCTGTTTTGATAGCATGGCCTAAATTGCAAATTGTGAGTCATAAATGAAAGTCTTCCACCATTATTCCATTTGTTTGTGGTGTGCATATGAAGATATGTATATACAGGTGTGTGTGTGTGTGTGTGTGTGTGTGTGTGTGTGTGTGTGTGTGTGTGTGTGTGTGTGTGTGTGTGTATTCATACACTGTGCATATAGAGGCTCAGGGATGATATCATGGATCTTTCTCAATCATCCTTCCACACTGAGTGTGATGGAGGCAGGGTCTCTCCATCACACCCAGTGATCACCAGTATGGCTCACCTTGCCAGCCAGCTTGTTGCAGTAATTTCATCTCCAGTTTCCAAGGCTGGAATTACATGCAGACCTCCATGTCCACCCAGCATTTACAAGGGTTTCTGGGCACCCAAATTCAAATCCTCACACTTGTATAGTGAGTGCTTTTAACCAGGAGCCATCTCCCCAGACCAGTGTATTTTCAAAATCATCTTGTCAAGAGGTGGGCCACACAGTCTGCAGAGGAGTACCATTTCACAAGATTTGAGTTCATGAAGCACTGGACAACCTAAAAAGAGTAGATACTGAGTGGGTGATAATGGGAAGGGGAAACCCCAGCTTCCTAATGATAACAAAAGCCTCTCCTGGTTTCAGAAGCAGTCAGGTGATTTGTTAGAGAACAAGCCTTAGCTAGAGCGGTTTCTGACATCCTGTACACAAGTCTCAAGTCAACTTTTATAACAGCATGGAAACCAACAAGAGAGGCATGGCTAGCTGCACAATATAGAGGAAGCTGTCAGAAGGAACGTAGCAGAGGAGTCCTTTTGGCCTGGATGGCGTGAGTCTGACATGTAATAACAGCTGAGCTCTTCATGGCCAAATGAATGATTAACAAGATATTAATGACATACAAATTCTGAATATAACTCAAGTAAAAGGAACATCAGAGGTAAACACAGCTCTTGGTTAGTTTTTGTTTTTGTTGTTACTGTTGTTTTAGGCAGCCTCCCATAGCCCAGGCTAGCCTGGAACTCATTACATAGCTGAGAATGCCTTTGAACTCATGATCCATCTGTCTCTACTACTCAAGGCTGGGCCTGCTGGTGTATCACCACAATGGGCTCCAAAACAAAACTTAGAACTACCTATTTCTTCTATGTAGTAGAGATGCTTCCAAGATAAAAATGCCAGACTCTGGCCCTCTAAGGACATCACATTTTTGAAAGCTATAAACAGACAATTGAAGTATTAGCCCCAATATTGGTAACTCATCCACATTTTAAATATCTGCTATTCAGTGGGCATGGTAGCCCAGTGCTTTTAATCCCAGAATGTAGGAGACAGAAGCAGGTAGATCTCTGTGAGTTCTAGATTAGCCTGGTCTACATAATGAATTCCAGAATAGCCAAGTACATACATACATACATACATACATACATACATACATACATACATGCTATTAACCAGACACCAGGAGTCACAGAACCTGGAAGTCTTACACAGGAAGATTTGTAAGTTTAAGCCAGCCTGGACTGCAAAGCAAGTCCCCAAGAAGAGGCCACATAGTAAAAGCCCATATCAACTCCTCCTCATCTCCTTTTTTTTTTGTTGTTGTTGTTGTTAAATGGAATTAATTAATTCAATTAGATTATAAAATTATGCCAACTCACCTTTCCCTAAAACAGAATTGCCTTGTGCACACATGTGTTAGAAGTCACAGGAAGAAAAAAGTTAGAGGTTTTTAGCACTATAGTCTTTTCAGGTTTCCCTTAAAAGTCAGCTATTCAGATAATACTAACAGCAGTGTTTCTTGGCCTGGAAAAGCAAGTACTGATGCCTGACCAGCTTAAAAATAAACATTAAAGGGCGGGTCCCAGCACATCTCGGGATTCTTAACACATCCTAGTGCCTCTTTCTGGTACAGCTGGGTGCAGAGTCTATCTTTAGACCTCCTACTTCCCCTTCTGGAGCTTGGTCCTCTATCCTGGGTCTGTCAGGGGTACTTGCTGCCTCAGAGTGACCATGGTGGCCTCACACCCAGGCCTGGCCTCCGTGGAATATGGACTTATCCCTAAAGCAGCATTTGTCCCCATCTGTTCACTTATCCCCAGAACTTGACAAAGGAAAAGACAAAAGGAAGCAGGTCAGAGTCCAAGGCGGAGAGAGCAGACGAATCAGCCTGGACAACAATGGTGAGAGCCTGTCTAAGAAATAGAAAGAATGTAGGGATGTGGAGCATTTCCAGGACGCTTCCCTAGCATGCTCGGAGTCCTGAGTTCAAACCTGAACAGCACATAAAACCAATCTGGTGGCTTACATAATTGGGAGGTAGAGGCAGGAGGTTCCAGAAGTTAAGGCCACGGTTGGCTACATAGCAAGTTTGAACCCAGTTAGAGATACACAGACTTTGTCTCAAAAGAAAAAAGGGAGGAAGGTGTGTATGGGGGGGGTTGAAGATAAAATTCCCCTTTTAGCTGATTAACTGGGGGGAAGCAGTATTGTGAATGAACGAATGAACTCACACAGACATGTGAGTAACCAATGCTTTTTATTATTCCTACTTGCATCATTATTCTAGAGGAAGGTGTGCCTCACGAGGGAAGAAAAAAAGAATGGGTTAGTTTCCCACTTATAACTAAACAGCTGAGACTAGGTAGTGTTATTTAAAAAGAGGCTTATTGAGCTCACACTGCAGGAGGGTGAGCTCAGCTATGGTGAGGTCCTCACAGTGGTGAGAGAGATCTGTGCGTGCAGAGATGCCAAAGAGGCGGCTGAGGAGCCAAGCTTATTCCCTGAAAACAACCCCTCTCCACGAGAACTACATTGCTCCCCTCTCAGACAGGCCCTGAAGACTGAGTAGCCTTCACTCAGGACACACCTCCTTCACAGGCACACATGAGAGGCACACCCAAGTGTGGCAGACCCCTTCGAAGGACCGGGGCTGATAACCTTTATGCTAGATGTTGTCCCTTGAGAAAAAAAAATAGTGATGGATGCATAGATTTTAAAAATCTATGGAAACGTGAACGGCAATCTAGAAGGCGAGGTGTAAATTCTAACTGGATAACCACATGCAGTAGAATGAAACTGGACTCTGGCCTTATACCACATATAAGATATTAATTCAGCACGGATTGAAGACTTTCGTGTGAGAGCTAACTTGAAAAGTCTTAGGAAAGAAACAGATGGAGTAGTGGTGATGGTTTGGTAATGCAGTCTTAAGCAGTACCACACACACTCACAGCCCTGCTACTCTTGTGAAATAAACTCATCAGACAGAGTTATTCTCATTCCCTCCCACTCGGCAGGACACTGTGCCTTGGTTTTGGGGGGGAGTGGGGGCATCGCACCAGGGCGTAGTCTAGACCTGCTCTGGGAAACTGGAGGAGTCTGCTGATGCTGTAGATGCTGGTGCTAAGCAACCCGCCTGTGCTGAGCAGAGAAAACACCCAGGAGGCTGGAGCATGTGTCTGCGTGACTCATTGCAGAGGCTGCCTCTGTGGAAGGAAGTGAGGGACGGTCTTTCTGGCTTCCAGGTAAATTAAGGAGGAGAAAACCACTTGCAGAAGAAGGAAGGAAAAAGTCAGGACCTCTCCCTAGCCACTCACTACTCTCTACAGCCTCTTTCAAAAGGGAAATGGTTTATTCCCTTCAGGCCATGAGAAAAGGGGGGGGGGGCATCCAAGGAAGTATGAGTGGCTCTCACTAAGGGAAATGAGCTGCCAGACAGGAGAATCACATCTGACCTGTAAATGTCTGGAGATGTGCCTGGGGACCTTTGTTTCATCAGAAATGTGTCACACCTAGTCAGCTGGCCTCCCTTGGGCTCAAAGATGTTTGGGTTTCCAGAACAAGACAGTGCTGACTGGATGGGGCAACTGTGCCATTTGTCTTCATAAACTTTATTAGTAACTTCCTGGCTTTTATTAGGCCCCTATTAGTTTGTTTCTAAAGTTAATAATGGTCTTTTGTTTTTCAAGTGGCCATTTCCTCATTTGTTTTGTTTTCTGAGACAGGGTCGTATGCAGCTGAGGCTAGCCTTGAACTCCTCATCCTTTTGCCTCTTTCTTTCCCATGTGCCACTACATCCAGCTTCTAAAATGCAATTATTTTATGTGATCAAGTTTTCTAAGTAACACCTAATCTAATAAACAAGTCTTTTTCCCACAAAGGGAGTATTGACTTCTAGAGATTTCTAATTAGTAAACACCATACGTGTATGCCTTTCCCAATCAGGTTTTAACTTAAACTCACTCCTTTTCTTTTTTAAAAAACTAAGTTCTTTTCATTGTTCCCCAAAAAAATGCATTTCAGTAACTCAGGCTTCGGGTATAACTCAGTGAGGGAGCATTTGTCTAGACTAAGCAAAGCCTTGGGTTGATCCCCCCAAATACATACATATTCTCTCTCTTTTACATATACCCTCACAGTCAAACACACACATACACTCATACTCATAATCTCCCCCTCACACACACAAATACCACACATATATACCACACTCACTGACACATACCACACTCTCACACAAACACACAACACACACTCACATATCTGCACACACACTCTCACGATCACACATGTATACATACCACACACACACACACACACACACACACACACACACACGTATTCACACACAATCACACACTCACGAACATACCACATACTCTACACACACACTCATGGATACTGATACACACTCACACTCACTCATACACAACACACACTCACATATACTGACACATACATACTCACACACACCCTCATACACAACATATAGTCACACATGCAAAGCTTGGTTCAGAAATCCCATTAATTTCCTCCATGGTGTGGACCTTCTCCAATCTCATCTGCAGGAAACCCGTGCCATATGAGTCAGCCAAAAATGACCATATTCCACATACCACTCCCTGTGTGACTTCCATTGCTGGACACCCCCACCCCAGAATATTCTGTGATAAGTCATTTTAAGCAGACCGCCTTACAGGCATAACAAAGGATTTCAGATAAGACATGTTCTCCTCGGTTATGTGTGTGACATCATGTGAGTCTCTGGTCCCAGCTGACTGCTCAGTGTATTCATCTTTGTTCACTTAATGGGACTTCCCCATCCAGTGTGATCTTCACATGAAGAGCAGTTTAATCAAACGCTCCTCTTTCTAGAAAAGCAAAGCTAGAGCTTAATATGGGAGAAATCAACCCTAATTGCATTATTACTGTTTTCTACAAAATATATTAAGTAAATCCAAAGACAGCATATGTAGGGAAAGCCTGTGCCCAGTGACTTCAGCGTTTTCTCCTTAACGAGTTTTTAGCTCATGCTCTTGGATTTTATGTTATGAATTAATTAGGAGAAAACCAGATCTGGCTCTAATTTCCAAGGCCATCTCTAACTTGGATTAAGCTGTTTGTCACAGCTTATTCAGACAAGAGTCTGAGGTGTCTGCTGACTGCATAGGGAAAGAGGACCACTTAGGTCAGGAGTGTATGAGGACAAGGAGAGGTGTGACAGCTGGCTAAGCGAAGCCTCCTAAGAGCATGCATCATGCTCAGGACTGTGAATGGACCTAAAGGGGGCCTAGCAGGAAAACCACAGCTCATACAGGTTTAGCTACAAATCTGTTTTCTGCAAACAAACCTTAACCTAAGCATTTACATCAAACTCACAGTACGTATCACAAATGACATTTCCAGATTAGGAAGGCAGGGAGACATAACCCTTTATTAAAGAAAAATAAGCCAGGCGGTGGTGGTGCAAGCCTTTAATTCCAGCACTTGGGAAGCAGAGGCAGGTGGATCTCTGTGAGTTCTGAGTTCAAGGCAAGCCTGGTCTACAGAGCAAGTTCCAGGACAGGCTCCAAAGCTACTCAAAGAAACCCTGTCTCAAAAAACCAAAACCAGCCAAACAAACCAACAAACCAACAAACCAAAAACACTTTAAAAGGAAATATCACACTAATAGATTCCATTGGATCCCTGGACTCTGGAATAGATACTGTTTTTCAATGTTAAACTCTGTCTGTGAACTACCAGATTATTTCCATGCTACAATTAAAAATACCTTCAAAGCAGCTGGGCGTTGGTGGCTCACGCCTTTTAATCCCAGCACTCGGGAGGCAGAGGCAGGTGGATCTCTGTGAGTTGGAGGCCAGCCTGGTCTCCAGAGTGAGTGCCAGGATAGGCTCCAAAGCTACACAGAGAAAAACAAAACAAAACAAAAACAAACAAACAAACAAACAAACAAAAAACCTTCAAAGCAACACCATAACCAATGACTAGTGTTTAACCAAACAGTTGAGTACCTTTTCAGGGCCGAATGGATGGAGAAAATTAACCATCAGGGAGCCTGGAAACAGGACGGTAGTGAAGGCATCTGTTGTGTGATATTTCGATTGCATTCTGATACTCCCGAGACTGACAATAAAGTTTGCTTTGAATCAGAGGGTGGAGTTAGCTACTAGCAGACTCAAACTAACCATAGAGGCTTGGAGGACAGAGGACAGATAGAGAGATAGAAAATACTGCGGGGCTTAGAGAGGGTCTCGGCCCTTTTGGATGGAGGAATGAAAGAGACAGGAGGTCACGGGTGGCTGCTCTGCTGCTTCTCTGATCATGCAGGTTCTTAGGGAGATATCTGACTCCTATTTATTTTTTATTGATAAAGAATAATTACTCTTCGCCTTTCCTCCGCCTCATTTGCCTGAGTTGGCTTCTCACCATGTCTTCTCACAAGACTTTCAGAATGAAGCGATTCCTGGCCAAGAAACAAAAGCAAAATTGTCCTATTCCTCAGTGGATTCAGATGAACAACTCCAAGGGAAGACACTGGAGGAGAACCAAGCTGGGCCTGTAAGGATTCACACAATCAATGGCAAGACTTGAGAGTTTGTACTGAATCATGGTCAATGGTCAATGCAATGTATGCTGCCAGATGGAGTTCAACATTTTTAACCTGGAGACTTGGTCGTATTTAAGTTGGGAATAGTTTGTCCAGTAATAAACAAACAGAGCCTTTCAAAAAAAAAAAAAGAATAATTAGATAAACATAACAGAACTCCAGAGACAAAGCCTGTGTGAGGCACCCAGGAAATGACCACAGAGGTCACATTTAGGTGGAAATGGCCACCTAAAATGCCAGAATGGACACCTCCTCTCCAAGGGGCTGAATGCAGTGGAGCAGGGCAGGTGAGAAGAACGGGGAAGAGCTGGCCTGGGAGACAGGAGGAGGTGGATTTAAGGATAACATTTTCCTGAAGAGTAGGGAGCAGGGTTCTTCCAGATGTAATCAATTAATTATTTCTCAATTAAAAAGAAAACCAACTTTCTGAAAATTGAAAACAAGGGCCTAAAGGAACCCCTCAGCAGGCAACTTTGCTTTATGCCCTTCTCAAATGGCCATCGTTGGCTAATAAATCCAGTTTACAGCAGAGCCCTCCTACTAGAAAGGACCACGGAACAAAGCCTGGTCCACAGTTGTCTAATTAATTGCCTTAATTATTTAAATATGTGGGAAACTTTTTGCCTTGAAGAGGATGGCCACATTAATTCAATTTTGTTAATATTTTTTTCCTGAGTTAAAGTTTTCAGACCTTTGAAACTTTATTGGTGACCTATTATTTTATGGTTTCCAAGGCTTTCTTCATCGACAACCTGAGCACAATTTAAGAAGGGATTCTAATCTCCACGGCTAATTAGCAAGAAAGGTAAGTGCTGACATGATTTTGTTTTATCTAAATAAAAGTTTTGAAAATAATGACTCCCAGATGGACAGGAAACTGCTGATGGACCAGCTGGAGCTTGAAGAAGTGTGTGCCCCTGAAGGAGGCTGCTGAAGCCCAGAAGAACTCAACCACTTCAAATTTCATTTTTAAATTCAATCTTAGAACGATAGGAAACATTCTAGAATCATAAGCCTTTGAATTGTACTTAGTTGATATTAAGAGCTCTTCCATAGGAGAGGCAAAAATTTGTTGCACCATTGGAGACGTCAGATTTCCTTTAAAATCTGAGGCAATGTAATGAGTCAAGGGAACTCACTCACTGAGCAGTCTCATGACTTGTGTATGCAATGCATAAGCAAAGCAACAGCCTGAGCTACCCCATGACTTATTCGGAAGTATTTGCTCATTCAACAGTCATTTATTATGTGCCTGGTCATTGCTAAACTTGAAGTTTAGGGGGGGTGCACAAGTGAAGAGGTCAGAGGACAACTTTCAAGAGTTGGTTCTCTCTTTGCACCAGGTGAGTTCCAGGGATCGAAATCGGATCCTCAGGCTTGGTGGCAAGCACCCTTCTACTGAGCCATCTTGTCAACCAGTTGGTAAATGTTAAGTGTGTGTTAGATTTTAAAAAGTAGCTCTGCTGAGACAGGGCTTTGGTGCTGGCTGCCTTGGGGGACAGTAGGAAAGGGTTTCCAGTGAGTGTCTTTCTTTTTTCCTTTTTTTTATTAATTTAATTTTTACAATCCAATCCCAGTTCCCCCTCCCTCCTCACCTCCCACTTCTCCCACTCCCCCCCCCCAACATCCACCTTCTGCTCCTTGGAGAGGGTAAGGCCTTCTCTAGGAATTCTACCAAGTCTGTCCTATCATCTAGTTGAGGCAGGACCAAGGCATCTCTCCACCCCCCACACCCCTGTGTCTAGGCTGAGCAAGGCATCCCTCCATATAGAATGGGCTCCAATAAGTCAGTCTGTGCCTTAGTGTTAGATCTTAGACCCTGACAATGGCCTCATTTATTGTCTCAGCAACACCATTGTCACCTATATTAAGGGAGTCTAGTTTGGTGTTACACAGGTTCCCCATTTGTCAGACCCGAGTTAGTGATCTCTCATTAACTCAGGTCAGCTGATTCTGTGGGTTTCCCCATCATGCTCTTGACTCCTTTGTTCATATTTTCACTCCTCCCTCACTTTGATTGTCCTCCAGGAGCTTGGCCCATTGGTTAGTTGTGGATTTCTGCATCTGCTTCCATCTGTTTCTGGAAGAGGGTTCTAGCTTTTCTGGGGTTATTGATTGTAGCATGGGTATCTTTTTGCTTTATGTCTGGTATCCACTTATGAGTGAGTACATACTGTATTTGTCTTTCTGGTTTTGGGTTACCTCACTCAGGGTGATTTTTTTCTGGTTCTGTCCATTTTCCTGTGAATTTTAGGATGTCATTGTCTCTTACTGCTGAGTAGTACTCCATTGTGTAAATGTACCACATTTTCTGTATCCATTCTTCAGTTGAGAGGCATCTAGGTTGTTTCCAAGATCTGTCTGTTACAAATAATGTTGTTATGAACATAGTCGAGCAAATGTCCTTTTGGTGTGAATGTGCCTTCTTTGGGTATATGCCCAAAAGTGGTATTGTAGATTCTTGAGGTAGGTTGATCCCTACTTTTCTGAGAAATCACCATACTGATTTCCACAGCAGCTGTACAAGTTTGCACTCACCAGCAATGGAGGAGTGTTCTCCTTGATGTCATTGGTGTTGTTGATCTTAGCCATTCTGATCAGTGTAAGATGGAATATCAGAGTGGTTTGGATTTGCATTTCCCTGATGACTAAGGATGCCGAGCATTTCCTTAAGTGTCTTTCTGCCATTTGAGATTGTTCTGTTGAGAATTCTGTTTAGATCTGTACCCCATTTTTTAATTGGATTATTTGGTAGTTTGATGTCTAGTTCTTGAGTTCTTTGTATATTTTGGAGATCAGCCCTCTGTCAGATGTGGAGTTGGTGAAGATCTTTTTTGTCTTGTTGACTGTGTTCTTTGCTTTACAGAAGCTTCTCACTTTCAGGAGGTCCCATTTATTCATTGTTGCTCTCAGTGTCTGTGCTCCTGGTGTTCTATTTAGGAAGTGATCTCCTGTGCCTATGTGTTCAAGAGTATTTCCCACTTTCTCTTCTATGAGGTTCAGTGTGGCACTGGGTGTCTTTCAAGTGACAGGTCTAGAACACAACAGGCAGATTTCATGGTATTATTCAGCTGCTGAGACCACTTCTGAGTCTCCAGTAACATTCCCTTGAGAATCTCAGCTCTTCTAATGCCGTTTTACCTGGCCCTCCTTTCTCTGACTTCTCTCTGCTCACCAGACCTCAAGGTTAGGATTACCAGGGCTTCCTTTGAGAGACATCTCCGTCTCTCCTGGCACACATCTCTCCTAGAAGAGCCAATAGCATGACATCACTACCCATTAGAGACTGATAGATGTCTCTCAAATCCCATCTCATCTCCACCTCTGCAAGCTGCCCGGTGTAGCTGGGATTCCATGTCTAGATATGTCCTAACTGTCTAAAGGTACCTCAGCTGCACCACTTCAAAGGGAATTTTTATGACCCTCCCTCTCTCCCCACAGCTGACAACACAGCCTTCCACCCCACCACCATGATGGTTACAGTCCTGGCAATGACCCCTCTTTCACTTTCATAGCCAACACCACAAATACGTATGTGGCCACAAAATCCTTTAAATCCTCCTTCTAAACACTTCTTGAGTTTGTGTAACTCTTTCTGTCCGATGCCATAGCTCAAGACCTCTCCATACCATCTGGATTATTCCTGCCATCTGACACTGCTACAACATAGCCTCTTCCAACTGGGTCTTTTCTGAAGTGTCATTGCTTGCACAGGTTCCCAGTCAGTGTTTAAGTTCTAATATGTGCATGTAAGACGTTACACATGCATTGGGTGGATGCAAATAAATGCATAATGCATTTGTGACTTCTTCCTCTGAGGGAGCAGAGTATATTTCCAGGTAAAATTACATGAAGTTGAAACGTACAAACTCAGGAATTTGAAGGCCTGGATTCGCATTTCAAGTTTACAACCTGCTTGAGTGCATTGGCTATGGAACAGGGTTCTTAAGATTATAGTCAGCTCAGAAAGGATAGTCTGTCTCACCTTGGGCAAGCAATTTGGGGGGTAGGAGAGACATATAGCAGCTCCCTGGAGCTGCAACAACCCCCTCATTCCCAAGCCCCTCACCTGCTCTTATAAAGGGTCCCTGGCAGCTTTTTCTCTGGCAGCCTCCTCAATTTTTCATTGGGGAATGGCTGCCCCTTGTTATGTGCATTAATAAACACAATCCCATCTGTTGAGGTCAGACTCTGGTTTCTTTCTACCTTCTGTCTCTTTATGCTGCCTGAGAAATCTAACATAGCATATGAGTCATGTGACCTTGGAAACACAACTTAATGTGTTAATGCTAATATTGATTTTCTAGCATTGCATAATAAATTACCACAAAGCTTGGTAGCTTAAAATAGCTAACATTGTCTTTGAGGTTAATTTGAGTCAGTAACTGTGGTGATATTTTAAGATCTAACAAATAAAGCTTGCCTGAAGATCAGAATGCAGAGCTAGCCACGCTAGTTAGCCATAAAGGCCAGGCAGTGGTGGCACACACCTTTAGTCCCAGGACTCAGGAGGCAAAGGCAGGTGGATCTCTGTGAGTTCAAGGCCATTCTGGGCTACATGAGATTGACCCAGTCTAAAAGAGAAACAGAGCCAGGAGGTGATGGCTCACACCTTTAATCCTAGTACTTGGGAGTCTCACACCTTTAATCCCAGCACTAGGGAGGTGGAGATAGGAGTGATATGGCTAAGCAGAGAGAGGAATATAAGATGGGAGGAGACAGGAGCTCATTGCATTCAGTCTGAGAATTCATAGGGACAGGATTTCCCTTTGGTCTGAGAATTCAGTAAAAGTAAGAACTAGTGGTTGGAAAGCTGGAGAGATGGCTCAGAGGTTAAGAGCACTGGCTGTTCTTCCAGAGGTCATGAGTTCAACTCCCAGCAACCACATCATGGCTGGTAACCCTCTGCAATGAGATCTGGTGCCCTCTCCTGGCATGCAGTCACATCTGTAGGCAGAATACTATACAAAAAAACAAAAACAAAACAAAAAAAAAACTAGTGGCTGGCTGCTCTGCTTCTCTGATCTTTCAGCATTTACCCCAATACCTGACTGGTTTTTTGTTTTGTTTTATCTTATTAAGACTAATTAGGATTCGAACTATGGGGCTGGAGAGATGGCTCAGCCAGTAAGAGCACTGGCTGCTCTTCCAGAGGACTCAGGTTCAATTTTCAGCACTCACATGACAGCTCACTACTGTCTGTAACTCCAAGGTTTGACACCTTCACACAGACAAATGTGCACATAAAATAAAAATAAATAATTTAAAAAAAAAAAGAATTCGCACTACAAGAAACCTGGGAGAAGCTTAGCCAGGTAGGTTGATCAGGGTCTCTCCTGAGGACAGTCAAGGCTGGAGCTGCTGCCATTTCAAGGTTACACTGAGGGGTTTTGTTTGTTTTGTTTTGTTTTGTTTTGTTGTTTTGGTTTTTCTAGACAGTGTTTCTCTGTGTAGCTTTGGAGCCTATCCTGGCACTCGCTTTGGAGACCAGGCTGGCCTTGAACTCACAGAGATCCGCCTGCCTCTGCCTCCCGAGTGCTGGGGTCAAAGGCTACACTGAGGTTATAAGACCTTTCCAAAGTGGCTGCTCCTATGGTGAAAGCTAAAGTTCCAAAGTGGGCTTAGCAGAAAGGAGTCATTTCCTACAGTGGGAATCACTCCATGATGTTGCTTCAGTGTTTCCAGGTAAGGCCTCTAGATTCCACCAGGGTGAATAATACATTAGAGAGGGGACAAGAAGGCCCAATGCCTTTTACAACCTAGTCTTAGGCGTCACAACTTGTCGCTTCTGTGTAGAGGGTACAAGGTTCTTGTGTTCACAGATAAGCACCTAGGACTCAGGAGACAGAGGCAGATGGATCTCTGTGAGTTTTAGAACTACATGAGAGTGAATCAGTCCAAAAGAGAAACAGAGCTCACACCTTTAATCCCAGCACTAGAGGGGTATATAAGAAAGAAGCAAAGGGTCTCATGAGAGATTCATTTTCCAGTCACAGGGAAGACAGGATCTCCATTTCAACCTTGGTAGAGGTAAGAGCTACTGGCTGGCTGCTTTGCTTTTCTGATCTTCAGCTTGAACCCCAAAATCTGTCTCTGGGTTTTATTATCCGTGCTATATATACATCATGACCACAGAAACTCTTATAAAGGAAAACATTTAATGGAGATGGCAGTTTACAGTTTTAGAGGTTTAGTCCATTATCATCATAGTGGGGAGCATGACAGTGTACAGGCAGACATGGTGCTGGAGAAGGAGCTTTTACATGTTGATATGCAGGCAACAGGAAGTAGACTGAGACACTGTGTGTGGCTTGAGCATATGTGAGATCTCAAAACCCACCTCCACAGTGACACACTTCCTCCAACAACACCACACCTTCTCCAACAAAGGCCACTCCTCCTAATAGTGCCACTCCCTTTGGGGGGGCCACTTCTTTCTAACCACCACAAATGGAGATGGAAATAGTAATATCTCATGATGTTAAATGAGTGTCTGTTAACTGTTTACAAAATGGTATGTGCCATCTAAGTACCAGCTACTGCTGTCATGCAAATTTATATCCTCCCCCATCAACTCCCCTGACACTGACACACCAACATCACCCAACCTTTCTAAATGCCTCACCCTTCCTGAGAAACTGATGGAAACATCTTCATGCTACACCCTCTGCTCTGTGTTCCTGGAAGACTTAGTTTTAAATTTGTGTGTGTGTGTGTGTGTGTGTGTGTGTGTGTGTGTGTGTGTGTGTGTGTATGATTTGCCTGTATGTCTGTCTGTGCACCATGTGTATGCCTGGTTCCTTCAGAAGTCAGAAGAGGGCATTGGACCCCCTAATATTGAAATTACAGACAGTCATAAGCCATTGTACTCATGCTGGGAATAAAACTCCAGTCCTCTGGAAGAACAGACAGTGCTCTTAATCGTGATGAAGAGTTCTGTCTCCAGCCCCTTGGAAGACACTCTTACTCTCAAGTTTCTCTGTAACCTCAGTGGATTCAAATCAGAGTCATAATCTAGAACATCTTAGGTGGTGCCAAGTGCCCTGCAGAGACTACCAGCCAAGCACCACACACATCTAATTCCCTCCTCTAGTTCATGGTAACTGGTGTGGCCTCAGGTATCCCTAGAAGAATCAGGAGTTCCTTCCAGTGTGATTTCTTGGAACCTTGAGCACATTTGTTTATGATGCTGTAACTGTCTCTGTCTCCCACTGAGACTTTGTCTTATTCAATTGCATGGCTCAAGTTCACTCACAACCTCCAGAACACAGTGGTAGCCAACAGACACTTTAATAAAGGAATGTACACACGAAGCTTCAGAGAACACTTCTAAAGAATAACAGGAAGAGCCACATGTGGTGGTGCTTGCCCATAATCCCAGCACTTGGGCAATGGAAGCAGAAGAATCAGGAGTTCAAGACCAGCCTTGGGAACATATAGAGTTAAAGATGCCAGCCTGGGCTACATAGGACTCAAAAAAATAAAAATACAAAAAACAAAGCAGAGGGGAATCAGAAAAAAAATCAGTGAAACAAATCAAATAAATTAGAACAATGTGTTGGCCAAACCTCAGTCTTAGCTAAGAATAAATAGACTGTGATTATCCCTATACAAGCCCCAGGCAAACAATGTTATGTATAAATAAACAATATCTATATTGTTCTGTTTTCTCAGTCTACTCTGTCTCCATCACTAAAGTAAATTAAGTTTAATAATAACTTTATGGTAAAAGTCTAAAACATCACTATGTTTATGAACATGAATGACTCTAAGAACTTAGAAAAGTCTATGTTTATAGTTTACAAGGCCAAGGCAAAGAAAATCGCCCACATATTAAAAATATTGCTTAAAAAGTTGGGCTATTGGGACTGGAGAGCTGGCTCAGAGGTTAAGAACACTGGCTGCTCTTCCAGAGGTCCTGAGTTCAATTCCCAGCAACCACATGGTGGCCCACAACTGTCTATAATGACATCTGGTGCCCTCTTCTGGCCTGCAGAGATACATGTGGGCAGAATACTGTATACATAATAAATAAATCTTTAATAAAAAAAAGTTGGGCTGTCATGTTGCTGTCTGAGGTCAGTGCTGCAGCTGAGGGCCACATTGGGTCTGTGGGCCTACTGGGAGCCATGTTGATGTCAGTGGCCCATGTTACCACTGAAGGCCGTGGTGTGTGCTGTGGTCTATGTTGAGATGAGTGGCCTGAGCTGACACCTGAGGCCATGTTGATGTCCTTGGCCTGTGCTGCTGCTGAGGGCTATGCTGGTATCTGTAGCACATGCTGTGGCAAAGGTCCATGTTGATATCTATGGTCGGTACTGCAACTGAAGACCATGCTGAGATACATGGCTTGTGCTGACACCAGAAGCCATGTGGAAGTCCATGATCCATGTTCCCGCTGACTGTAACAGGCAAGGAAACTACTTTTGTAGTGGTATAGATGACTGCTGTTACGATAAATCTTTCTGCCACCCACTTGAGTTTTGCCCACCACGTGGATGGACAAAATAATACACAGAGACTTATATTAGGTACAAATGCTGCTTGGCCAATGATTAGGATTTCTCATCTGCTAGCTCAGTCTCAATTATCATAAATCTATATATTTTATAGGACTTATCTATTTAGGATGCCTTCCATTGGCGTCCTCATCCCAGGATCACATGGTGACTCTGGAGGAAGAGAGAAGGGGCCCACTTCCTTCTTGCCCTTGTTTATATGAGTCTCCCTGCTATGTCACTTCCTTCGGATCACCACTTCTTTACTACATTTCCCAGAATCCTCCTTGACTCCTAGTCCCATCTAACTTGCTGCCTTGTTGGGAAAAGAGGTCACAAGGGTGGGATGTGTGGACCTGGGAGGACTGGGAAGTGATTGTGATAGGGGTTCATGATGTGAAATTTCCAAATATTTGATAAAAATATTATGTAAAAAAAGTTGGGCTACCTCACTATTAATGTCTATAAATGCAATTACTAAAATTAATCCCCTAGACATAACAATTTTTCTTGATGACCAAAAATGGAATCATTTTTAAAACAAACACAAAGTAAATCTTGGACTACTTGTGGCTGACTAGTGACTGTAATGGGTTGTTCGAGCATTGGACACCAGATACAGAACATGTAGAGAAGTTAAATGTGAACGAACATTTTAGTGGGTTTTAATGTTTGGGCTTCGTGTTGTTACTGTTGTCTTCTGAGACAGGCTTTTACTGTATAGTCTATACTGGCCTGGAACTTACAATCTTCTTCCTTATGCCTCTGAGTGCTGGAATTATAGACATGCACTACTACACCCAACTGGAAATGTTGTGATTTTTTAATTTAGTTATGAGGAGGTACACATATGTCATAAAGGGTATGTGGAAGTCAGAGGACAACTTGCAAGGGTCAGTTCTCTCCTACTATGTGGGTTTTAGGAATGGAGATCATCAGGCTTGGTGGCTGTTACTTACTGAGCTATCTGATGGCCCTGGAAATCTCTTTTCTTATGTGTCTGATTGCTTTGCCTGAATGCATTTAAATGCGCCACATGTATGCAGTATTGCAGAGGCCAGAAGAAGGCATTGAATTCCCTGGAACTAGGGTTATAGGCAGTTGTGAGCTGCCATATGGGTGCTAAGAATCAAACCAACGTCCTAGAAAAAGCAACAAGTACTCTTAACTTCTGAGCCATCTGTTCAGCCTCCTGGAAGTCTATTTCTTAAAGTCTCACCACAGTTTTTATTTGAACTTGATATGCTCTGCAAGAATTTTTGTTCTTTTCAGGTTAGATTTCTCTCAATGTTTTGAAAATGTCTTTAGCTTTTTCAGGAGTCAAAATTAAATACAATCAGGTTGGATTATCAGGAGATGGAGTAGGTGTTTTGGATAAAGTACTCTGCTTAGGGTCTTTCAAACATATCCTGAAAGTGTATTATGTCTACATCAAGACAGGACATGATGTTCACAGCTGTAATACCAGAACTTGGAAGGCTGAAGCAGAATGGCTACCAGGACTTGAGACCAGTCTGGGCAATAGTGTGAGACTCTCAGTAATGACCATGCTTGTTTGTCTACTTGACTACATATGGAATTAATTAAAACCCAATGGCATACACCTGTGAGGGATTTTTCTTGACTGAATCATTTGAGGTGGCAAGACCCACCCTAATTCCAGATATTTTGAGGTGGGAAGATCTGCCTTAAATTCTGGTGGCAGGCTATATAAAGGACATGCAAGCAGGAAACACTTGCTCTTTGCCTGCTTGCCCTCACTCTGGCTGGCATTTTTGTTCTGTCTTTGGCATTAGAACCCACTTCTCTAGGATCCCCGGTGTATACTGAAGACTAGCTGAGATATCCAGCCTCATGGACTGAACAACTCCCGGATTCTTGGTCTTTCCATCAGGAGACAGGCATGATTGGAATTACTGGACCATAGCCTGTAAGCCACTCTAATAAATCCCCTTCCTATATATGCATAGATTAATTCTACCAGTTCGGTTTCTTTAGAGAACCCTGACTAATATATCCTCTCTCAAAACAAAGCAAACAAACTCATCAACTGGTAGTTTATAAATAAATATTTAGATCTCACAGTTACATAGGCTAGGAACCCCCAGATCAAAGTGTTGGCTCTGTTGGAGGCCCCCTTTCTCCTTCAATGGCAGCACCTTCTAGCTACATCCTGACATGGTGGGAAGAAACAGATGAGTTCTCCAAGCCCTATTTGTGAGAGCTTTGATCTCGTGTCTCACTCATCATCCAAAGGTCTACTTCTTAACAACCATTACCTTGCAGACTTCGATTTCAGCAGTTTGGAAGGGGTGTGGACAGGTATACCTGTAGCCAGCCCCAGGAGGCGTGGTTAGGGTGACCCCTACAGGACACAAGCATCCAGACCTTAGCACTAAGGAAAAAGAAGTCAACACTGGCCTCTAAATCACAATTCTAGGAGAAAAGTTAAATGACAGGCTCAGGAGAGCCTCCTGTAGACACTGTTCTGAAGAGACCCTGAATGTCAGAAAATCAGAAGAGTTCTGTAACAGGATGCTTGTATGCCAGTCTTATTTCAACATTCTGCTGCCCCATCAGAGTCACAGGCCAGCTGGGCTGCCAGCTTAAATTTATAGACAAAGAAACAGGAAAAATCATTTACCAAATACCACATAAGAATCGTTGCCGGGCATTGGTGTCGCACGCCTTTAATCCCAACACTTGGGAGTCAGAGAAAGGTGGATTTCCGTGAGTTCGAGGCCAGCCTGGTCTACAAAGCAAGTGCCAGGATAGGCTCCAAAGCTACACAGAGAAACCCTGTCTCAAAAAAGCAAAAACAAAAAAAAAAAAAAAAAAAAAAAGGAATTGTTGCCAGGTAGAATGCTACCTTATTAACTCCTAACTATCTTTCTGACCAGTCCCTAGGACTAGTCAAGGACTACTGTAGCCTAATCCCAGACATCTTAGCCCAGACACTGACTGTGTCTATGAATCACATGACTAAACACCTAACCTGGATGAAAGAGGAAGGGAGCTTCAGATGAGCTAATATTTTTGCTTGCAAATGCTTGAAGTGACTTCACTTAAATTGACAACATTTTCAGTAACTAATTTTATGATGAACTAAGGAGCAACTGAGTTCATGGATTTGAAGTAATTGAAAAAACTTGGTGTGGCTGGGTGATGGTGGTGAATGACTTTAATCCAAGTGCTTAGGAGACAGGCAGGCAGATCTCTGTGAGTTCAAGGCCAGCCTAGTCTACAGATTGAGTCCAGGACAGCCAAGGCTACACAGAGAAGCCCTCTTGTGAAACAAACAAACAAAACAAAAAGAAAGAAAAGAAAACTTGGTGTGTAGATTATGGTGCAGAAAATTAAAACTGAAAGCTTCATGTAACATGTCTGTGACCACAGCACTAATCGGACTGAGGCAGGAGGATCATAAATTTGAGAGTTGCCTGGGTCACTCACTGTTTCAAAACAACAACAACAACAACAACAAAAATGTGAACCAAATTTTAAAATCAAGTCCACAAAAGTCATCAAATAAAATGAAGAGAAAATTTGAAGACAAATGGACAACATAGACTCAGTGACTATGTTCAAATGTGATTATTCGAAATTACCTACTGTGTAAATCAAACTTTGGCTGTGTAATGTGGCTATTACATTTAGTTCCAGCACTTGGGAGGCAGAAGCAAGCAGATCTTGGTGAGTTCAAGGCCACCCTCAACTACATAGCAAGCCCCAAGCTAGCCAATGCTGAATAATGAGACCCTGTCTCAAAATTAAAATAAGAATAAACTTTGGCTGGGCGGTGGTGGCTCACACCTTTAGTCCCAGCACTTGGGAGGTAGAGGCAGATGGATCTCTGTGAGTTTGAGACCAGCCTGGTCTACAAGAGCTCAAAAAGTTACACAGAGAAACCCTGTCTCAAAAAAGAAAAGAAAAAAAAAACACAACCGGACAAAATAAAATAATAATAATACATACCACAATAAAGTAAAACAAACAAAAGCACATATAAATACACACTCAAAATCCATAAGATACAAAATCAGGAACCATAATATATAAGCAAAAGACCACTAAGGGAAAACAATCAAAGTATTAAGTCACCAAAAAAACAAATTCTCCAAGAATACCACTGAGTTTGTTTGTTTGTTTTGAAATTGGGTCTCACTAAGTAGCTCTGGCTGTCCTGCTTACTCTGTAGACCAGGCTAGTACTAAAGGCATGCACCATTATACCCAGCTACTGCATTTTGTATTGGCCATCTACTGCTGGGCATGAAGTCTGCCCTTAATTGTGGTTTGTGTAGCCAGTGAGACTCCATTGGAGAAAACTAATTTTTCCTTTGTCAGTGGTCATCAATTGGAGATAGCTTCTGGGTTAGGGATGGGGTCCTATATCTACTTGCCAGTTCAGGGCTGGGACCCTCTCAGTCTGCTAATGGGGTAGATTACATTTGTTGATTTACACTCACCGAAGGACCCCTGCATATCTGGGATGAAGCCTAGTTTATCATGATGGATGATCTTTTGGGTGTGTGCTTGAATTTGGTTTGTAAGTATTTTATTGAGAATTTTTACATCCATGTTCATAAGGGAAACTGATCTATAATTTTCTTTTCTTTGTTGGTCTTTATGTGATTTAGTTATCAGGGTAACCAGCTGAGCAGTGTTCCTTCTGTTTCTATTTTGCAGAATAAATTGAGGACTATTAGTTCTTCTTTGACTGTCTGGTAGAATTCTGCACTGAATCCATACGAAATTGGTCTTATTTTGGTATGAGATTTTTAATTACTTCTATATCATGAGAGGTTCTAGATCTGTTTAAATTGCTTATCTGACCCTGGTTTCACTTTTGGTAGGTTGTATATATCAAGAAATTTATCCATTTCTTTTAGGTTTTCCATTTTGGCAGAGTACAGATTTTTAAAGAGTGTCTTTATGATTCTCTGGATTTGCTGGTGTCTGTTGTGATGTCCTGTAGACAGAAAGTTTTTTGTCCCACCTGGTCTCACAGCTGTTTAGTCCCAAATAAACACACAGAGTCTTATATTAATTATAAACTGTTTGGTCGATGGCTTAGGCTTTTTATTTGGCTAACTCTTTCTTAATTATTAGCCCATTTCTATTAATCTATGTATCTCCACATGGTCTTGGCTTACTGAAGAATGTCTGGGGGTCCTATCATCTGGTAGCTACATGGCATCTCCCTCATGACTCCCTCTCTGTATTCCTCTTCCCAGCATTCTTCTAGTCTGGTAACCCCTTCTACTTCTGCCTGGCTACATCCTGCCTGTCCACATCCTGCCTGTCCATTGGCCAAAGCACCTTTATTGATCAACAAATAAGAGAACATATATTCGCAGCATACAGAAGGACATTGTCCCCTTTTTATTCTAATTTTATTTATTTGCATCTTTCTCTGTATTTTAGCTAATTTGACTAAAAGTTTATCAATCGTATTGATTTTCTCAAAAATTCAATTCTTTTTTTATCTGCCTACACTTCCTTATTTCTTTTTTTATTTGGAAACAATCTTATTTTACATATAATCCCCCTGTTCCCTCTCCCTCCCATCCTCCCATACTCCCCACTGACCCCCCAACCAACCCCTCACTCACTCCCCAAGTATAGTGAGGCCTTTCATGGGGGGATCATCAAAGTCTGTCTCATCATTTGGGAGAGGGCCTAGGCCCTCCTCCATGTTTTCTGGGCTGAAATAGTATCCCTCCATGGGGAATGGGCTTCCAAAGTCCATTTGTGCATTAGGGAAAAGTTTAATTCTTTGTTTTATCCTTTATCCTTTGTCTTGTTCTCTCTTTGTTTCTATTTTATTGATTTCAACCCTGAGTTTATATATTGCAGTTTAGTCCTTGTTTTCTTGTTTTTTTTTTTTTTTTGTTTGTTTGTTTGTGGTTGTTTTTTATGATATAGTTTCTCTGTGCAGCCCAGGCTCTCCTGGAACTTGTTCTGTAGACCAGGCAGGCCTTGAACTCATAGATCCACCTGCCTCTGCCTCCTGGCTTATTCTAGATCTTTGAAGTGTGCTATTAAGCTGTCAATATGAGATCTCTCCAGGTTTTTGGTGTAGGCACTTAATGCTATGAATTTGCCATCTTCATTGTGCTCCATAAGTTTGGGTATGTTGTGTTTTCATTTTCATTCAATTCAAAAAGTTTTAAATTTCCTTCTTAATTTCTGTCTTGACCCAGTTTTCATTCAGTAGTTAGTTGTTCAGTTTCTACAAGTTTGTAAAGTTCTTATTGTTTCTGTTGGTGTTGGTATCCAGCTTTAATCCATGATGCTCAGAAAAGATGTAGAGTATTATTTCAGTTTTCTTGTATCTGTTGAGACTTGTTTTGTATACAAGTGTGTGGTCAGTTTTGGAGAAAGTTCCATGAGCTGCTGAGGAGAAGGTATATTCTTTGTGTTTGGGTGAAATGTTCTATGGATATCTGTTAGATCCATTTGATTCATAAGGTCTATTAGCTCCAGCACTTCTCTGTTTAGTTTCTGTCTGGCTGGTCCGTCTATTGGCAAAAGTTGACCTGTCCATTGGTGAAAGTGGGGCATTGAAGTCTCCCACTATCACTGTGTGAGGGTCAATATGTGATTTTAGAGTGGCAGTGGCACTTTGGTGCCCTTGTATTTGGTGCATAAATGTTTAGAAATGCAATATCTTCTGGGTGAATTTTTCCTTTGGCTATCAAGTAGCAAAACCATACACTAATTTATGCAATAATTGTATGTAACACTACAATCCGTTTCCTTATATATAAGTGTATCCATACTTCAGAGAAGATATTAGAAGTTGGAGTACTATGCTAAAGTCTGGCCATTTTAAGGTCTCTCTCTCTCTCTCTCTCTCTCTCTCTCTCTCTCTCTCTCTCTCTCTCCTTCCTGAGATGGATTCTTGCTATATAGTCCAAGTTCTGGAATTCCAGGCATGCACAAAGTGCCTCTCACTACTTTAGCTTCTCAGACATCCCCTTGCTTTAGTGTTGATTTATCATTGGTGAGTTTGCATGTATTTCCATGCAACTATCCGCAGTTGCATTTCTCCTTTAGTAAATCATCTTTGTGTTCTTATTTATTATGAGTGTCTAGTAAAGTAATTTGGGTGTCCAGGAAATAATATCCTAAGTCAAAAGAAACATTTTCTTTTAGAATTAAACAAGGGATATCTATAAAATAAATTCTTAAACCTGTCACAATAAAGCAATGCTGTTTGGGGCTCCGTGGTTACGTGCGTGCACTGTTTTTGTAGAGAACCTGAGGTTATTTCTCACCCCCACCTCCTAATCAGGCAGCTCACAACCACCTGCAACTCCAGCTCCTTGAGAATTTCAATACTATGTGAGGAAACCTGCACAGACTTACACCCCCACACACCCACACCCACACCCACACCCACACACACGCACGTAATCAAAATAGCAAAAATGCTGGGCTTTTTGTTTTGTTTTGTTTTTTTGGTTTTTTGAGACAGGGTTTCTCTGTGGCTTTGGAGGCTGTCCTGGAACTAGCTCTTGTAGACCAGGCTGGTCTCAAACTCACAGAGATCCGCCTGCCTCTGCCTCCCGAGTGCTGGGACTAAAGGCGTGCGCCACCACCTCCCGGAAAAATACCGTTTTAAATAATTATAGAATGACCAAATTTTGCCAAATAAATAATATATTAATATTAGTAGTTCATCTCCAAACCAATTTTTCCTCTGTTGGCTTTTTGAGACAAAGCTAAATATAGACTCAATTCTCTTTCCTACTGCCTCTCCCTGCTGATTGGTGGTATGACAGGCATACCCATTGTGCCCAGCTCCTAACCCTACGTTTTTACTTTAAAATTGTCAAAAGCTTGTTTTTCAGTAGGTGGTTTATGCTTATTTAAAACAAAATCAAACCATACAAATAAGCAACACACAGCGCCATCTATAGGCAACAAGAAACACTTCCCTATATTTTCACTAACTTTTTTTTTTTTTAGAACTAGTGATGTAGCTCAGTTGGTAGGGTATCTAGTGCGCATGAAACCCTGGGTTCAATGCCCAACTCCACATGAACCAAGCATCCTGGCACACACCTATAATCCTAGCACCTGAGAGGCAGAGGCCTGAGAATCAGAAGTTAAAAACTATCCTCAGTCACATACAAATGAGATGAAAACCTGGGATACATAAGACTCTGTCAGAAGTGATGGTGATGATGATGATATTTAGGGGCTGGAGAGGTGGCTTGGGGGTTAAAACCATACATTGTCTTCCAGAGGCCCCAAGTTCAGTTCTTGGTCCCTACATCACAACCACTTATAATTCTGTGACACACACATACATGTACACACAAAATAATAATTTAAAAATTAATGTTTTTAGTTTTAAAACCAAATTGTGATGTCAATATAACTCTTTTTTCTTTTTTTCTTCCTTTCTCTCTCTCTCTCTCTCTCTCTCTCTCTCTCTCTCTCTTTTTTTGTCAATATATCTTATAGTCACAAAAACTACCTGGATAAAGATGTCAGAGTTTCCTTTTTTTTTTTTTTTTTTGGTTTTTTGGTTTTTTGGTTTTTCGAGACAGGGTTTCTCTGTGGCTTTGGAGGCTGTCCTGGAACTAGCTCTTGTAGACCAGGCTGGTCTCGAACTCACAGAGATCCGCCTGCCTCTGCCTCCTAAGTGCTGAGACTAAAGGCATGCGCCACCAATGCCCGGTGATGTTAGAGTTTTCATAGGTCTGTCATGTGAGATAAAATTTGTGTGTGTGTGTGTGTGTGAGTGTGTGTGTGTGTGTGTGTGTGTGTGTGTGTGTGTGTGTGTGTTTACTGGGATTGAATGTAAGACTTTCTGCATGCTAGGCAAACGCTCAAGCACTAGACCATATTCCCAGCTCATATAGGCTGTATCTTTTGTTTAGTTTTTTGATACAAGGTCTCACTATGTAGCTGTGGCTAGCCTGAAACCTGCTAGGTAGATTACTAGGCTGGAATTTGTGTTGTCTGTTTCTTTCAATTACTGACATAGCACACACAAAACCAAGGACAAAGCTCCTGACCCCCACCCCTCAAGAAAGGGCCTCACTATGTAGCTCTGGCTGTCCTGGAATTCCCTCTGAAGACCAGGTTGGCCTTGAACTCAGAGATGCACCTGCCTCTGCCTCCCAATTGCTGGGATTAAAGGCATGCACCAATACCACCTGGCTATAGAGAAAGCTTTTTTCTTTTTCTCTTTTTCCTTGTTTGTTTGTTTGTTTTTGGTTTTTTGTTTGTTTGGTTTTTTTGTTTGTTTGTTTGTTTTTTGTTTTGTTTTTTTTGTTTTTCGAGACAGGGTTTCCTGTGGCTTTGGAGCCTGTCCTGGAACTAGCTCTTGTAGACCAGGCTGGTCTTGAACTCACAGAGATCCGCCTGCCTCTGCCTCCCGAGTGCTGGGACTAAAGGTGTGCGCCACCACCGCCCGGCTAGAGAAAGCTTTTGAAATGAATCAGTCATAGCAGCTACAAGAACTCTTGACTTCCATGTGATCTTTTTTCCTCTCAATATTTAACTCTAGAATAAAAGCTACTTTCTTCTTTTAAAGATTTATTTGTGTTTACAGTGTTCTGTAAACCTGCAGGCCAGAAGAGGGCACCAGATCTCATAACAAATGGTTGTGAGCCACCATATGGTTGCTGGGAATTGAACTCAGGACCTCTGGAAGACCAGCTAGTGGTTATTAACTACTGAGCCATCTCTCCAGCCCTAAGAGCTATTTTCTTCAGCCTCCTTTAAGAGCACCAGGAACATCCCTAAGACACCAAGTGCCACAGAAGTCACCCTTACTCAGTACTGGGGCACATTCTTCATCTAGAGGTTTTGTGGGCAGACATGGTGAAATTGCAGTCTCTGGTTTGTGTGTTTACATGCATGCACATTCACATGGCATACGTAGGGTACCCACAGAGGACAGAAGAGGGCATCAGATCCCCTGGCGCTGGAGTTACAGACAGCTGTGAGCAACCAGACTCGGGTGCTGGAAACCAAGCTCAAGTCCTCTGTCAGAGCAGCAAGCACTTTTAACCTCTGAACCTCTCTTCAACCCCTCTAGCCACTATTTGATCCCCTTGCTTAGATATTCAAGGTTGTTCCAGCTTCACTTCAGAGAAAGAATGCTTGAGTTAGGAATATGGAGAATAGCAACAGAAAATTGCAATTGCAGGGCCCTGAATCTACATAGACTTGAAAAAAATATGTAATCTATGTACACACATGAGACCTGTGGATGTCTAGTCACTGTGAATACGAAGCTTATTAGTACAGCTTCAACTCACATGTCCAAGTGATAGCTTTCTCCCCATGATCCCTTTTGGAACTCCATTGCTTTAGTTTATACATCTAAGTTTCTCTGTGTCTCTTTATTTCATCATGGTTTGCTTTCCAACGGAACTGGGAACTCTTCAAGGGAAAATGCATCTCAGATCTGTTCTCCCAGACCCCCAAGAGTGTCATATTATGAGCATGTGTGTGAACTGTATGATGGAGCTTTCTGATGACCTGGGAGAGCCAGTGTCTCTGGCAAACTTGAATGTACAAAGTCCAGGGGAGTTTGGGTAAGTAGCATTTGATGATTGTTATGACAAAGGTCAGGAACCTGTTGCCTCAGATCTGTGTTTACCCTTGAGCAATGAGTTAAAAGAAACCCATAGATACACAAAATCTGCTTGAAAATTCCTCAAATTTGTATAGTCTCCAATTTCTGATTCATATTTTGGGAAGGGATTCCCTTTGGGGAATTACATAATCATAAATTGTTTTTGACAGGGAAGAACAAAACTAATGAAAATCTTTGCCAAAGTTTTTATTCTGAAAAAAATTTAAACATCCCAAAAATTTAAAAGGAGGGGGAGAAAACGGGGGGGGGGGTAGTTGTAGGTCTAGCCACGGTGCTTGCCAAGCATGCCTGAGATCCTGGATTCACTCCCAAGTACTGCAACTACATTTAACTACTACTCATCTTTATAAACTATTATCCATCATTAACATTTCACAGTGACTAGAACTCTCCAACCACCTACATTTAACCATTACTATTATAACTCTTATTAGCTATTATTAACATTCTTCTTCATCTAACCATGTTTCCTTTTTATTTGCTTGTTTATTCATTTGAGACAGGGTGTTCTACATAGCCCTGGCTGTCCTGCTGGTTTCAAACTCACAGAG
The DNA here is from genome assembly GCF_003668045.3 of Cricetulus griseus. Lineage (NCBI taxonomy): Eukaryota > Metazoa > Chordata > Mammalia > Rodentia > Cricetidae > Cricetulus > Cricetulus griseus. The sequence goes on along the minus strand of NW_023276807.1, from coordinate 201,408,499 downwards.
ACCAGGCTACCTCTGCCTTCTGAGTGTTGGAACTCAAGGCATGTGCCACTATGCCTGACTTCTAACCATATTTCTGAACCACTGTAAATAGGTTGTAGGTTGTTGCCAGGCGTTGGTGGCACATGCCTTTAGTCCCAACACTCGGGAGGCAGAGGCAGGCAGATCTCTGTGAGTTCGAGATCAGCCTGGTCTACAAGAGCTAGTTCCAGGACAGCCTCCAAAGCCACAGAGAAACCCTGTCTCAAAAAACCCAAAAAAAAAAAAATGTTGTAGGTTGTCATGACATCTTGCCTCTAAATACTCCCTCATCTTCGTTTAAGAACAAGTGCATCCTCCTTCAAAGACCCATGGTTACACCTAAGAAAATGAACAATACCCTAATTTCCAGCTCAGAGCAAATGTCTGTAATTGCCCCAAGGGTGTGCATTACAAATGTTTTAAAAAAGATGATCTATTCAATATTTACATACTATTGATGATGATGCTGTCATTGAAGCTCTCAGGTATTGGACACTTATGGTGTTCCAAAGTGCATGGCTAACGGCTAGCCTGTTTGTCACAAGAAGATTGGTCTTGTTGAAATGCAAAATACTAGTGAGTGTTCATCTCTGAATACTCTGATGTATCTAGATGATCTGCCATTATGGTCACAAAACCTTGACTAGTTCTAGGACTAAGAACTGAGGAATCAATGAGATGGTATGCTTTTCCAGTCTGGGGGGGAAGTTATGTGGAAGTGTGATAGGAAGTTCCCTGACTTATTGTGACAATGTGCCAAGACAGCCTCACTGACTTCCTCAGACATTCGAGTGGGTAAGTTTGAAAAATCTAGCATTAGCTTCCTAAAGCTAAGGGTGCAGGATAACAAGCACAATTTATGTTGATCACACAGCCGTTCCTGCACTGTGTTCACTGTACATGTGTGTATGTGAGAGCAAGTGTGCATGCATGTGTATGCAGTGAGCATGCCCCTGACTATAAGTATGTAGACCATTGGGTTGACATTGGGTCAGATACCTTCCTCCATCACTCTCCACATTACTTATTTATTGTTGTGCTTTTGAGAAAGAATCTCCCATTGGTCCTAGAGACAGATTGGGAAGCTAACAAGCCCTGGGACCCACCTGTCCCTGCCTCCCCAGTACTCACCCCGCTACACCCACCTTTATGAGCAGATGGGAACTCAGGGCCTCGTGCTTGCAAGGCAAGAACTTGCCTGCCCTAGTCATCACTCCAGCCAACATCTTGTTTCAATATTTTACGTGGCCCTTAATGTCAAGGGAGAAAGTATTCCTGCCTTGCTTGACTACAGGGTGTGTTAAATTTAGACACCAAACTAGCTGATACCAGCACCAAACACTGGGTTTAGTATCCAGACAGTTCCTCTTGATTTTTTTTGAGGGGAGGGAGGTCACAGAAATCTAAAACCTAGAACCACATAAAGATATAGATACAAACAGCAATCGTATTTGAACCTTACTATCTCTGGCAAGATGTCACAATGTGGGTGACACAGAGCCACAGTTCCACCAAATTTTGATGCCCAGGTTGATAAATACTCTCTGGTGGGAATGTAATCCTTCATGTCATTTACTAGCCTGAAGTGTTTCTGATTTTTTTTTGTCAATTTTCTGTGGATTATGGGAAATGCATTCGTATATTAGAAGAGACAGATGATTGAGGAAAATGTCTTAAATCACAAATATAATTTCCATGACACCTAAGAGGAGAATCTCAACTCAGCCTTTCCATGCTAAACACTGATTGTGGCAATCTTGCACAGAGGTTCACAGGGCTGCCAGCCAACTGACAGTAAAATGCTTAAATATTCACCCAACTTTGCAGCCATCTACCAGTGTCTTAGTTACTTTTCTACTGCCATGACAAAACACCATTTATTTATTGTTGTGCAATAAAAAGAAAGCATTTGATTAGGGGGCTCATGATTCCAGAGAGCGAGTCCATGATCATGATGACTTACAGTGCTAGAGCCAGAGTTCCATGTGCTTGTGGTTCTGGGTGTTAAAAGCCAGACACTAGCTACCTAGGTTTGAAGAAAGGTCAGTTTGAAACCAGCCTGGGACACAGGGGACACACTCCAAAAATAAGTAAGAGCTGGAGAGATGGTTAAGCACACAGCAGCCTTTGCAATGGACCCAGGTTTGATTCCCAGTATCACCATGTACAGTTCAGTGGTATTAAGTCATTACATTGTTGTGCAACTGTAACACATCTACACCTAGAATTTTGAATTTTTTCCTTCCCTCATGCTGAAGCAGAGGACTAGATAGGATAAAGCTATGCAGAGAAAGAGCTCCCAAATCTATACAGAAGACTTCTGAATCTCTGGCTAAATAACACAATCTTTGCAGTCCTAAAGTGAAATTCTGCGAGGTTGAGCACAGAATAATAGACAGATGTTTGGGAGTAGAGCACGCAGAGGGCCACAAGGGGTTAAGATTCTGTCCAAGCCAAGGAGAGATCTCATGGAGCCATAGAGCCTTCTGCAGAAAGCTTATCAATCCAGCTCTGTTGCAGGAAAGGCAACTCCAGCCATCTGCAACCAAGCCTAAGCATCAACTTTGTGGCCAAAACATCATAGCACATGCCTGTAATCACAACACTCAGAGGCTCAATGGAAAGATCACAAGTTTTAGGGCAGTCTGAGCTACACAGCAAGACCCTGCTCACTGGAAAAACAGTAACAAAAAACCAATCTTCAACTAGCCTAACTACTAACCTGTATGTCAAAAAAGAAAAAAAAAGCCCTTCAAAAACTCTATGAGAAAACAAATATATTCAACAATAGTATAACACTTACAAGATCTGATATCCAGCACAAAACTACTAGAACCATAAAAGGAACTTAAATATATATATATATATATATATATATATATATATATATATATATATGCAAACATGTGTGTATATATACACGTTTATGTATGCAAATACATATACATATACTTTTTCTTTGAGACAGGGTCTCATGTAGCACAGGTTTGTGGTGATATTTTGTTTATAATCTAACAAATAAAGCTTGCCTGAATATCAGTGTGCAAAGATAGCCACAGCTTTAGAGGCCAGTGGTGGCCTTTAATCCCAGCACTTGGGAGACAGAGGCAGACAGATCTCTGTGAGTCAAGGCCACTTCAGGTTACTCAAAATTGATCCAGTATAAAAGAGAAACAGAGCCAAGCAGTGGTGGCTCACATCTTTAATCCCAGTATTTGGGAATGACATGCCTTTAATCCCAACACTAAGAAGGTGGAGACTGAAAGGGATATGGCTGGGCAGAGAGAGGAATATAAGGCAGGAGGAGACAGGAGCTAATGGCAGTCTAGACAGTCTAAACAGTCTAGGCAGTCAGTCTGAGGCAGTCAGTCTGAAGACTCATAGGGACAGGATAGTCCCTTTGGTCTGAGGATCCAGTAGAGGTAAGAACTAGTGGCTGGCTGTTCTGCATCTCTGATCTTTCAACTCCCCTGCCAAATATCTGACTCTGGGTCTTTATTATTAATACTGATTAGAATTCGTGCTACACAGGTTGTCCTCAAACTTGATACATAACTGAGGATGACCTTGAATTCCTAACTCTCCGATCACCATTTTTCAAGCATTAGAATTATAACTGTGAGCCACCATACCTGGCTCAAAATCATGTATTAATATCTAATAATATGTAATATTTAATAATTACTCAACTATATAGTTGTAGTCCTTTTTCACTTTGGCTTACCTTTAGTACTAATACCATCAAGTAAGAAATGACACTTGGTTCAAGACAGTGTGGGGCATTAACAGTGTAGAGAAATAGGTGGACCCAAAGTATATTTCCTGCTTGAATTGGTAAAGTGACATCAAGATGCACTGTGATCTTCCTTGTTTTAAGTTTTAAATGATGAGCTGTAGAGGTGACCCGGAGCTGCTCTTCCAGAGGATCCCAGTTCAGTTTCTAGCACCCCTACATCAAGCAGCTCACAACTGCCTGTAACTCCATTCCAGGGGACCTGTCATCCTCTTGTGATCTCTGCAGGCCTCCACACATACATGGCATACACACACAGACACATATGCAAACATGTGGATAAAAATATTTTTAAGAAATCTAGTTCAGGGTCAGTGTGATCTACAGAGTGAGTTCCAGGACAGCCAAGGATACTCAGAGAAACCCTGTCTCAAAAAAATAAATAAATAAAAATAAATAAATGAGACATTTCCCACCAAAAGATAGATTTTTAGGTCAAAAGCCTCATAAAGTACCCAAGCGCTTGAAAACCTTCTTGATGTGATTATGTTTAAAGAACATTGCCTGCTGCTTGTGGTGACACATACCTACAATCTCAACTGGGAGGCTGAGGCAGGAGAATGGCTGGGAGTTGGAGACTAGCCTGGATTACATACTGAGTTTAAAGTCAGTCTAGTTTGCATGAAGTCCTGTCTCAAAAAATAAACAAGACCCCCATTAAACAAATGACAACAAGAAACATTCTCTCTAATCATGTATTATAAAATCCTCTATTAATATTTATCAATGTCATTAACCTCAGCACTTGAGAGGAGGTAGCAAGAAGATGAGCAGGTCAAGGTTATCCTCAGCCTTAGCAACTTTGAAGCTAGCCTGAGCTGTATGAGACCTTGCCTTCACCCTCCATCTCCCCTCAAAAGAAAAAAATATAGTAGATTTCCATCCCCAATTGCTCCTGGAGGTTACTGTACAACCCCTGCCCCTTCTATGGTAGGACATAGAAGACTATTGTGATCTGAACAGTGCTTCTCAAACCTGTCCTGGAACATGATCAGCTTTGTGTAGAAATTTATCAGAAATGCAGATTCTTAGACTTCATCCTATGGAATCGGGAGTTCTGCCATTGCCTGACTACCTCAGCTTGTGCTTTATTAATCCCTAAAGAAAATGCTGAGCGCCACTCAGTGGTTGAAGAGCTAATGAATCAGAAAATACTAGTGTACACCAGTGTGTTTATTATGAAATATTAACATCATAACACCAGAGTCTTTCTCAGAAATATTTTCGGGAAGATTGGGGAGAAGAAGAAGAAGAAGAAGAAGAAGAAGAAGAAGAAGAAGAAGAAGAAGAAGAAGAAGAAGAAGAAGAAGAAGAAGAAGAAAATGGGCTGTGGGGTTGAATTGGAGATGTAGTTTAGTTGGTAGATGAGCACTGCCTAGCATGTGCTAGGACGAGGCCATGGACTCAAACCTGAGCATCATAGAGCCATGGTGACACCTGTCTGTAATGCTAGCACTCTGGAGATGGAGCAAAAGGATCAGAAGTTCAAGGTCATTCTTGCCTATAAAACAAGTTTGAGGCTAACCTGGAGTTCACAAGACCCTGTCTCAAAAACAAAAACAAACAAAAAAGAAAGGAATAATTTTAGCCAAATAACCCTTTGGGACAGGCAAAAGGAGACTGTGCCTCTTGGCTGTTGGTGTTCATGTCCACCCTCTCTGTTAGACTTTGCCCTTGCAAGCAGGGTTGCTGGAGCAGGCCTGTGGTCCTAGGCCTCAGAAAGCTGAAGCAGGAGGCTCAGGAACTACCCTGTCTTAAACTAAAAAGTATAAAGAGGGTTTGGGGTCTGGAGAAAAGGCCCAGTGGTTAAGAGCACTTACTGCTCTTGAAGAGGATCGGGGTTCTGTTCTCTGCACTCACAATAGGCTCTGACACCCTCTCCTGGCCTCTGTGGGCTCATAGACACATCGGGTGTACACAAATCACTATACACACAAATAAATCTTTAAAAACCAAAGGGGGCTGAGGATGTAGCTCAGTGGTGATGCTTTTTTTAGCACTTAGGAGGCATGAGTTTCAATCCCTGGAGCCTAGATGACAGGCAGGTTACTGTGTCTGTCTTTGTGTTACTATCATAGCAAGAAAGACAAAAGGAAATAGAAAGGACAATGGAAGAGTTGTCTCTTTCTTTTTTATGTAATTTAACTTATTTATTTATTGACTTTTTTGAGACAGGGCCTCACTATGTAGCTTTGACTGGTGGGGAACTTGTTATGTAGGCCAAGATGGTCTTGAATTCGTAGAGATCCGCCTGTCTTTGCCTCCTGAGTGCTGGGACTAAAGACTTGAGCCACCATGCCCAATCTTTACCTTTAAAAGGAAAGAAGGTTTAATAACTTGCATCTGGAGCAAGTGAGATGGCTCAGCAGGTGAAGATACCTGTCACCAACCTGAATAAATAATTCAAATCTGGGGACCCACATGGTAGACAGAGAGACCCAGTTCCCACAGACTACCCTCTGACCTCCACATGTGTGTCATGACATATGCTTATGCACGCACAAACATGCACATAAAATAAACCAATAAAATGTAGTAACATAAAAATAAGAATTTGCATCTAGAATGGATGTTTGATATCTGCACTCGTCTTGCAGCCCCCGCCCCCTTCTCCTGGCTATTGTTTTGAACCGGGAGAATTAGGGTAGAAGAATAAAATGGCTCTGCCAAGTGGGCACCTCTCACTTCCTTTAACTGAGACGTTGGTATAGGAGTATGTTGGGCATTCCAATCAAAGTGGCCTCTGTCAGTGCACAAGGAAACATCAGGATCATCACATTTGTCGTCTGTCCTTTGGCATCTACTAATGCGTACCTGCCTGGCTTCAGCATGGTGAGGGAGGGGAAATGGGGCTTCTGCCCTCAAGATTTTTTTAAATAAACATTTATTTTTATTTCATGTGTATGGGTATTGTGCCTGCATGTATGTCTGTGTACCACACGCATGCTTGGTACCTCTAGAGATCAAAAGAGGGCATCAGATCCTCTGGAACTAGAGTTATGGGTGCTGGGAATTGAACACTGGTCCTCTACAAGAGCAGCCAGTGCTCTTAATGGCTGAGCCATCTCATCTCTCCAGCCTCGCCCTCAAGATTTTTACATTGCACGAAAGTAGCACTCAGTGAGATCCATTAGACTGAATGCAGTCAAGAGACCTTGGAGCTCAGGGTCTAGACCTGTCAGTCACGTTTGTAGCAGTATCTCTCTGCCTGGAACTTGGAGTCACATGGTCCACATTGCTAAAAGGATGGGTTAAGTGTTCATATTCCCAGTGCAGACATGAACAAAGAGCTTAGAAGGGGAAAGCAGCAGCGATGGCTTTGTGAAACCCACCTGGAAACTGCGGCTGAGGTAGAGGCCAGGCGATGCCAGAACACAAAGAAGGAAGGTCTGTTGATGAAGAACCCTGTTACCTCCTGCCACGTCATTCTCAGCCATTCTGTTTCCTGTTTATTCTGTCAGAAGCAAATAAGTATGGCGGGGGGAACAGTAAACACATCTTAGCACAATGTATCATGTGTTGTTCAGCAGAATGTTTAGTCATGAGAGACTCAAACACTAGCTAAGCTGAATACAGGCCGTAGCTGTGAATTCCAAAATATGTTAAGTGAAGGGAACAAAACCAAGAAGGAGCTGGTACATACACACATTTCTGTTAAAAAGGAAACAATATTGAGATCTAACAGAAACATTTGTAGATAGGTACAGCAGAGTAATACTGGTATACCCTGAAAAGGGAGTGGGGGGACTGGTGGGCTCATTATAAGGATTTTAATCTGGGAATGTAGAGCACTCACCCAGCATGCATCAGGGCCTGCTTTTTGTTTGTTTGTTTGTTTGTTTGTTTTAAGATTTTATTTATTAAGTATACAGTCTTCTGCCTGCATGCCAACAGAGGGCACCAGATCTCATTCAAGGTGGTTGTGAGCCACCATGTGGTTGCTGGGAATTGCACTCAGGACCTCTGGAAGAACAGTCAGTGCTCTTAACCGCTGAGTCATCTCTCTAGTCCCCAGGGCCTACGTTTAAGTTTTAGCAACTGGAGAGAGGGAGAGGAGAAATGGAGTGGATGAGATGGAGAAGGACAGGGAAGGGGAAGAGGAAAGGAGAGTGAGGAAAAACAGTTTTACTGAACACTCATTTGTATTGAGGGGTTCTGTGGAAGCGGGTGTATGCATGTAGTGTTTGTGCCTATTTGGATCGTTGTTTGTCTCTTGCCCTTTGGCATGTAGCATCCTGCTCTATCTCTTGCCCACTTACCAGTCTCAACCATTTTCCTGTGTCTGCCTTTCCCTGCCATCACCCTGTCCCCAGCACTGGGGTTACAGGACCACACCTGGCCATTTATTCGAGCTCTGGAGAGCTGAAAGCAGGCCCTCAGGCTTGCACCCACAAGCACTCTTGCAGCTGTGACATCTCCTTGGCACCTCCTTTCTGCTTTGTCTGAGACAGGGTCTCACCTGTGGTCAGGCTGGCCTGAGGCTGGTAGCTCCCTCCTGCACCAGCCTCCCTCGTGCTGCGTTGATAGGTGTGCACCTGTCTGCACTATATACTAAATGACTATACTGACCTACTTAAAAAATAAAATAAGTATATTGGTGGAGGAATATTTAAGAATCTTAATCCTTGCTTGGCGTTGGTGGCGCACGCCTTTAATACCAGCACTCGGGAGGCAGAGGCAGTTGGATCTCTGTGAGTTCAAGACCAGCCTGGTCTACAAGAGCTAGTTCCAGGACAGCCTCCAAAGACACAGAGAAACCCTGTCTCGAAAAACCAATAAAAAAAAATCTTAATCCTTTCATCTAAGAGATTTTGGAGGTTGGTTTTTGTGGTGTGTGTGTGTGTGTGTGTGTGTGTGTGTGTGTGTGTGTGTGTGTGTTTTTGTCTCCCAGACCTGATTTTGAAATTCAGTCTGCTATTTACTACTTTTGTGGTCTTGGTCAAGTTTCTTAATTTGGTGAGTCTCAGTTTCAGCACTAATGTAATCGATATAACAAAAGAGCCTTTGTGTAGGCCAAAGACCATCTAAAGCTGCCCTGTGCTCACTGAATGGCAGCTGTTATTCTATGGACCCCCTTGAGCTCTGCTACCCATTACTACCAATTATGAGCTGGCTGCTGATGAAAGAGAGCCTGTTACAGACCAACTAACTGTAATACCTATAGAGGAAAACTAATTCTCTTTAAACATTCTCTGCTACGTGAGTTTTGAGTGTTCAGGTATGAAAGTTCAAAGGCTTCTATTCTATCAGGCTTCCTGAGGACAAGCCTGAGAGACTAAACAATGCTGATATCAGCTCTATCGAGTCATTTCATGAGGTTCTTCCATCTTAGGTCTGACTCCTCTTTCTTACCCCGATCCTTGCAAGAGCTCTCCTGAGTAAAGCACACATAAGACTCTTGCCGGGGGCTGGAGAAATGGCTCAGAGGTTAAGAGCACTGGCTGTTCTTGCAGAGGACCTGAGTTCAATTCCCAGCAACCACATGGTGGCTCACAAGCTGGGCGTTGGTGGCACATACCTTTAATCCCAGCACTCGGGAGGTAGAGGCAGGAGGATCTCTGTGAGTTTGAGGCCAGCCTGGTCTCCAGAGCAAGTGCCAGGATAGGTTCTAAAAAGCTACACAGAGAAACCCTGTCCCGAAAAACCAAAAAAAAAAAAAAAAAAAAAAAAAAAAAGACCCTTGCCCTAGGCTATGCTAGGGAAAACCTAAAATAAAACTGGAACCTGCTTAACCTCACTGAAAATAGGTCGCAGCTGATGCCACAGGCCCTCTGCCCATGTACTTTGGGCCTCACTCCTGTCCGAACTGCATCTACTCTCTGCTGGAGGTCTGTCGCCCTCAGCCATTATGTTCCCCTGTTCTGTGTGGCTTGCTGTCTTTACATTTTAATTTTTCAAATTTTACACACATACACACAGACTGTATGTGTTGAGATGAGGTCTCAGGACTTAGTTCTAGAACTCTATGTAGACCAGGCTGGTTTCAAAATTGCAGCAATTCTTCTTCTGGCTGTGAGGGCTAGGATGAGAGATGTCTAGTTACCACTTTGCCTGGCTCTTGTTTGACACAGGGCATCATTTAGTCCTGGCTGACCTCAAGCTCACTACTGTAGTCAAGGGTGACCTAGAACTCCTGACTTTCCTGTCCCCACCCCCTAAAACAATGAGATTACAGGTTTGTGCCTGCTTGCCTTATTTGTTTTTGTTTATTGTTTTGTTAACTAAATGTTTTTGAGATGGTGTTTTGTTTTGTTTTGTTTTCAAAGAACCTCAGGCTTGTCTCAGACTTGCAATCTCCTGCCTGTGTGCCTGGAGTGCTGGGATCACCAGTGTGTACCCCCCCCACACACACACACAACAGTCTTTTCATTTTCTTGATGGATGCAGATGTCTCCCTGAAGCGACTGTTATTTCTGGTTAATCATGGTAAAGAAAATATTAAATAGATAAGTCTAAACATAAACAATCCATAAGTTTTAAATCATGTCCTGCTTGATACTATAATATACTATCAGTATATTATCTGCATGGTATTATCTGTAGCCAACTGCCCTGCAAGTGAATCAGCTAGACCATTCTTCCTTATCAGCCCCACAGTCAAGGAGCCTCAGTGGTTGTGTTCAAGTAGATTTTATTTTACTCAGTAATGACTCCCAGAGTGGTCATGTTGGTGATTTGGGTATGCCAAAGAGAAGCCATAAAGTGCATCCCTGAACCCTTGGGATGACTCAACAAAGACACTCACCTGACAATGTAACAGCAGCAAGAGTGTGTGTCAGGGGCTGCTCACCCCATGGTAGACAAGAAGCAGAGAGAAATGGCCTAGGACAAGCCATAGCCTCCAAAGACATGTCCCAAGTCCTTTCAGACTTTCTTCAGATGGGCCTGCAGTTTTACTACTAACACATTTCACACAGCCTGTGGGGGCCATAATATGGAGCAATGTGTGGAAAGTTTCTGAGCAGTTGAACTCTTGTCCTGCTGGACTTGGAGTGGACAGCCCTCCTAGCACGAGTCCAGAGGCTCAGCAATCTCGTATCCAAAAGGTTTAACAGAGCATGAGCTCCAGGATCCATTCCCACATCCTATGGTTGAATGGGCTGAAACCCTTCACCCTCTCATTACTGGGTCATGCCCCATGCTGAACTATTATATCAGTATTGTAGCATGTCATATAAGTCATCTCATTAGAATATACTCAGGTGTCAGTCAAAGGGAGCTGGGAGAATCGCATCCCCCTGAAGTTTCAAGGCTTTTAGAAAGTTTATACAAGAATCAAATTATAACAAAATATGCTCCTATTGTCTATCTCTCAGAAAATTACGAGGCGTTTCCATGCCGTGGGTGGAGAACAAAGACCAAATAATATACACAGCAGCTTTCAGTAGCTCGGTTTTCACATCCTGGGATTAAAACAAACACAAGTTAAAAATAGTTTGAAACACTGTGTCTGAGATCCGAGCTGGCTCAGTGGGTAAAGGCATTTATGGTGCAAGCAGGGAGACATGTGCTTGATCCCAGAACTCACATAAAGGTGGATGGGGAGAACTGACTCCACAAATTCATCCTCTGACACTGCATGCACACTCACATACATCATGCACACAAATACAGTAATAATAAATACAATTTTTAAGTATTTTGGAATTATCTGTACTAAATATATATAGACTTCTGGTCATTATTCTGTAAATGGTATTATATAGCAAATATTCACATAACATTTGCATTATATTAGGTATCATCAGTACTCTTTAAGAGATTTAAAATATACTAGTGAAATAAGTTGTGCAAATATAACTATATGCAAATATAAGGGAGTTGGTTATTCTCAGATTTGGCATTTTTTTAAAGACTTATTTATTATGTATACAGTGTTCTGCCTACATGTATGCCTGCTGGCTAGAAGAGGGCACCAGGTCTCATTACAGATGGTTGTGAGCCACCATGTGGTTGCTGGGAATTGAACTCAGGACCTCTGGAAGAGCAGTCAATGCTCTTAACCTCCGAGGCATCTCTCCAGCCTGATTTGGCATTTTTTTAAGTGCATTGATTTATTTTGTGTGAGTGCATGTCTATATGTGTATGTTTATGTGGTGATCAGAGGAGACAACCCATGGGAGTCAGTTCTCTCCTTCCACCATGTGGAAGTTCAATCCCAGGGATTGAACTCAAGTTGTCAGACTTAGCAGCATGTGCCTTAACCCACTGAGCCATCTCACCGGCCATGATTTTGGCATCTTAGGTGTGTACTGGAACCAGTGCCCCTTGGCTACCACAGGTTTTTTGAGGCAGGGCCTCATTATATAACCCAGGCTGGCCTCACAGTTGTGATCATCTGCCTCAGCCTCTCTAGTGCAAGGCTTACAGCTCTTCACTGCTGTGTTGCGCTGCTGCATCTCTGACTGCACAGGTTTAAATCTAGAGGCACGAAGCCTCCTGGTTTGATCATCACTTTCAATATCATTCTGTCTTTTTTCATTTTTTCAATGTCTGTTTGTTCATTTTTTTTCAAGACAGGGTTCCTCTGTGTAACAGTCCTGGCTGTCCTAGAACTTGCTTTGTAATCTGTCTTTTGATTTATACTGATGGTGCACACCTGTAACCACAACCTTGGGAGGCTGAGGAGTAAGAACTTTAGTATGAGGTGGTTGTGTGCTGCACAAGGAATCTGAGACCAACCTGGGCTGTGTAGTGATACTATCTCAAAAAAAAAAAATTCCTGTCTGACTCCAATGCCATATTTTCCGTGTGTGTGTGTGTGTGTGTGTGTGTGTGTGTGTGTGTGTGTGTGCGTGTGTGTGGTTAATTACTTGGCTAGCTAATGATTTTGGAAATTCAAGGGCCTAGCATTGATGTTGCCTCAGTATTGGTGATGACTGCCCTGTTAGCAGAATTCTAAGGTGGCACATGGCTTCATATTGCAAAAGAAAGGGAGCATGCATGTCTTTGTATCTGGCCTGTCCCTCTTTTAAAGTTACCAGGACTCAGCCATGGGACTCTACTAGAGAGGCCCTTTCTAATCTGAATCACTTTCTACAGGCCCCACCTAGAAACGCCAGGGCTGGAGTAGGTTTAGGCCCTCTTGACTCCATTAACTGCAGAAGGTCAAGGGGACACATCATGTCCAGTCCATAGCTGCCGGTTACAAATCAGGGTGGGATCTGTTTGGAGTTCCTACTTTTGTTTGATTATTCCCTTCCTCCTCTCTCCTCTTTCTTTCTCTTCCTCTTCTTCTCTATTCCTGAGCAAGTACCTGGCTCAGCTTTTTTTCCACATTGGGGATTGAGCTTAGGCCATACATTCTACCACTGAGTTACACTCCTGCCCTTCCTTTTACTCATTTTTGCTCTGACCCAACACATGAGTGTATTGCTCACAGAGACCAGAAGAGGGCACTGAATACACTGGAGTTGGAGTTCAGGCAGTTGGGAGTCACCAAATGAGGGTATTGGGCCTTCTGGAATTGCAGTAAATGTTCTTAACCACTATGACATCTCTCCAGCTCTATATGTATGAGTGCTAAGCCCACATGTGTATATGGGCACATGGGCATGCCTGGTCCCCACAGAGGCCAAAAGAGGGAGTTGGACCTCCTGGGACTGGCATTATAGACAGTTGTGAGCTGCCATGTGGGTACTGGGAATCGAGCCTGAGAACAGAGAAAAAAGTATAAAATAAGTACATGTGTGGGCTGGATAGGTGGCTCAGCAGTTAAGAGAACTGGCTGCTCTTCTAGAGGACCCAGGTTTAATTCCCAGCACCCACATAGGTTTATGATTCCAGTCCTAGGGAATCTGACACATTTTTCTGGCCTCTTTGGATACCAGGCATGCACACGGTGCACAGACATAATGCAAACAATTGCCCCCACCAACAGATGAACAGTCGCATCAAGACAAGCAAACAGAAGCTGCAGTGCTTTTTCATTAAGCCCAGAATAAAGACCAACAATCAGTTTTATGAACTCTGGGGGTGAGGACTCTCTACAAGGCAGCTGTGTTGGCTTTTCTTTCAGTACCTCAAAATCAGTTTATATTTGAGCTATTTCCTGTCTAACTACTCTCTCCTCAGCTATGTAAGGAATATCCTTAGCCAGCTCATGTTTTTTGTTTAGTTCTCTCTCTCTCTCTCTCTCTCTCTCTCTCTCTCTCTCTATATATATATATATATATATATTATATATATATATATATATATGCTTTCATACACCTTAGGTTGGCCTGGAATTCACTATGCAGATAACACTAGTTTTGAAAGTCTAACCCTCTGCTTCTACCATCAAAGCACTGGGATTCCAGGCATAAGCCACCAGACCAGGCCTTGAGATCTCTAAATCCTGCTTTGACCCTCCACATATGGTCACATAATACTTTTTTATAGTTCCCATAGCATCTGGTATTCCTCGACATATTTTTATTTTTCCTCCAGTGCTGAGATCAAACCAAGGCCTGACACATGTTAGACCAGCACTCTGCACTAACTCCATTCAGGGTCCCAGTATCTGTGTGTTTGTAGGGACCTACCTATTGCAAAGGACTGGAATTGTGCCTATCTTATTACTTAGAATTATTAGCTTCTAGCCTGGAGTTGGTGGCCTATGCCTTTAATCCCAGCACTCGGGAGGCAGAGGCAGGCAGATCTCTGTGAGTTCGAGGCCAGCCTGGTCTCCAGAGCAAGTGCCAGGATAGGCTCCAAAGCTACAGAGGAACCCTGTCTCAAAAACCAAAAAAAAAGAATTGTTAGCTTCTAGCATTGTCTTTAGCATGAGTTAGGATGAAAGAATAGAAGCATAAGCTGGGATACAGCAGAGCTGTGGATCTCATGTAGACCAGGAAGGAACTCCTCCCCAGGGAGGAGGGCTAGAAGTTGACAGAGTAGCTTATTTCCTTTATTAGTCTTTCTTTCTCTTTTTACTCAGGTTTCTCTTTAGAAAGACTAGGCCTGTGTTCTTGCTGTGAATCTGCCAATACAATACAGAAGGAAGATAGACTGTGTGATGGCTACTCTTGGCTGCCAACTTGACTATATCTAGAATGGACTACAATCCAGAAATGGAGGGCACATCTGTGAGAGATTTTCTGCTTGGTTTGGAGTGGGTGAACTCTTTTCTAGTCCAGACCTTTGAGGTAGGAAGACAGAGATGTTGGGACAGGAAAACATATGCCTTTGATCCAGATCTTAAGTCTAAAAGACACATGCCTTTAATTCAAATCTTGAGGTGGGAAGACCTACCTTTAATCTGGACCATTCCTTCTGCTGCAGGTCTATATAAGGACATAGAAGAAGGAGTCTTTTGCTCTTTGCCTGATTGCCTGCACCTTGCTAGTACATCCATTCCTTCACTGGTATTGGAGCCTACTTCTTTGGAATTCCAGCAGCTGAGACACCCTGTCTTGTGAAACTAAAAACTGCTAGATTCTTGGACTTTCTGTTCACAGCCATTGTTGGATTAGCTGAAAAATAGTCTATAAGTCATTCCAATAAATGTATGTATGTATGTATGTATGTATGTAGAATACATATTTATTCCATAAATTCTGTGACTCTGGAGAATCCTGACTAACACAGACTATATCTCCATTTTTCAAATGGGGGGAAAAATCAAGGTTCAAAGACTAAAAATTGCTGCTTCTCTTCTCAAGGGGGTTTGGATGACTCTGAGTCACCATGAAACCATGTGTTTTCTCTGTTTGACATCAAAGTGTGTCCTGCCAATGAAATTATTTATCCTAAACCCTAAACTGCCCACAGCCAGATGGTAGTTTAGTGCAATTACTGTTCCTTCTTAAGGTGACAACATTCTCCAAGTAGAGATTTTTGTCTCACACAAAACAGATTAGGGTAAACTGTGTAACCAAAACAAAACAGGATTTTAGTGTTACTAGTATCGTCAAGTTCAACCAGGCTGGATCACTTCCACATTCTCCCGGTCCCCTCATGCTGGGGCTGGAGCCCAGGCCCTCACACATGCTAACAGATATTTTTCACTAAGCTACATGCACCTTGCCTGTCACAACTGTTTTAATACTTCAACAAGTGGTATGTTTTCCTTCAGACACTATGTTACTAACTATGACAAACATGTCTGTGACAAGAGTTCTTTCTCACTAAGTGACCATCCTGTTCCACGACACTCCCTGTGCATCTGGGAGTTAACCCCACTGTAATCAGTCCAGTGAGAGCTAAGCCAATGCTTGGGGCTCAGCCCAGGCTGATCTCATTTTCTGTTTCAGTCATCATCATCTAGCTCTTGAACTTCTTAGTCATTTTAGCCAAATATGATGGAAATTATTGAAATGTTTGTGTGATGAAGCTGATTTCTATGACAACGGAAATCAAATAATGTAAGAACTTTTTTTTTTTTTTTTTTTTTTTTTGGTTTTTTGAGACAGGGTTTCTCTGTGTAGCTTTGGAGCCTATCCTGGCACTTGCTCTGGAGACCAGGCTGGCCTTGAACTCACAGAGATAAGCCTGCCTCTGCCTCCCGAGTGCTGGGATTAAAGGCATGCGCCACCAATGCCCGGCTTGTAAGAACATTTTAAAAGTAGAAGAATCAAATATGTGACTAAGAAAAGTTTCTGAGTCAGGCAGTAGTTGGTGCATGCCTTTAATCCTAGCACTCAGGAGGCAGAGGCAGGTAGATCTCTGAGTTCAAGGCTAGCCTGGTTTACAGAGTGAATTCCAGGACAGCCAGGGCTGTTACACAGATAAACCCTGTCTTGAAAAACCAAACCAACCAACCAAACAAACAAATAAATAAGCAAAACAAACAAAAAGAATATAGAATATAGCAAATAGTTAGAAAGCTAAGACCAGCACATATACAATAAGCATGTCCTGAAAAACAGCAAGCTTGGTTGCCAGTTAGCAAGAATTAGAGAAACAAACAAGATAAAGCATTGTTTCTGGGGAGATCAGCTGGTGCCAGATAACCCACTGAGGAATAAATTTGTTCAAGGCCACAAGTTAAATGGAAGCCTGATAAAAGAAACCCAAGAAATCTGAAGAGGTATCTGTGAAGCAGTTCACATAATCCTCACTCTGCAAGTGAAGTTATAGAGACCAATGGCTTCTTATCTTGCATTTCTTTTTCTTTCTTTCTTTCTTTCTTTTTTTTTTTTTTTTTTTTTTGGTTTTTCGAGACAGGGTTTCTCTGTGTAGCTTTGGAGCCTATCCTGGCACTCGCTCTTGTAGACCAGGCTGGTCTTGAACTCACAGAGATCAGCCTGCCTCTGCCTCCCTAGTGCTCGGATTAAAGGCATGCGACACCACCGCACACAACGTTTAATCCCAGTATTTGGAAAGCTGAGGAGGCCGAGCCAGCCTGGTCTATAGAGTAAGTTCCAGAACAGCCACAGATATGTAGAGAGACCCTGTCTTAAAAAAAAAAAAAAAAAAAAAAAAGATACGAGGGAGAATAAAAAAAAAGTCCAGATGTGGTTAGATGAGTGGCCCCAACTCAAGTTTCTAGAGGACAAGAGCCATGTCTCAGATTTTTGGGAATCAGGGGCTGTGATCCCCAGTGAACAACCTAAGTCCTGGTTAATGGACGGCTTGTGAGGGGAGAAGACAGAGCGGAATAATGAGGCAAGAGCCTTAGGGCTCCGAAATATCAGGAATCACAGTGGTCATCGCAATATGCTGCTTATACTCCTAGGAATTTATTTTTAGATAAGGAGTGAGAGTGACAGTGGCACAAGGGCGCAACGATCAAGGGGCACACCTGGAAGGTAAACTGGTGATGCAAGCCTTGCCCTGGTCCTAGTACCACGCCCCAAAGTCGCCTAGGAGCCCCGCCCCGCCCCGAAGCCCCTCCCTTCCCCGGAGCCCCTCCCCGCCCCGGAGCCCGCCCCTCCCCGGAGCCCCGCCCCGCCCCGGAGCCTTGTGCGTGGCTCGACCTCTGCTTGCGCGGCTCATGCGTGAGGGCGGGGCAGGGTGGAGGCGTTAGTTCGGCCACGTTTGGCCCGGCCGTTCCGGCTGCCGCGCGGGGTATAAGAGGGGGTGGAGCTGGCACTGCAGCCGGATCCGGATGCGGCGCCGTGACCCGCTGGGAGACTGACGCGTCTGCAGGAGAGCGTGGATCGCTCCGGTGCGGTGAGGCGACCCGGGGCTGGGACGGAGGAAGGGCGGGTTTGGGACTGCCTTGAGACTGCAGACTGCGGAGGTCGGGACGTCCCTGCCCAGGAGCCTGGTGGCTAACCATGGTGACCCACGGTCCGATTGGGCAGGGTCCTGGAGGGCCTAGGGACCGAGTGCCCGTGGCATGGGACTTGGGGGACAGTCGTCACTTTGCCGCCATTCCTCTCAAAGGGCGCTAACCCTGGGTTCCCCTTTACCTGTCCAGCAGTGAGAGTGGCTGAAGATAAGCTCCAGCTCTGAAGAACCCCACCTGCCTAGAGGGGGACCTGGGACTTGTACCCCTAAAAACACTGTGATTTGTGTTGTGTGTAGGAACTGATGTTTATGTAAGGCAGACACAAAATTTGTTCATGTAAAAACAAATGGGGATTCTTTTTTGTTTGGACAAATAACCTTTAATTAATCCAAGCGTGGGTCTTAGGAAATTGAGATATCTTAAGCAGGCTTCGTATGGTAGAAACAGATACAATGATGCAAAGATGTTATTCTTTTGTTTAAATTAGGATGAGACATAAGATGAGAGTATTAACCAGTTTATTATAGACCCGGGAAAGCTATTGAGAGAGAAATAGAAGAACAGAACAGGACAGAGAGGCAGAGAGAGAAAAGCAGGGAAGTTGGAACTTTTAACATAATGTTATAGAATCCATTTATATATTAACTTTCTCATCAAGCATACTTCTTTACTAATAGACCCTCTTAACATTTGAAATTTTATTTTAGACTTTATTGGAAAGATGAAACCTGATGAAACGCCTATGTTTGACCCAAGTCTGCTTCAAGAAGTGGACTGGAGTCAGAATACAGCCACATTTTCTCCAGCCATTTCTCCAATGAATCCTGGAGAAGGCCTGGTTTTGAGGCCTCTCTGTACTGCCGACTTGAATAAAGGTACGGGCCCAACTTTAGTTTGTGAAAGCCCCTGAAATCGATGCTTGCTTTCTTCATAAGCATGATGGTAACTTAGAACAGCACTTGATGATTTTGTTCTTAAAATAACTGGAGCACTCTGTTGTAAAGGTGTATTATAATGGAGGCCAGATATTGCTATGATGTATTTAAAAATGCGTACAATAGTATTCCTTCCAAAAGGACATTATCATAAACAAAATAAAGTTATAATGTATAAACACACGAAGAGTTTTCTCCAAGAAGCAGATAGGCAGAAATAACAGGGTTTTTATTTAGGCCAATTTAATTATTATTTTTTGTTTTTCGAGACAGGGTTTCTCTGTGTAGCTTTGGAGTCTATCCTGGCACTCACTCTGGAGACCAGGCTGGCCTCGAACTCAGAGAGATCCGCCTGCCTCTGCCTCCCGAGTGCTGGGATTAAAGGTGTGCGCCACCAACATCTGGCTAATGTAATTCTTTAATATCTAAATTATCCAAAATAATTTCTGAAACTTTGGTAATGAAAATCAGCATTTAGCCGGGCATTGGTGGTGCACGCCTTTAATCCCAGCACTGGGGAGGCAGAGGCAGGCTGATCTCTGGGAGTTTGAGGCCAGCCTGGTCTCCAGAGCTACACAGAGAAACCCTGTCTCAAAAAACAAACAAAAATTTATAAAGTCGTTTCAACAGTGTTATATTAGTTACACATTAGCTTACAAATGATATTCTGTGGAGGTGAGAATCTTGCACTTGAAGTGTTTAAGAAGTACACGCTTGTTCTGTAATTATTGATACTAAGGTCTGCATTATTGTAAATTCTGTTTTAATCTTTTGCTTTTCTCTTGTCTTGAAATGTTTTAAAAATAGGTTTTTTTAAGGTACTGGGTCAGTTGACAGAGACTGGTGTCGTCAGCCCCGAGCAGTTCATGAGTAAGTACACAGAGTACCTTGTCTGAATAATCAGAACTGTTCAATACCTGCTCATTCAAAGAGCTGCAATTTAGGAACTAGTCATCCTCACTTAGAGCATCCAGATGTTTGTACAATAACTTGATTATTACTGGAGGACAATAAAAGGAGTTAATGTCCTTCTCTTGTAGTTATCTCCTTCTGTATGGTTATGTTAAACACAGAAATTTCATTACCAAATTAAACTTAAGAGTTTATGTATGTTCTTACTCTCCTTTTGTTCTTAATTAACTTGAAATTTTTGTTACTTTTATATTGTATTTTAAGGTTGGCAGGGATCTTAGAATTAGTCTAAACAGTCCCCTTCCTGGTTTGAGACATGAGAAAATAGGTTCCCAGAGAACTAGTCATTCCCAAGATCACAGTTAATCATTGGCAGGGAGAGCGGGAACCTTCTTTCTTTATCCAGTGTTCTAACAGCCTGTTCCCATTTTCACCAGCGCACTTCCTTTAGTAGGTAACTTCTCCAACCAGGCTGAGTGAAGGTTGGTCTTTACAGTTGTTGACTCTCCTTCATTGGATTTTTTTTTCCTACTTCAGACCTGTATAGAGTGAGACTTTGAAAATAAATAGTATCTGAGAGCTACTGAACTTGGCTTTTAACTCCTGGGTTTGCATACAGATCAGATTAGATGAAAAGTGTAGCTTTTCCAGCAATATAAAGTGCTAAACATTATTTTTGGGAACATATCTTTGCTTTTATTTGTTTAACTTTGGAAAAACTGCTTAAGTTGGGGATGTATCTGTGTCATCTTTGTAACATGCTTTCAAAGCAAACAAAGATCCTGTTTCTAAAAGAACAAATATGTAATCATGAAACATTGGAAAAACAAACGGAAAACTGTTGTCAAAATATTTTGAAACCAAGACTATGGATTGTGGATATAGTAGGCTCTTGTAAAAACTTGCAGTATTGTTCTTTGAGTGTTTTAAATGAGTGTAAATTGGTGGATATTGAAATTTTAACTAGTTTGTCACAAAAATGTCAACATGTACAATATATCTAATACAGTGTTCATCTAAAAGATCCCCGAGTCTTACTTTGCTAACAGATTTGTATGTGTCTGTTTCTGGACACAGAGGCAAGCTCCCCCTTAGGGTTACATCTCCATGCTGTAACAACAGATAACTTTAAAAGTGTGAATCACTCAGTGCTGATTGTTGGTATTTCAGCTCCTTGATATTTTCAAACGCATAGTAGTTGTAGAAGTTCAAACTAGCCAGGTATAGTGGCATGCACACTTTTAATCCCAAAGTTGGGAGGCAGAGGCAGCCGGATCTCTTGAGTTCAAGACTAGTCTAGTCTTCATAGTTTTAGGATAGCCAGAGTGATACAGTGACACCCTGTCTCAATAAACAAGCAAGCAAACAAACAAATAAAAAAGCTTGTGCTCACTCTACTTTATTTGTCTTAAAGTGGGGGTTGGAGAGAGGTTCACAGGTTAATAGCACTACTGGCTGCTCTTCCAGAGGTCCTGAGTTCAATTCCCAGCAACCACATGGTGGCTTACAACGATCTATAATGAGATCTGGTGCCCTCTTCTGGTGTGCAGACATACATGAAGGCAAAACACTATATATCTAATAAATGAATATTTATTTAGTTAGGTTTTTGAGACAGGGTTTCTCTGTGTAGCTTTGGAGCCTGTCCTGGCACTTGCTCTGTAGACCAGGCTGGCCTTGAACTCGCAGGGATCTGCTTGCCTCTGCCTCCCAAGTGCTGGGATTAAAGGTGTGGGCCATCATCACCCAACTGAATATTTTTTTTAAAGTGGAAAATAAAGCCCTGTGGCAATATAGCTCTAGTATTCAAATGAAGTCTGACAAGCCTGGTGCTTTACTTGAACTTAATAAAATAGAATGTCTACCACCTAACACTTTTTTGACATTTCCACAGAAACTTTTGAGCGTATGAAGAAGTCTGGGGATTACTATGTCACAGTTGTGGAAGATGTGACCCTAGGAGAAATTGTTGCTACAGCAACTCTGATAATAGAACATAAATTTATCCACTCATGTGCTAAGGTATGTGCTCACACCAATGCCTATGAATAAAGTGAACAGATGATCTCTAAGGAAACCACCTTGGGAGCTTCATTAGCAAAAGCAGTTTCCCCATGATTTTCCTTGCTGGAATTCCTCAACAGAAGACACTTTTCTCAAGTTTCTAAATTACAATCCAATGAAAATCAAAGATGGCTCAGGGGGTAAAGGTGCTCACCACCTAGCCTAACCACCCAAGTTCCATTCCTGGGACAGGACCCACATGGTGGAAGGAGAAAACTTCTATAAATAGTAATCTGACCTCCAGAGACCCAAGCCATTCACCCCCCTCCCCGCCCACACACACACGAACACAATCTCTGAATGTAGAAATGTACTCTGGCCGTGTGTGGTGGGGCATGGGGCACACCGTTAGTCCTAGCAGCACTTGGGAGGCAAAGGCAGGTGGATCTCTTTAGTTCAAGGCCAGCCTGGTCTACAGAGAATTCCAGGACAGCCAAGGCTACACAGAGAAACCCTGTCCCCCCAAACCATAAATAAACTAAATAAATGGTACTCTGTAAGTTATAGGTTTTGGTTTTTGCACTTGAAATTGGTAAATTGTTTTTAAGCAACAAGTTGGATATACTATGTTTACCAGATTATATTGTGGTGATTGGGATTGGATCTTTAAACAGAGCAGAGGTTTGGGTATAGCTGAAAAATGATGGAGGCACAGTTGGCTTTGTTTCCTCCATAATAAAGACTGTAATTGTAATTGTTACCAGCTGGCTTAGTGGAGAACAGGCTGGAGGCTCATCCTGTCCACTGTGATTGTTTGCAGAGAGGGAGAGTAGAAGACGTGGTTGTTAGTGATGATTGCAGAGGGAAGCAGCTCGGCAAACTGTGAGTAAGCACTCGGAACCTGTACAGCCTGCCCAGTTTGGTCTTTTGCCAAGAAACTTATCGCATAAGGTTTTCCTGATTTAAGTTATTTCTGATCTTTGTTTACTTTGAACTCATTCTCACTCTGTATCTTAAACTGAATTTAATGAAAATTAAGGTCATGTTAGTTTTCCCCAGAGTTTGAGAATTGAAAACCTATTCCATTTACAAGAGTAACAAGTAATTGAACTATGTTCTACCACTGAGTTGTGTCACTAGCAGCCCCCCTCCACACCATTCTGTTTTTCCAGACAGGTTTCTCTGTGTAGCCCTGGCTAACTTGCTTTATAGACCAGATTGATTTTAAACTCAGATTCTGGAGTAATGGAGAATAAGCTTGGCTTATGAAAAGTAACCTCTTTAGCTTAATATTAGCATTTCAGACTTGAGCAACTTAGAGTATCCAACATTTCTGTCAGATTAAAATCTGTATTGGTTTATTGCCAGGTTACAAGCAGAACTTGCATTTAAATATAATCTGAGTTTTAATGAGTCTGCACAATAAACAGACATCAAGTATGTATCAGTATCCTAGGTATTTGGAATACTTGACGATATGAACTATATCAGTTTTTACTATTCTAATCCATTAACTAGTATGCCTAAAATCTTCAGGATAGGAAGTCCCCTCCCCCACTCCACCCCCAATGATAAAAGGATTGTTTATTCAAACATGCAGCTGGATGTGATGGTGGTATCTACTATAAAACTGGCACACAGGAAGCTGAGTCAGGAAGATCACATCTAGTTCAAAGTCATAAGATCTGTCTAAATGTACACACAACAGGGGAAAATCACTCAGCACTCATTTCTTTAATCTCAAACAGTTAAATCACTTTTATATTTTTGGAACAGGGCTTCTCTATAGTAGCCCTGGCTGTCCTGGAACCCACTCTGTAGACCAGGCTGGTCTGAACTCAGTGATCTACCTTCTGGTGCCACCATTGCCCAGCTTAGATCACATATTTCAGGATTTTGATTCCTTGGGCTTTGTAAGATGGTTTCTGAATGATGTATCCACATATTATTCAGACTAATCTAGTTATCAGATCCACATTTTCATGAAAAGTAGCTTTTAAAATGATTAAAGCTTGGCATGGTGGCATGCCTTTAATCCCAGCTCTCAAGAGGCAGAGGCAGGCAAATCTCGGAGTTAACTTGGTCTACAAGGCCAGTTCCAGGCCAGCCATAGCTATATGAGACTGTCTCAAGAATATAGCTATTACCCATTTTATGTGAACATGTCAAGTGTGTAGTTGGAATAGACTTAGAACATAGGTACCTCACCTGCAGCCTTTCAGTGTTAAGATGGGAATTCAGGGCATTCTGCATGTTAGGTGAACCTATCACTGAGTTACATCCCTAGCCTCTGGGACAGGGGTTTGTCTTTTGATTTAAGGTCTCATGTTGCTACAGTAGAAGAAGACCTTCAATTCCAGACCCTCCTACTTCTACCTCTTGGGTACTCTGGTACAGGTGTGTCACCACAGCCAGCTAGAGGCCTTTCATAAAAATAATCCAGGCCATGTTTTCACAATTTGATAGTCATTAGTGTTAAAAAATGGCCTTTTTTTGGTTGTGTTTGGGTTCCCCAAATTTAGTATTGGGGATTGAACCTAGAGCTTCACACACTAGCTTGGCAAGCACTCCACTGCTTTCTCAGCCTTTGGTATTTTTAAAACTAAGTCTTATACTCTGAGCCTATGCTTGTCTCAAACATGCTGTGTAGTTCAGTTGGCCTTGCCTAAATTCAAAGCAATCCTCTTGAGTCTTTTTTAAATTATTTTTACCTGTGCACCACTTGTGTTCCCAGTGCCCTCAGAAGGCAGCATCAGGTGCCCTGAGACAGGAGTTACAGATGGTTGTGAGCCAGCTCTCTAGTCCTGAGTATTTTGTCTGCATGCATGTCTTTGTACCACTTGCATGTCTGGTGCCTGTGGAGGCCAGGAAGCCAAAAGAAGGCACAGATTACCTGGAAGTGGAGATACAGTTAGTAGCTATATGAGTACTGGGGATTGAACCACAGTCCTCTGGAAAATAACCCCTCTAGCCCCTCATAAATTCTTACAATCTTAGAAGGTTTAGAAACTGGTAGATGAGAGGGTGACTTGCAGTGTAAGCCTGAGTTTGATTCCCAGAGCCCATCTAAAGAAAAGAACTACACAAAATTGTCCCCCGACCTCCACTCGTGGACACACTTGTGTGCCGCCTCCCATAATAAAGAGGTGTAAGCCAAGTTAGTTATTAATAGGCTGGGGACTGTTTGAAGCAAAATAAAAATGCTTCAGTAATTGAAATGCTTACCAATACTTAATAAATACTATTTTATTTGTATATAACACTAATCTGTATCATCATCAAGGCCCATTTTGGTTATACTGTCTCCCATACTTCTCTTTTGAAATTTTAGGTTGTTATCAACTCTCACTTTGCTAAGCAAGAAGCTTAACTGTTACAAAATCACCCTTGAATGTCTACCACAAAACGTTGGCTTCTACCAAAAGTTTGGCTATACAGTGTCTGAAGAAAATTACATGTGTCGGAGGTTCCTAAAGTAAAGACAACCACCAAGACAATGAATGCTCCAAGGCTTACTGTTCATTTTTGTTGCTGCAACCCAGTGAGCTCCATACCTACTAGACTGAAAAACTGCTGTAGTATGCAAGTATAAGCGACACAAGAGCATGCCTGTGGCTGCTGGGACTTGCTCTGAGTTAAGAGTACAAATGATCATAAAGGGGATGATTTTTAACCAAAGGAATATATTTTCAACTTGAATCTTTTCTTGCATTGTATTTTTCTAAAGTTTGTCTTCATTTCTTGGTAGGCAAGAGTATGGGTAGTAAAGAGTTACATCTGCTCTGTGCTGCTCATTTTTAAATATATGTATATATATTAAATAAGGCTGTTTTTTATCACATAAAATTATTTTGTTTCATCTCAATAGACTTAAGGGTGCAACATTTCTCACATTACAGGGAGTTAGACACATCTGTTATAACCAGATAGATATTTGCACATCTAAACATTGTTGATCCTAATACTGCACACAAAGTGGACAATCTTTTAAACTATTTTACTAAGTGTTCGTATACTTCTATGCAGACACTGCCCCACCTGTCTCATCCAAGGGCAGACCTAGAGACCTAGGGTTCTTTTCATCAGTGAGTGAGCAGCTCTCAGTGGAGGTACTTTTACCCTGGTTTCTTTATCATGGGCACCTGCATCTCAAAATTCGTGGTACTGCCTTTGTTATACATCCTTAAAACAGCTTTTCTATTCAATGTGATTATAATGGTACTATTACTCTGATCATTGTCCTGTTTTATTTATTTATTTTAATGATTTTGTAAAGTAAAATTACATTGTTAACAATGGTTCTAATCTTTTGCATTCCATGTTACTACATTAAACTTGTTTATATGACTAGTCCTCTGTTTTCCTTGTTGAGACACAGTGATCTGTAACCCAGGCTAGCAGGAACTCACAATGTAGTAGATGTACCTTGAACTCCCCATGCACATTCCAAGAGCTGGTATTACAGGCATGCACCACACCATGATCAGCTTGAGTCTTTTAGATTACATGGCTCACAGCAGCCTAGTTTTATGTATTTTGGGGGTCATTTCAATTGGTTTGGGTTACCCTCTAATTATTAGGTTGACTTTCCAAAAT
This sequence comes from Cricetulus griseus, assembly GCF_003668045.3. Classification (NCBI taxonomy): domain Eukaryota; kingdom Metazoa; phylum Chordata; class Mammalia; order Rodentia; family Cricetidae; genus Cricetulus; species Cricetulus griseus. The sequence goes on along the minus strand of NW_023276807.1, from coordinate 201,382,083 downwards.
AGAAACTTTTACTGCATGGTGACAGACTTTATCTGACAGTTCAGTTAACAGTTTTGTCTTTAGAATCCTGTAACCTTGGCAGGGCTTCATTAAGTTTTACCCATGCTAAATTAAACTCTGGAGCAAAACCACCTACTATGTTAGTATTTCAAGAATCCCATGGAGTTTTGAGACAGGGTTTCTCTGTATTGTTTTGGAGCCTATCCTGGAACTCGCTCTGTAGGCCAGGCTGGGATTAAAGGCGTGATCCAACAATGCCTGGCTTGAGATCTTTTAAATTCCCCTTTAGGCAAACAGTTGTATGCTAAATATTCACCCTTCCTAGTCTGCGGGAGTAAAGCTGGGTTACTTTTATCTAGAAGGCAAAGAAGTTTTGAGGCATAAGGAGTACGAATGAGTTTCTCAATCATTTGTTGAGGTACAATGGCACAACAGTTTTAATACAACCACCAGTCTTCACAAAATAATTTTAATACTTTGTGCCCCGGCTAGCAGCATCTTGCATCTGTGACATTCCTATACATACAGAAGCATTTTGTCTGAATACAAATGTTAAAAGCAGAGTAACGTAAGCAATTGTCTATACACAGGTAAACAGACACTGTATGTTATTTTTCTTGAATCATTTTTTTGCTGCATAGTAAATTGCAATTACATGTCAGTATGTTACTGATTGAGAAAACACTTTGAGCTGTGAGGTATGGCAGCTCCCTGTGAGAGAGCCTAACATGTAAACCTGAATATTTTGAGTGATTTTTTTTTTTTTTGTTAGCTGCCATGAATGGGAAAGACAAAAAATATCCAGCACTCAAGACTCTAGAAACTTATTTTCCTAATTAAAAAAATAAATAAAATCCTTGAGAAAGTCTCTGCTATTTCCTATCATTTCCTTATTGGAGTGTTGTTGAATGGACAAAGATAACGTAAATACTGAAGTGAAGCTATGCTTTAGGATTATAGATTAAACCAGTTATTTAAAAAAAAATTCCGTCAGGTAACTGCTCATTTACTTTACATCAAGTTGAGATCCTAATATATACATCTCAACTTCATAATTCAAGATTGCACTTAAATACTTGTAATTAATCTGAATTACCATAGTAATTAAACATTTAGGAACTTTATGTTTTCTTACAAAGGACATGCTTAGCATTTTCTGACATAACTTCTAGACTCAGATTAAGCACAACCCCACACCCTGCAAATGAATATTCTGCTCTACAAGTGGTTGAAAAGTTGGTAGCAAAGTCATCACACTTGAACATTCCTATCACAGTTGGTACAAGTCAACACCTAATAGACAAGAAATTAACATGAACCAGTTAAACTAAGAGACGACCCCCCAAGATTTTCAGTATCTGTCTCAAAACTTTCAAAATGTGAAGTAATGAAGTTCCCTATGTTTTGATAAAAACTTACTTTTAATTCTGAACCCAGATTACATATTTAATGTTGAAGCTGGGTGGATATTCATACATCATTCCATTTCCTTAGAGAATAAGACATGATTGGTTAAGTTTATCATAGTTGACTGATAAAAAACACCACTGGGAATGAAACCTAAGACAGCTACTTAGTAAATACAGTGGAAAAAAAAACAAAAAACAACTTGCAGGCTTCTTATGAAAGAACAAACCTTAAACCTTATCTGTTCACATCAACTGTGCTCAACATGATGGCAGTCCCTAGTGTCCGAGACTGTCTCCAGTATATCATGCTGGGTAGGCACTTTACGTGAGAACATAAAAAGACTGGTTAGAAAAATGGAAAATTACCAGCTATAAATGACTATCAACCTACTTTATATTTTTGGCTAGACTCCTAAAGAGTATGTATTTTTAAAGAAACTTAATCGTAGACTATGAGTTGACTCCAAGAGAGATCTTTGTTGACCTGTCCAGTGATAATGTATACAGGATTTGTAATCTTTACTAGCCCACCACACCAGTGACATGATAGAATAGTGGATCACAATGCTAGTTTTAGGGTGGAAAGGTAGGAGATGGGATGAGAAGTCCAAAGAAGAATTAACAGTAATTCTGGTTTCTATTTGGGCTCCCACTGTGCAGGACAAAGAGCCTTCTCTCTACTGTTATGCCATAAGGTGGAGGGCAAAGCAAGTAACTGAGTATAACATGCTACCTCACACAGTCCCTCATGGTACCCTGGAAATGTACAGATACCATTCCCAACAGTAAAGCACCTTGAGAGAGGATTGAGAAATGTGAACTATAAAGGAGCTGTGTTTGTGCTACCCTAAAGTCATCAAATACAAAAAGTTAAAAACACTCCTCTCTTCTGCACATCACACTTAAAATAGCAAAGTTTTTTTGTTTTTGTTTTTTTGTTTTTTTTTTTTAAGAACAACTTTTGTACATATAGATAAAAACATGGAAAACCAAAGAGCCATAAAGTGACTTTGCTAATGCAAATTATGGAATAAATTTGAACTAATTTAAGAAGTTAAAACTGTAATTTACAATACCCTGAAGCCACCCAAAAATTACTTTATCCAATGAATCTTCAAAGCAAAGCTGTCAGCTGAACAACCTCACAGAAGCAAGACAACATGAAATGAAGAAAATGTCTCATATTATTCCAAAAAATTTACATTCTTCAAGCTTCACAGATTCAGTTTAATTTATGGTTTAAAAACAAAAAAAAAATTACAGAAAATGTTAATAGCTTTTCACTGCTCTATGTACTAATTTAGAGGTCATGAGGATTTAATTGTTGGTTGATACAAGGCACTTTTCTGTTGGGGGTTTCATACTGAAGAAACAGTGCTACATTGGTTTGGTTTCTTAAAAGAGTCTACTTTGAACCATTCTGGACTAAGATAAAAAGGGCCAGGCAACTCTGAAAAGACCAAGTCAACATTTGGCTTAAACAAACAGCAAAAAGAAAAGACAGGTGGAAATATAACACTATCCTTATTTTTGAGCATCTGGTTCTAGAAAGTGAGACCTTTTTGATCATTACAACTCTTTTTTTTGTTTAGAATGAGGAAGGCAATTGGAAAGGAAGTGCTAATTGGATTAAATTAGTAAAGTATTATAGTTGGCTAAAGTCATGATTTAAAACTAAGGGACTAAGAAGTTAAAAAAATAAAATGGTTAAGTTACTGAATTGTATTAAAAATGTGAAAGAGTTCTACATTTTGTTAATGTTTCTGGTAAGAGACTCCATCAGAAAACTGAACTGTAAAATTACTTTAAGTGCAATATATATGACACAAAATGAGTTTTTAGGAAACATTAGGAAATTTGTTATAAATTATCCAAAATTTATAAACAAATCCCCCTAACTTGCATTTTGCTTAAAGTAATAACTTCATATCATACAAATAAACTTCAAGTATGAAAAGTGCATTATTGCAATAATACCTCTTTGCAAAGTCCAAAATTCTTGGTTTATGATAAAACCATAAAGTGTTTTTTTTTTTTTTTTTAAGTAAATCCATTACCCATCAGCGCCATCTACTGTAGAAGTCCACCATCTTAAAGTGTTGCTCAACAAGTTGCAGAGAAACATGTCTGGAAGCAACATATAATTGAAAAGAAACTATTTGTGTTTTTCCCACTTTACATTATTACTACGATTTTCTCCTTTTCAAATAGAAATTCATATCCATGTAACAGTTCTCAGAGGTCAGCCATTCTGTGCAGTTGCCACTTGCATGTTTCCAAAATCATCCTCTTCTTCATGTGTTCTCTTCAAACTACCTAAAGGTCATTGATATAAAAGTGAAAGCTTACATAAATTGATGTTAAAATACTACAGGCAGCAAAAATCTATTCTTCCACTAATTGATATTATACAAGTGTTATGAAAATTTCATGATTGAATTCACAGCAAACACTTTAGAGTAAATTCTTTTTTCCCCCAAGACAGGGTTTCTTTGTGTAGCTTTGGAGCCTATCCTGGCACCCACTCTGTAGACCAGGCTGGCCTCGAACTCAGAGATTTGCCTGCCTTTGCCTTCCAAGTGCTAGGATTAAGGGGTGTGCCACCAACGCCTGGCTTACAGTAAATTCTTTATGTTGCATCATGAAATAAAGTTACTTGGGTAACTTAATGTCTTAGGTAGTGAACATAATAAACATTAGGTTTTATTTTGGTTTGGTTTGGTTTTTCGAGACAGGGTTTCTCTGTGTAGCTTTGGAGCTTATCCTGGCACTCGCTCTGGAGACCAGGCTGGCCTCGAACTCACAGAGATCCACTGGCCTCTGCCTCCTGAGTGCTGGGATTAAATGTGTGCGCCACCAATGCCCGGAAATAAACATTAGTTTTAAAATAGCATGAAAAGTAAAACTTCAAGAGTCAGTGGTACACTAAATCTGGTTACCACCAACTTTATGCTTTTTAGGCAACATAAACATGTCATAGAACACCACATCTAGTAGGTGAGTATGTTTGTATGATTTTTAGATACAGTTTTTCTGTTCACACAGATCCTGTTATGATGAACAGCTGAAAATATTTTTCTGCTAAAGCTGTAGCTTTATCACCCAGATCTATGGGTTAGGAACAAAGAAAATATATAACAGATTAAGAGATCTGATTTATTCCTTACATCAGAGTTAACTCTACAAAAACATCCCACAAAGAATCAGGATTATCTTTATGTGCCTGTAGCTACATTCAGAAAGGGGTCTTATGGAGGGGAACCTGAAGAACAGTTAAAATGGCAGTCGTCTGTGCTCTGTGACTAGCAACAGCTTAGCTGTAGAGTTAGAATTGTGCTAAGTCACAATATAATTCAAATTTCAAATTCTAACCAAGTTATTGCTTCAATAGAAGAGTAATAAAGATGTTAGTACCAACAGTAACAGTAGAAAGAAACAGTGTAAAGAAACTCCTCAAGGCCAAATATAGGTGATAAGAGTTTTAGGTTCAGTGAAGCACTTCCCCAGGACTTCATAACTGGTGGTTGCAGAAGAGTGCACTAACCCTGACTTATTTGAGAGGGCATCTAAGTTATGTTTAAGAATAGAGAAGATGGGAGCTAGAGAGATGGCTCAATGGTTAAGAGCACTAGCTGCTCTTCCAGAGGACACAGGTTCAATTCCCAGCACTCACATGGCAGCTTACAACTGTCTAACTCCAGTTCCAGTGGATCTGATATCTTCACACCAATGCACATAAAGTTAAATAAATTAAAGCCGGGTAGTGGTGGCAAACATCTTTAATCCCAACACTCAGGAGGCAGAGGCAGGCGGCTCTCTCTGAGTTTGTTCCTGGAACAAGAGCTAGTTCCAGGACAGCCTCCAAAGCTACACAGAGAAACCCTGTCTCGAAAAACCAAAAACCAAAAAAAAAAAAAAAAAATGACCACAATGTACAGAATATATCAGTATTAATATGGTTAAGGGGCTGTGTTGCTCTAACTAGCCTTTGTTTAAAGTACTATTTAGAAGGAAGTGTGCTTTAAAGATTCTGGCAAACATTATAGTGTTTAAAAAATGATTAGAGAGAGGGTCAAGATTAAAGAGTCAAGGATAACAGGGGAAGCTGAGCACAAGAACGGACCATGTGGCCTGAATGTTGTGTTCTGGACTTGGGCTTTAAATGCCAGCTCAACAGTAGGCACATAACCTGTTCTAATCTAAGAACTGTTAAAAATGAATAGCAAGAACTTGGAAGATGAAAATTTGTGAGTTTGCTTAGACTGTTAACTAGGAAATAAGTAGATTTGAGTGATTCTCGCGTTCACAGTAGAGTAGTTGGGTATGGTGGCACACACCTTTAATTCAAGCACTTGGAAGCAGAGGCAGTTTCTCTCCTATACCATGCGGGTCCAGGATATCAGACAGGTTGTCAGGTTCAGTAGCAAGCACTTTAAGCCACTGAGCCATTTCACCAGGTAAGTTTCAGGTCAGCCTGGTCTACATAGCAGTCCTGTGACAGCCAGTTCGACACAGTGAGACCCAATTTCAAAACAATCACTGAGTAGGAGGGATGGCTTAGCAATTAAGAATACTGGCTGCTCTTGCAGAAGACCTAGGTCTGGTTCCTAGTATTTATTTGGTGGATTACACCAACCTATATATAACTTCAGTTCCAGGGATATCTGCTGCCACCTTCTGATCTCTTCAGAAACCAGGCATGCACATGGTGCATGTAGGTACATACATACAGGCAAAACACTCATACACATAAAATAAAAATAAAGCTTAAAAACAACAAAAACTCAAAATAGTAGAAGTGAAAGATTGAGGTATCTCAAGTTAGTTACACTGTTGAACTTGAAACACAGTTTTATGTATAATCTTTTTTTTTTTTTTTTTTTCATTTTGTTCTGAGGCAAAATATCTTCCTACCTTCATCACCTAGTGCGGGATTATAGGCATATGCCACTACACCTAGCAATCAAACTTTTAGTATCATCCAAGTTATCCAGACTGTATTTATTTATTTAGGTTTTGAACACAGGGTTTCTTTGTGTAGCACTGGAACTAATTCTGTAGACCAGACTGTCCTCAAATGCACAGAGAGATCCACCTGCCTTTGCCGCCTGAGTGCTGAGATTAAAGGTGTGCACCACCACCGCTTGGCCTATTTATTTTAATCTTTACAACAGACTGAAAAATTAAACCAATATTTAAGTGGCTATAATAATTGGCTATGCATTATAGTTTATGTATATCAGAGGTACATTTACTGTTTATTCACTAGACAGCTAATCCTTTTGAAACCGTTCAACTAGTTTTTGGTTTTTAGTTTTTGTAAAGATTTATTTATCATGTATACAGTGTTGTCTGCTAGTATGCCTGCAGGTGAGAAGAGGGCTCCAGATCTCATTACAGGTACTTGTGAGCTACCAAGTAGTTGGTGGGAATTGAACTCAGGACCTCTGGAAGATCATTCAGTGCCGTTAACTGCTAAGTCATCTCTGGAGCCCTGTTTAAACTAGTTTATTCCAAATTTTTAAACAACTTAGATTGCTTAGTAGTACGTGTAATGTGTAACAGATTCTTCTTTTCTACTTCCCCCACTATTTCCTTTCTTTTCAATTTTCCAAAAGAAAACACCCTTACCTGTGGTACCAGAATGAACAGTTAAGGATCTTTCTATCTGGAGTGGTGACATCATCTGTATTGTTAATTTTGCTAAGTAGATGGCTTCATATTCCTAAAATTAAAAAAAAAAGTTTTTTAATTAGTTCAGATACACATTTATATATATATATATATATATATATATATATATATTATATTTTTTTTTTTTTTTTTTTTTTTCTGGTTTTTCGAGACAGCGTTTCTCTGTGGCTTTGGAGCCTATCCTGGAACTAGCTCTAGCTCTTGTAGACCAGGCTGGTCTCGAACTCACAGAGATCTGCCTGCCTCTGCCTCCCAAGTGCTCGGATTAAAGGCGTGCGCCACCACTGCCTGGCTCACATTTATTTTCTTAAATATCTAAAACAATGACTAATGTAGACATTTGTATTCTTAGTTTACAGCCAAGGGCTGGTACCATATTCTTGCAAAAGGACTGAAGATTCAGTTCCTATCTGGTAACTTGTCAGTTACTGATAATTAGAAATTAAGTATTGCCAATCACTGCCAGACAGTATGCATCTTCTGTCACTGGGGCATTAGCTATAATGGTCTAATTCTATGTTAAAATAGTATAAAGGACAGAGCGACCTAAAACTTTAATGTAATCTTATTAAGTGGTTCTAAGAATCAAAACCAAAATTCTCTTTTCCCAGTTTTTTTCTGAACAAACTGCAATCATGACTATCTTCCCCATCCCATAGGGACTTCCAATTTTTTGAAATAGGGGATCACTCCTTCCTTTTGCAGTCTTTGCCTAACATCTCTGGAACCAGAACACCTGGATCTGCTTGGTAGCCATCTTTTTTGCTAGCTTTATTTATTCATCCCCGCACGCCTGAATGCTGTACTTTCTGCTTTTGAAATAGTTTTTGTTTGTTTGTTTTGGAGGCACAATCTCAAAGAAACCAAGCTGGCTTCCACTGTGTCATTTAGTCAAGACTGGCCTTGATCTTCCTTTCTCCTTCCTCTGTAACAATGATGACTATCTTGGAATTGTTCAATCAAAAGGCAGATTCATCTTTATCCCCACCCCCTCAGAACTTATATCCATCAAGTATCAAGTTCTGTCAGCTAGCAATGCTTTCAAATAAACCCTGTACCTAGTCTCTTTTCACTCTGCTACCACTTTTGTTTAAACCAGTCTTTTTTTCATTTATTTTTCTTGTTTGTATGCATGTGCACATGGGGGCATGCCTGCTACAGCACACACATGGAGGAAAGAGTGCAGAAGTGCAGAGCTGGTTCTCTTTTACCTTTACAGGGATTCCAGGGATTAGAATTATATCCTTACATTTGTACTGTCAGGTGGCAAGTGCCTTTACTCACTAAACCATCTCACCAGCTCCCAGTGTTCTCTTTTGACTTCTCTATCTTTTAAACGGGTCTACTTGCTTCTGGCAGCTGCCCTCAATTTTCTCCACAGTCTGCACTAAAGATAGTAGCCACAATGACCTCATAAGAAACCACTCCTCCACCTGAGTGTCAGCTATGGCAGGAAGGTTCCTACCAGCATCACCACAAACCCCAAAGTAACGACTTGTGGGGGCTGAGAGATAGCTCAGCAATTAGGAGCACTGCCCGTTCTTTCAGAGGACCCGGGGTTCAGTTCTTAGCACCAATGCTGTGGCTCACAGCCACCTGTAACCCAGTCCCAAGGCATTCTAAGGCACCAGGCACATACTTGCAACATAGAAAAATATACAAAACAAACAAAATCCCACCAAGAGTAACACACTGCACCGAAATGGTATGGTGACTCCAAGGGCATTATGTAATAAGATAGATGTAAACATTCTGTGACCAATGGCTGTGCATTTCAAAAATATGTTCAATATGTCTCACTAACAAATTTATTTAAATGTTTAATTTCTCTATATAATTATTTTATACTATATGCATATATAGTATTATATATATAATTTTTCCAGAGAGTCTTGCTATGCAGCTCTGGACAGCCTGAACTTACTATGTAGACCAGGCTGACCTTGAACCTGCAGTGATCCTCCTGTCTCTGTTTCCTAAATGGGATTATTGCATAGGACACCACACTTGATTTCTTCAAGATATATTATTAAATAAAAGGACTTACTTTACATCTGATTCTTACATACTGCTAAATTTTGATTTTGTTTCTCATATTATATTCTTTTTCAAGTACAAAAATATGCTGTAAAATGAATGTTTTCATACAAGTCAAAAAAAAAAAAAAAAAAAAAAAAAAAGGAGCAAAGAAGCTTATATGTGTCAGGCTCAGCAAGACCGGAGATACACCAGGAGGTGGTGGCGCAAGCCTTTAATCCCAGCTCTTGGGATGCAGAGGCAGGTGGATCTCTGGTCTACAGATTGGTTCCAGAACAGCCAGGGCTACCCAGAGGACTGAGGAGATGGCTTAGTAGGTTAGGGTGCTTATAAGCAAAGAACCAAATTGTCCAGAAAATTTCAAAATTAAAGGTAGTAACTACATGCTAAGTATATCAGCTTTTTCTTCTGTATTAGGGTTTGCTTGTTTGTTTTGTGGGGATCCTCTTACCTTATATTTAATAACGTATGTTTAGCCCATTTTCTTGGTAACTGCAATTGCAGCCCAGGCTTGCCTAGAATTCATGACAATCTTCCTGCCTTTAGTCTCTTGAGTACTAGGATTACAGACATGAGCCACCAGGGCCAGTTTAAGAGAAAAATACTTTTAGGAGCTGGAGAGAAGGCTCAGAGGTTAAGAGCACTAGCTGTTCTTCCAGATATCCTGAGTTCAATTCCCAGCAACCACATGGTGGCTCACAATCATATGTAATGAGATCTGATGTCCTCTTCTGGCATGCAGGCAGAGCACAGTATATATAATAAATAAATCTAAAAAAAAATATTTTTAAGGGCTGGGTGAAGTGGTACATGCTTTTAATCCCAGCTCAGAAGGCAGAGGCAGGAAGATCTGTGAGTTTGAGGATAGCCAGGAATACATATTAGAAAGAACCTATCTCCAAAAAACTCAAACCAAAAACAACAACAAAAAAAATTAAATAAAGAAGCAAATTGGAGGGCTGGAGAGATGGCTCAGAGATTAAGAGCACTGGCTGCTCTTCCAGAGGTCCTGAGTTCAGTTCCCAGCAACCAAATGGCGGCTCACAACCACCCGTTATGAGATCTGGTGCCCTCTTCTGGTGTGCAGATATACATGGAAGCAGAATGTTGTATACATAATAAATAAAATCTTAAAAAAAAAAGCAAACTGGAATAATCATCAGTTTAGTCAGATTATAGTAAGATCAAGTATTTACAAAGTAAATTCTACACCTAAGATGCATAAACAAGTCATTTTAATCTTTAAAGACAGTGGATATATGAGTTCATTACCTGAAGCTGGTGGACAAAACCAGCATTAGGATTAATACAAAATCTCCTTTCTTGGACATAAGCAAACGCATCTCTGAAAACACAGAAAGAAAAATGAATGTAAGGAAACTATTTTATGGAATAATCTAATTTTTTCCCCATTAAAAGTGTTGAATCCCCAGAAACTATTAACAGACAGTTGTAAGCCACCATATAGTGCTAGGTACTGAACCCAGGTCCTCAGCCATTTCTTTCTTTTTTTTTTTTAAGGTTTATTTATTTATTATATATATAGTGTTCTGTCTGCATGTACCTCTGCAGGCTAGAAGAGGGCACCAGATCTTATTACAGAAGGTTGTGAACCATCATGTGGTTGCTGGGAATTGAACTAAGGACCTCTGAAAGACCAGCTAGTGTTTTTAACCACTGAGACATCTCTCCAGCCCATCCTCAGTCATTTCTCTAGCCCAAAGAGGTAAATAAATAATACAGTTATTAAATATGGACAGGATTTCTAGCTTTCATAAGACTAAGTAAGTTTGGGTTTTGTTATGAAGGTCCTAAATCTTACTCTCTATGAAAAGTCTATGTACTTTGAATGTAAAAGATGGTATGAAAAACCATGCTGATTTATAAACAGGTGCTACAGACAATTTCTAATTAATTTTTCATTCAGTTCTTAACAAAACGGTGTGGCTTAAGTTTCTTTTCTTAGACACAGTCTCAATTTGTAGCCTTGAATGGGCAGCCCAGGCTTTGGCTTAAATTTACAGTAATCCTTCTACTTTAGTCTTCTGAGTATTTTGATTATAGGCACATTCTACCACACCTACCTAGTATATACATCAACTGAAATGAAGTAAACACCAAAATTTGTATCCAGACTTTTAACTAATTCCCTACTGGCAAGTAGTTTTCCAGTTTTACCTAGTCAATTATGATTACGTTTTTTTATAAAGATTTTATTTATTTATTATGTATACAACATTCTGCTTCCATGTATATCTGCATACCAGAAGAGGGCACCAGATCTCATAACTGATGGTTGTGAGCCACCATGTGGTTGCTGGGAATTGAACTCAGGACCTCTGGAAGAGCAGGCAGTGCTCTTAACCTCTGAGCCATCTCTCCAGCCCATGATTACATTTTTTAAAAAAAGAATTTTAAGGCTTAAATTTCCAACTAAGCCGGGTGTTGGTGGCACATGCCTTTAATCCCAGCACTCGGGAGGCAGTGGCAGGAGGATCTCTGTGAGTTTGAGGCCAGCCTGGTCTCCAGAGCAAGTGCCAGGATAGGCTCCAAAGCTACACAGAGAAACCCTGTCTTGAAAAACAAAATAAAAAAATCCCAACTATTTCTATTAAGTCCATTTAAGTGACTGTGAAGTGCTACTAGATTTGAGTGTGCTTACTTACCTGTACTTCATCCCAAATGTTTCCATGATGTATGCAATAACGAAGGCAGCACTGAAGATAGAGAAACAATTAGAAAATATAACTCATAACTAAACACAAGAGACAAAGATTGTCTACCTTCATACCTTCTGGAGATGCCTGCATTCCCATGGACAAGAACTTTTCCTGAAAAGGTTTAAAAAACAGTTACTTATCTGAAAATACCACAGTTCAGACATAAAATATACTAAAACCACATTATCAGGTTGCAGTGAGTCTTCCTTAGATATTTTAAATCATGTACATGCCACTTAGCTATTAATTTTCAAGTCTTTATTTTAATTATGTGGGGAATACAACAGATTGAGAGAAATTGAAAGTAGTTCATTGGAAAAAATTTAAAAAGTATAACAGATAAAGTAAGCAGCTGGGAAACACTGAAAATTGTCTACCATACAAAAAATAGAACTTCACTATCCTACATTTAGAAAAACTATAAACTGAAAGATCACTGCAACAAAATAATCTCCTAAAAATAAAACAAAACACTATAGCTTGGAGAAATGGTTCTGTAGTTAAGAGCATTGTGTCTCTTGCAGAAGACCAGGTTTGAGTCTCCACAACCACATGGCAGCTTACAACTGTCTGTACTCCAGTGACCTCTTCTGGCCTCTGCAGACACCTCTGTCGCACATGTTTTTGTAGGCAAAAATTAAATAAATAAATAAATAAATAAATAAATAAATAAAAGAAGTAAATCTTTAGTGACAGAAAAAAATATTTACCTCCATTTTGTAAGCTTCCATCAATAAACTCTTTAGTCTGAGGACAAGAGACAGTTATGTTACAATGTTACAGTAAAACATGTAGAGTAAGATAAAGATACAATAGAGTAAAACAAAAAAGTTCAGCCTGTTGCTCTCAACACCTAATCTTTAAAAATCAAAACTCCTGGGCTGGTAAGATGGCTCAGCAGGTAAAGGCACCTACCATCAAGCCTGAATACCCGAGTTCTATCCTAGGACTCATGGTGGAGAGAACAGACTCCTAAAAACTGTCCTCTGATCTTCCTATGTACACCATGACACACTCAATGGTGTTCATGCTTGAACACAGGCACATAAAATGTAATACAACTAAAAAAAACCCAAAAAAACAAAACCTTAGGGAGGGGGCTAGAGAGATGGCTATCTGGTTAAGAGCACTTGCTGCTCACTGCCCATGCTGAAGACCAGGGCTCAATTCCCAGAACCCATATTGACTCATAACTCCAGTTCTAGGGGGTCCAATGCTTTCTGACTTGAGGGCTTTTGCACACATATGGTACACACAAGTACCATATTCAGTATATTCAGGCAACACATATAAATATAAAAATAAAAATAAAAACTTGGTGATACTTTAAAGTTTAAGTACTTCACTTTCTTTTTAAAGTAAACGTAAACTTTTTTCCAGTCATAATGAAGTAAAAGTAGTTTTAGAATCTAAATACGTCTAAATCATAAATTTTAAGTGATATTAAAATACTGATACCTACCATAGGGAAAAAGCGTATTATGTTTTCAACTGGATTATCTGCAATATCCAAAACTAAGTATCTGTAAACAAAATATTTATAGTAAGTATACTCAGACAAATCACACAAAAATGATGTTTTAAAACCAAAATAACATCCTATCTCTTTATTATAAAAGATAAATTATCATCCTCAATTATATTTCTATTGATCTTCCATGCAAGCAACTCATGTATATGATATCTGTGTATTGACAGTTTGACCTTCCTTTTTTTTTTTTTTTTTTTTTAAGTATTTTATGTGCATTGGTGTTTTGCCATGGGTGTCTGGTCCCCTGGAACTGGAATTACAGTTGTGAGTTGCCATGTGGGAGCTGGGAATTGAACCTAGGTTCTCTGGAAGAGGAGTCAGTGCTCTAAGCCATCTTTCCACTGTCCAGTTTGACTTTTTTGTTTTGTTTTTGTTTTTCAAGACAGGGTTTCTCTGTGTAGCTTTGGAGCCTATCCTGGCACTCGCTCTGGAGACCAGGCTGGCCTCCAACTCACAGAGATCCGCCTGCCTCTGCCTCCCGAGTGCTGGGATTAAAGGCATGCGCCACCAACGCCCAGCTCCAGTTTGACTTTTTAAGATATACTTTACTCTGTGAGCTCCACTTCCCTATATAACTTTAATATGTGAAGATCTGTAATTATTTTTAGTATTCTATTAGTTCTTTGAGAATTTCATACATGCATACAGTATATTTTAAGTATATTCATTTCCCAGTCCCCCTCCTACTCCTCCCAATTAGAGACTCCACATCCTCCTCCCAAACTTTATACCCTTTAAAAAAAAAAGATTATTTCTTAACCCTCACCCCCACCCCTTTTCATTTTCTTTTCTCCCTATGTAGCCCTGGCTGTCCTGGAACTTTGCTTTCCCAGTACTGGGATTAAAGACATGTGCCACTATGCCTGGTCTGATAATTTGGGGGTGGGGGGTGGGGGGGTTGGTTTTTGAGACAGGGTTTCTCTGTGGCTTTAGAGGCTGTCCTGGAACTAGCTCTTGTAGACCAGGTTGGTCTCAACCTCACAGAGATCCGCCTGCCTCTGCCTCCTGAGTGCTGAGACTAAAGGCGTGCACCACCACTACCCAGCATGTATATATGGTACATGTGTGTCTGATACTAGAGAAGGCCAATGAGGGCACTAGATCTCTTCAAAATGGAGTTATGATGGTTTGTTAGCCACCTTGTAGGTGCTGGGAACCAAACCTAGGTCCTCTGCAAGAGCAGTCAAGTGTTCTTAACCACTGAGAGCCATTCTCTCCAGCCTCTGATAATTTTTTTGATATAAAAAGTGAAAATTAATTTTCAAAGTATCACATCTCTAAAGAGATTTATGTTGCCATAGATTTATGTTGCCTTGCAATACAGCATCTGAGATGTCAGTATAATGTGTTTATCCAGTTAAAAAAACCATCAAGTGAAGAGAGCTTCAGAGAGGACCTAGAAAATTAGTACAAAAAGTATATATACTCCTCACTCCTATTTCCCATTTCTATCTGAAGAGCAGAAGATGGTTCTCTAGAGTTCTGAAGGTGTTCCTTGTCTCTGAAGGTTCTAGGACATTTCAAAGGAAACCTAGTGTTTGATTCAGAGAGAGGGAACTAAACAATAAGATGGTGTGGTGGCTCAGTTCTACAGTTTCAGCATTTGGGGGGCCAAGGCAGCAAGACTGCCGAGTTCCAGACCACCCTGAGCTCCTGAGACCCCAGTTTCAAAAAACAAAACAAGGGGGTAGAGAGATGACTTAGCAGTGAAGAGCATATGCTGTTCTTTTGGAGGGCCCAGGAGTTCGATTCCCAGCACTTACATTAGGTAGCCCACAACTGCCTCTATCTTCAGCTCCTGGGAGACTGGATGCCACTGGCCTCCAAGGGTACCCTCACTCACATGCACCTACCCACATATCTACACATAATTGAAAATAATATTTTTTTAAAGTCTGATGAAACACTGAGTCAACCATTCATCTTTAGTAAAGCAAACAAAACAAAAAACAAACAAAACAAAAAAAACATGAGAATTCTCACCCTGGGGTTTTATGCTAGAAAACAAAATATGTTGCCACCACTTAGCATATTTGCAAAAAAATTCTAACTTCATTCATCCTACCCAACATTACTTGTTTAAGGACAAAACTGTAGCTAAATTATTGAATCAGTATTATTGGTTTTATTTATTTATTTATTTTTGGTTTTTCGAGACAGGGTTTCTCTGTGTAGCTTTGGAGCCTATCCTGGCACTCCCTCTGGAGACCAGATCTGCCTGCCTCTGCCTCCCAAGTGCTAGGATTAAAGGTGTGCGCCACCAGCTATTATCTGTTTCTTAAAATATGTTTTTTTGTTTTGTTTTGTTTTGTTTTTTAAATAAAGTGGGGCTTGGTGTTGGTGGTACACACCTTTTTTTTTTTTTAAGATTTTATTTATTTATTATGTATACAACATTCTGCTTCCATGTATATCTGCACACCAGAAGAGGGCACCAGATCTCATAACTGATGGTTGTGAGCCACCATGTGGTTGCTGGGAATTGAACTTAGGACCTCTGGAAGAGCAGTCGTGCTCTTAACCTCTGAGCCATTTCTCCAGCCCAAATATGGGTTTTTAATGACCCTTTTAGAGGTAACAACTTAAAAACATCCAGGTATTAACAGAGATGTTAAAGCTCTGGATCAAGGGAAGATCAAGTACAAACCACAAGGATCTATCAATGGCGGTGACCTACAGTACTCAGATAGGTCTATGGTACCATCTCAAACATCAGCAAACAGTACAACTATCAACCTCCTAGGACCCCATGAAAAGTCTGGGGGGGGGGGAAATGTCTAATTTCTGAAGTATTTCCCCCAATTGTAGAGGACAGATGACTGAACAACAGCCTTCCTCTTGCTGTTCTGTACTTCCCAGGCTCCTCCCAAATTTAACACAATTACCCCTGAAAAGAGGAGGAAGGCAGCACCATCAACACCCAAGTTGCAGCCCAGTGCATATCAGGACAAAAGCCTTTACAGGAACAGAGTCAGCTCGAAGCCAGTACCTTCTACCATCCCTAACCCAGGTCAAAACCCACACATCATTTTAGTTTCCTGCCTCCTTTTCGGATCTTGCCATCAACACCTTCTACGCTAAAACTGTAATAAGTCAAACATTTCCTGCATGCCTACAAAATTTAAGAGGCAAACATTCCTCGAAGTTGAAAACAATTCTAAAATAAAATAAGAAAAAAACCAAAACATTAAAATATTAAAAAACTGGAGCTAGAGAGATGACTCAGTGGTTATTAAAAGCACTGACTGTTCTTCCACAAGTCCTGAGTTCAATTCCCAGCACCCACATAGTGGCTCACAATCACCTATAATGAGGTCTTGTGCCCTCTTCGGGCCTCCAGGGATAATGCAGGCAGAACAATGCGTACATAATAAATAAGTAAATAAATAAAATTTTTAAAAATATTTAAAAACTTGGCTGGGTATGGTGACCCATGTCTTTATTATTCAACACCCTGAGACAAAGGAAGGCAGATCTCTGAGTTCAAGGAGAGCAAGAGGTACACAAAGAAACCTAAACTTTGGGCCGGAGAGATAGCTCAGAGGTTAAGAGCACTGACTGCTCTTCCAGAGGTCCTGAGTTTAATTCCCAGCTACCACATGGTGGCTCACAGCTATGTATAAAGAGATCTTGTGCCCTCTTCTGGCAGACAGGCATCCATGCATGCAGAAGACTATATACAGAATAAATCTAAAAAACCTAAACCTTGTCTTGAGGGAGATTTTTAAAATTTTATTTTATAGTACAGCACAATGCAGCAATAACCAGTGATACTTCTAGCTCCCTGGGAGGCTGAGGCAGGGAAATAAATTTGAGTCCAGTCTAGGCAGCTTATTGACTTACAGAAAGAAAAAAAAAAGAATTCTAACAATAGAAAAGTTGTATAGGATGAAAAACTGATTCCTTACCATTCCCTTCTCAGAAGCAAGTACTCAAGCTTCAAGTGTACATATAAGAATATGTAAACTTGGGGCAAGAGATGGCTCAGCAGTTAGAGCACTCACTGCCTGCTCTTGCAGAGGATCTGGGTTTCATTCCCAGCACCAAGGCAGCTCACAACTGTAACTCTAGTTCCAGGGGATCTAATGCCCTCTGACCTCTACAGGTGCACACATGCTATACATGCAGGTAAAATACCTATATACATAGAGTATAAATATTTTAAATACTGAGAATATACATCTACATGTATTCTTCTAAGTTCTTGTAATCACTAAGATCAACAGACATATCTATTTCATTCCTACTTAGTTACATAATATTCCTTTTTTTGTATTGTTTTGTTTTTTTGTTTTTCAAGACAGGCTGTTCTGGAACAAGCTCTGTAGACCAGGCTGGCCTTGAACCCATAGAGATCTGCCTGCCTTTGTCTCCTGAGTCCTGGGATAGATTAAAGGAGAGCCCTGCTGCCGCTGCCACCACCACTGCCTGGCAAAAAAAGATATTTTTAACAAATACTTTTATATAGACACAGAGTATCTCTACAGACATTAGAAAACACTGTTAATAGTTATCTCCCAATAATCTGGGGGGCTCATTTGCTCTTACTACTGTTATACTACTTACTTAAGAGTTAGTCTCTGGGCTGGAGAGATGGCTCAGAGATTAAGAGCACTGACTACTCTCCCAGAGGACCCGAGTTCAGTTCCCAGCAACCACATGGTGGCTCACAACCATCTGTATGCAAGCATGCATGCAGATAACTGTATACACAATAAATAGATAAATAAATAATTAAAAAAAAGTCTCAGTATGAGCCCAGGCTGGCACTGAATTTATAATCCTTCTGCCTCAGTCTCTGAGTAGGATTATAGGCATGTACCATTAAGCCAAACTTTATTTTTAAAATGAATCCAAATTAACAAATATTAAGATCATTAATTATTCAACTGTACTTATCAGAAGATAAATGAGAAGCTGGGTGGTGGTGATGGTGGTAGTGGTGGTGCAGCACACCTTTAATCCCAGGAAGCAAAGAAAGGTAGGTCTCTGTGAGACTGAGATCAGCCTGGTCTACAGAGCTAGTTCCAGGACAGCTAGGGCTGTTATATAAAGAGAAACCTTGTCACCAAAAACAGAAGAAAAAAGAAAAATGAGAAAGTTAAAATTATATGAAGTATTTAATTCCATTAGACTGGAAACAAATTTCCACATTTTATAACTTTGTCTTGGAGAAGTACTAAGAGAACAGTTACTCATCCTTGAGATTAAATGTAAACTGATATATTACACTGGAGGGTAATTTGCAACCTATAAATGTAACATGCTCATATTCTTAGATATGACAACTCTACAAATTTATCCTATCAGTATATTCACATATAAATTAAATGACATGCACAGGACAGTCATTACATGTTTTACAGACATACAAATATATAAGAAAATCTGTAAATATAGAAATATCCAATATGACAATGACTAAAGTTGGTCATAGTATGCATACACATAATCCCAGCCCTTAGGAAGCTGAGGCAAGAGGATCACTCATTTAAGATCAGCCTAGGCTACAAAAGACCCTGTCTCAAAAAATTAAAAAAAAAAAAAAAATGGGGGAAGACTGGGGAGATGGCTCTGTGGGTAGTGCACAAGCCATGCCAAGTGTGAGAACCTGAATTTAAGCTCCTAGAACCATATAAAAAGTTGGTTGTGGGGGCTAGAGAAACAGCTCAGTAGTTAAGTGAACTGGCTGCTCTTACAGAGGACAGATGTTTGATTCCCAGTATTTACACAAAAGCTCACAACTGCTTTTGTTTTTCGAGACAGGGTTTCTCTGTAGCTTTGGAGACTGTCCTGGAACTAGCTCTGTAGACCAGGCTAGCCTTGAACTCACAGAGATCCACCTGTCTCTCCCTCCCAGTGCTGGGATTAAAGGCATGTGCCACCACTGCTTGGCGTCAGCTCACAACTGTAGTTTCAGTTCCAGGGGCTTTGATGTCTTCAAGCCTCCATGGGCACCAATCACACAACTGGTATACATGTAGACACACATGCAGGCTAAACACCGATACACATAAAAGTGTTTTCTTTAAAGACGACAGACAGACAGACACACACACCCCTCCCACATACACAAAACAAGTAATCAAAAACCAACAAGACAAAATATACCAAAGCAAAACAAAAAGCACATACAAATCATGGAGTTTATTTTGTGTTGGCATGGGGCCTACCCTGAAGTGTAAATAAACATTTTTAAAAAGCTAGGTATGGGGGCTAGAGTGATGATTCAGTGGTTAAGAGAACAGACTGCCCTGGAAGATGACTTCAATTTGATTCCTACACTATGGCAAGATGGGAGGAATACAGGCAACTAACTCCCCACAGACTGTGGGCCAACTAAGCTGGCATATGCTGCTGTGAACAAAAGACCAAGTCTCAACTCAGTTATTCCTTGACCTCCATGTGTAAGCAGGGGTAGGGAGTGGGGTAAGCAGCAGACTTAAGAAACTATTAAAACAACCTTCTACCTATAGAAATTAGCTTGTATGCTCCTGAATGGACATACAATGAAGAGATAACTGATGACTTTGGGGAAGAGGACTGAATAGGACATGAGTACAGAAACATACGTTTAAGTATACATTCTTTAAGACCTCTAGAATTATGAACATGATTTAAATATTTTAAATAAATTATACTAAAATATGTATCATATACCTGAATTTTGCAAAATAGGTGGGTACACAGGAAAGTTATATTGTGTAACAAACTGGAAACATGTATATTACAGGACAAGCAGAATGCTTACCTAGCACTCTTGAGGCTCTGGGTTCAATCCTAAACACTTCAAAGATCAGTAATAATAATAAAACATTACATATTTGACCTTAACATTTTTCTATAAATCACAGCAATAATTCTTACCTAAACAATTGCTGAAAGTTTGGTTTAATGAAGTTTGCTTCAATATTTTGCCGTATGCAAATTATATGAGTTATCCCATGTTTCTGTAATATAGGTAGCTATAAAAAAAATGAGGAGAAATAATAGTTTAAAGTACAAAGCATCCCTTTACAATAATATATAAGTTTGAAAACAAAACAGACAAGACTCATATCTAATCCTTAAGTATAGATAATTAAAGCTAATTTAATGGTAATTGACGGATGTGATCCACAAGACAATTCAATGATTCAAGGTTAACACACAAAATGTTCTTCAAAGTTTAATATGCACACTATTTATGTTTAATTCTAGAACTTGATGAGGACTTAAAGATAACTTGTCAAGAAGCCAGTACTATTAACAATCATGGCTAAAACCATTGAGTGTTAGAATCATGAGAACCTAAGCTAGAAATCCCAGCTCTGCCAATGACCCTTGGCTCTGTGGCTCAATTCTGTTATGTGAGAATGGGAAAAAACATTACCCTTATCTGAGCAGTTATAATTATACAAGAAAACATATGTGTACTATACTTAGTTTAAAAGGCCATGAGATGGAAATCCCATGTCAGAGCATGACCTTCATATGAGAAAAAGAACCTGCTCACTCTGTCCTCATGACTATAAAGCAAAATCAGGTTCCCAGGAGCATACTGTGTGATGCAGGCACCACAATTGTAGGAGGCAAGTCATCCATGCCATGGTATTTTATCAGGGGTGTCCAAATTGACTAAGACAACAATATGGTTTTCAAAGTCTTTTTTTTTTTTTTTTTTTTTTTTTAGATTTATTTATTTGCCAGGTGTTGGTGGCGCATGCCTTTAATCCCAGAACTTGGGAGGCAGAGGCAGGCAGAACTCTGAGTTCGAGACCAGCATTGTCTACATATCGAGTTCCAGGACAGGACTCAAAACAATACAGAGAAACTATGTCTTGAAAACCAAAAAAAAAAAAAAAAAAAAAAAAAAAAGATTGATTTATTTATTATTTTTTCTGTCTGCATGTATGCCTTCAGGTGATAAGAGGGCACCAGATCTCATTACAGATAGTTGTGTGCCACCATGTGGTTGCTGGGAATTGAACTCAGGACCTCTTGAAAGACCAGCTAGTATTCTTAACCATTCTAGACCTGGTTTTCATAGTCTTAAATGTTAACTTTGACAGCAAATTTTCTTGTGAGTATAGAGTTCAGTTATCTTTTATTTTCTGAGTATATCCTGTAATATAAGCAGGAGGAGTGTTTAATAGATTACTCAGAAGTGTTTGAAAGGATTAATAATAACCCAAGTTGTATATTCACAGGTATTCGACCTCCTATATTAATTCAACATTCATTCCTTAATTTACACTTAATGATCAAGACGGGGTTTCTGCATCTATTCAATTTTGCTAATTTGAAAAACTATAAGAGAACAAAGAAATCTGCTGTAACTGGGCATGGAGGCAGAAACCTTTAATTTCAGTCAGCACCTGGGAGGCAAAAGCAGACTGTACTGGGTGGTTGTATGTATCAACTGGATACAAGCTAAAGAGGAAGGAGCCTCAGATGAGGAAAGGCCTCCTTGAGATCCAGCTGTAAGGCATTTTCATATTTAGTGATCTACGAGGAAGGACCCAGCCAATGGTGAGTAGTACCATTCCTAGGCTACTGGTCCTGGGTTCTATAAAGTGGGCTAAGCAAGCCATGGAAATCAAGCCAGTAAGCAGCTCCCCTCCATGGCCTCTGCATCAGCTCTTGCCTCTAGGATCCTGCCCTGTTGGGAGTTCCTGTCCTGACTTCCTTCAGTGATAAACAGCAACTGAAGTGTAAGCCCTTTCCTCCCCAACTTGCCTTTTTGTCATGGTGCTACATCAGAACAATAGAAACCCTAACTAAAACACAGGTAGTGGATCGGAGTGGGTCAGCCTGGTCTACATAGCAAGTTCCAGGCCAGCTAGAGTTACATAGTGAGACCCTGTCTCAAACAACAACAAAAAGCAAAGCAAAGCAAAAAAATCTCCCTTAAAAGCTCTGAAGGCACATTCAACTAAGTAAGGCAAACCTTATCAGAAAGAAATTCTAATATAACAGCAAAAAAAAAATTATCTGTACCTTTCAGCATCATAAAAAGAAATAGATAACTGGATACCAAAGCACCTGAATTTATCTTTTATTTCAATGGTGTCTGAATGCAGTAAATAAATCTTGAAAAAGGAATTTATCTCTCTAGGTTTCTTTATCTTCATTATTACTTTTTACTGTTGAAAGGTACTTTTTGGGGGCTGGAGAGATGGCTCAGAGGTTAAGAGCACCGACTGCTATTCCAGAGATCCTGAGTTCAATTCCCAGCAACCACATGGTGGCTCATAACCATCTGTAATGAGATCTGATGCCCTCTTCTGGTGTGCAGATATACATGGAAGCAGAATGCTGTATACATAATAAATAAATAAAATCTTTAAAAAAAGAAAGGTACTTTTTGGGGAGGTGGTATGAGAAGAAATTTGGGCTATATTAAGCAAAAACACAAGACATCATGAGAAAAATAAATTATAAAAACTCGCTTATAATTTGTGGTGAAACACTCCAAAACTTTTTTTTTTTTTTTTTTTTTTTTTTGAGACAGGGTTTCTTTATGTAGTCTTGGCTGTCGTGGAACTTGCTCTGTAGACCAGGCTGGCCTTGAACTCACAGAGATCCACCTGTCTCTGTATCCCAGTGCTGGGATTAAAGGTGTGCACTATCACTGCCCTGCTCACATCAAAACTATAAATGGTCCAGAAAATTTGGAAGTAGGTACAAGTAGTATGAACACAGTTGTATATAATAGTCCCCAGTATAAAACTCTATTAAAAACGTTCCAAATAAAAAGTTGGTTTACTAAAGCCTCTTGGAGAGCCTAAGCTAAAGTTCATACCTTGCTTTTCATAGCAGAAGAGTATGGGCCTAAGAACAATCCAGGCAAAACTTCCTAGAGAAAAAAAATATATATATGTAAAGTTTAAGCCTACAGCAAATACATACCATATAACTGTGTGTGAAGGGGTTTTGCAATATTCTGTTTAAAACTTTATTCAGGGAGCATTTTGTTGTAGTTTAAAAAATGCCTTGAATAGAAGTCACACCATACAACAGGACTCACAAAGGAGGTTTATTGGAAGAGGAGAAGGGGCAGAAAAAGGAGCATAGGTGGGAGCAGAGACTGGTCCCTGGGGACAGGAGTGGTGGAAGAGAGAGAGAAAGAGAGAAGAGATAAAGATGGGAGGTGGTCAGGGCCCTTTTAAAAGGAAACCATAGTGAATGTGCAACAGGTAGTGGTCCTTAGTGGCTGCAGGTGAGGGCATATCCTGTCAGAATCCCCAGGGCAGGCCAGTACAGATGCCTGAATACTAACACATTTCCCAGCCACATTTAGCAAACTGGTATGAGAAACACAGGTGTGCCTTTATAAATTCAAGTGAGATGTTACAAATTTAAATTTTATTCTAAAAAGTCAGGTATCTGAGATCCTATAGTGCTTTTTGTAAGTAGGCTGGACAGAATCAGCACATTGTATTATTGATGTTCACATTAACAAAACCTTTCTAGGTTCTACCCTGCTACAGCTTAAAAATAAAACAGGAATAAAGAAAATCCTCCCTTTAGAATTATACTTCCACTAACTTTTTATTTGGTGAAAACAAAAGTAATACAAGAGCCAGGTATAGTGGGATATATCTATAATCCCAGCACACAGGAGACTTTGACAGTCTGGGTTACATAGTAAGTTCTAGGCCAGCATTTTACAAACATGAATTACATTTTACTTATATTTACATTCCCCATAGCATCAAGTTAGTTCTCATTTGTACTCACATTTAGTTAAAAGTTTAAAAGGGAGGTTTATTTTCTCTCTCTCCTTTTTATGAGGCAGAGTTGGGGTTTGATAAATCATGAGGGTTGGGAGAAACTCAGAAGGAAAGCTAAGACACTTGAGCAGCCAGTGCTTTTAAGCACAGAGCCATCTCTCCAGCCTCAAGCATTTCATCTTTTTAAGTGAAAAAAGCAGTGTCTCCTTAAGCACATCCATATATTGTTCTGACCTTGAATCTAATCCAAGAGAGATAAAGAATTCACTTCACATACTAAAAATGTTATTGACACAAATAGCATGTATTTACCATGTGATATTCTAATGCATATTTGTTATATAATATTCATAACTAGATAAGTATGACAAATCTATAGATCATGAGCCAGCAGGTCTCCTTTGTGAAGTGTTATTTAATAAAAGGGGGGCGGGGTTGTCTTGAATAAATTAAAAGCTGTCCTACCTGCATCTCCCGTCTCATAGGATAAGTCCACTCCTTGAAAAGGAAAACAAAAAAATAAAAATAAATATGAAAAATATCATGGTCTAGTAAGATGACTCAAGTCAGATAATCTAAATTTGATCCTTGGAAACCAGGTGATAAGAGACCGAAATCCTGAAAATTATTCTCTAACCTCCAAATGCTTCCTAAGCATTCCAGGACACAACTCAAGCACACATACACACAAAATATAAAAATAAACACAAACTTTATATAACAATAAAACACAAAGATGTGACCAAAAAATTAGATTCACAGCCAGCAAATAGCAAGCCTGTATGTAAAAGGTGCTTGCCACATACGAGCCTGACTGAGGGAAGTCAAGGCAGGAACTCAAACCAGATGGGAACTGGGAAGCAGGAGCTGATGCAGAGCCTGTTGAGGAGTGCTGCTTATTGGCTTGCTCCTCACAGTTTGCTCACTGTGCTTTCTCAGATAAGTATGGCTTGTGTCAAGCTGATATAAAATTAGCAGCAAAGTACCTTAACTATCAGTGCTACAAGCTCAGAAAATCCATGTTTTTCAAGCACAAAAAAACAGAAGGCAATGCCATATAAAAGCATCTCTGGAAAGGTGGCTCAACCATCAGGACCTGAGCTCTGATTCCAGTGCTCGTGTCACAGGCCAGGAAACCCAAAATCCATGTAACTCCAGCTCTGAGGTAGGCAGACACAGAAAGACTGCTTGGGTTTCCTGGTTTCCAGCTTTGCCAAGAAAACATGAGCCCCAGACTCAGGCAGAGACTGTGTGCATACACATGCATATCCATTTATGCACACAGGTAAGATTTTATAAATTATAAAGATTTCTTCCAAGATGGGCATAGTAATGCACACCTTTAATCCCAGCACTCTGGAGACAGAGGCAGGTGGATCTCAATGAGTTCGAGGCCAGCCAGGACTGCATAGTAAGATCCTGTCTCAAAAAAAAAAACCCAAACAAAAAATCCCCAAACTGCCCCCCAACATATTATTTTTAACTCAAACTCCCAGTGGCCAACAGCAACACAGGCCAAAACATCAACATGGCCTCTGGGGCAATATAGGTCAAGAACAACAACATACAGAACCCAGCCTAATGAACAGCAACATGGCCCACTGACATCAACAGCACAGGCATGGACATCTGCATGGCCTTTGGTAAGTCCCTGCACATCCAGACTCCCCCCTCATTGGCAGCACAGACAACAGACATCTGTATGGCCCTCAGTGGTAACACGAAGTCTTCTGTCACACCTGTCATCACTATAGAATCTCTAGTTAGCCTCTTTCTACTGCACGTGCACCTCTCTGTCTCTCCATCTTACATTTCTTCCTCATAATGACACTGGAAACTACAGTGTGTCACACAGCACATCATTTTGCCCCAACAGCTTTACATGCAAATATGACTACAAGTCCTTGGTCTGGTTCAAGGTCTCTGGTTTCTGTTACACCATAAATATTGGACCATTGCCAGAACTCATTATGGATACTCTGCTGTTGCCCAGAGTCAAGGCAATCCTACTCTACTTTTGTGCTTATAGCCTGCAAGCAATACCACTGTCTCCCCTCACATCTCTAAAAAGGGCAGGCTGCTCTAAGCTGGGGACAGCCAGAAGGCCCAGGACCACACCATTCAGTGATGACATCTGGTTCTGTAGGACTGGCTCCTCCATGTGCTCCAGAAGCTTGTAGATGGAGATGTTGAGGTGAACCAACTCAAAGTGCTGGATCTGGGTCTTCATGGCAGCAGAGTTGGGTCAGCCTTTGAGGGGCTTCCACCACCCTTAAGGGCCTCCAAAAAAATTCATTTATTTATTTATTTACTTTTTTGTTTTGTTTTGAGACAAGGTTTCTCTGTGTGGCCCTGGTTATCCTGGAACCCACTCTATAGACCAGGCTGGCCTGGAATGCAGAGACCCACCTGAGCCTGCCTCTCCATTGAGGGGATTAAAGACATGTGTTACCAGGCCTGGCTATGGAGATAAATCTCGAAGATGTATTTATCAACTTTATGTATAAGGGTGTCTTGTCTGTGTGTATACTTGCACACCAGAAGAAGGCATCAGATTCCATGGGACTATAGTTATAAATGGCTGTGAGCCACCATGAGGGTGTTGGGAATTGAACTCAGGCCCTCTGAAAGAGCAGCCAGTGTTCTGAACTGCTGCTGAGCCATCCCTCCAGCCCCAAAGACCAATTTTATAAGCAGACCCTTATTAAAAAAAACCTTGAAAGAATGTTTGCACTGTGGTGGTGGCTCAAGCCTTTAATCCCAGCACTCAGGAGGCAAAGGCAGGCCGATCTCTATAAGTTCAAAAGAGAACAGCTTGGTCTACAAGAGCTAGTTCTAGGACAGCCTCCAAAGCCACAGAGAAAGCCTGCCTAAGAGAACAGTTGCTGTATAAACAAAACAAAACAACCTGGAGGTGGTGGCGCATATTTCCAATCCCAGCATTTGGGAGGTAGAGGCAAGCAGGGCTCTACGAGTTCCAGGCCAGCCTGGTCTACGGAACTAGTTCCAGACTGCCAATGCTTACACTGAGATACCCTCGAAGAACAAAATCAAGACAAACAAAAATCACTATCATTGTGTCTTTTTCATTTACATTTCTATTTTAGACAGATTTTTTGTTACCATCCAGGTAAATGAAAACCTGACCCCACCCCTTTGGGACCTGGCAGAATACTACACCCTTGCACGCATGGCAGTCACCCCTGACTCTCTAAGCAGCCACAAAAGGTCTGTTTGAAAGACAAGCTCCACCTACTTTCTCTTCTTTCTTTAGTTTCTCTGAAGAGGCAAGTTACTATCTCTCTTTCACACCCCCCCTCCTCTTTGATTATTCGAGACAGGGTTTCTCTGTATTGCTTTGAAGGGTTGCCCTGGCACTGGCTCTGTAGACCAGGTTGGCCTTGAACTCACAGAGATCCACCTGCCTCTGCCTCCCAAGTGCTGGGATTAAAAATGTGAGCCACCAATGCTTGGCCCCTTTCCCACTCTTTTGCCTTTCCCCCAAAAAAAGTTCTGCTGCAGCAGGGTGGTGGTGGCATACACTTTTAGTTCCAGCACTGGGGAGGCAGAGGCAGGTAGATCTCTGTGAGTTCCAGCCTGGTCTACAAGAGCTAGTTCCAGGGCAGCTTCCAAAGCCAGAGAAACCCTTTCTCAACATGTGCCCCCCTCAAAAACAAAAAAGCTCTGCCGCATTTTTTTTTTCAAGACAAGTTTCAGGCCACTCTGGCTACACAAGACCTTGTCTTAAAATTAAAAATCGTTTTTAAAAAAGTAGCCAGGTTTGATGGTGCACACCTTTAATACCAGTACTCAGGAGACTGAGACTAGTGGACCTCTTTGAGTTTAAGGCCAGACTGCTGCACACACATACAGTGTTCCAGGACAGTCAGAGCAACAAAGAAACCACCTCTCAAAAAACAACCACAACAAAACAAACACAAAAAAGTAAACGTTAAATGAAGACATTAAATAGAACTGAGTATTTGGTATAAACTCAATCCAAAATAGGGCAATTACCTTTTTGAGACAGGGTCTCATGGAACTCAACCTGGCTGAAAACTTGCTATACAATCGAGACTGTCTTGAACTACACATCTTTCTCCTTCCACCTCCCAAGTATTGGAAATATATGAGTTTGGCAGCCATGCCCTGGCCCAAATACCTTAGGTGGGACTAAAGAGTGCACACGTTTAATCCCATTACTTGGGATGTGGAGGCATCTTTGTGAGTTTGAGGCCAGCCTGGTCTACATAGTGAGTTCCAGGGCAGCCAGGGCAATGTAGACAGACCTAGTTTCAGAACACAAACAAAACTCTACAAAGTGTCACAGCTAAGAATCCTTGTCTTGTTCCCAACAACATCTAGTGAACGCCAAGTTTATTGTTTTTGATACCATAAAATATTTAAAGCAGAGGAAAAAATAAATGTCTGCAAATGTCAGGTAAAGAAAAATCAAGGTGAGTTGAAAGAACCCTGAATTACGGAATCCGGAGGTCAAGGTATTTTGCTCTCAACAGTAACTTTCCTCTAAGGGCAAGATTTATGATTAAAAGTTTTCAAATTCAAAGAAGCTAGCTTTGTGACTTGTTTTTTTCTGTTGGATTTTTTTTTTTTTTTTTGACTTGGGGAACTATTAAGAGGGTGCAATTCCAGAGTTCACGCCTCCGGTCTATTCCACACGTGGGGCCAGGTGTCTCGCATGTAAAGCCCAGATTAAAAACAACTCCACAGCGTGTTGCTTTGGCAATCAAAAACGAGGCTGTCTTCAATAGATCCTCAACACCGAGGCGAGAGGCCAGGGGTACTCTTCAGGTTAGGTTCGCCACCAGGACCTCACGGATGCCCCCCAGGGGAAAGGGAAGCGTCTACGACGGTTGGGCCAGGGTCGCGGCACGGCCGAAGTCCTGGGGGCGGCCTTCGGCGGGGCGGGCACTCACCTCGGCGTAGTCTTTGCACTGTGGGAGCGAAGGAAACTCCAGCTTCACGTCCTCCATGGTCCCAGGGCCCCGGCGGGTGGGCGCGGCGCGAGAGACAGGCGTGCGCCCGACCGCCCCCCGGGCTGGCGGAGGCGGCGAGGGAAGGAGGGAAGGCGGGCTGACGCGCGGCGGGCTCACAGCGAGCACTCGGAGACCACGGGGTCCTGGCAGCTGCAACAGGAAGGCGGAGGGCAGGACGGGGCACCGCCGGCCGCCATGCTGCGGCCGTCTCCCTCCCGCAGGTCTTCGCGCCCCTCAGACAGCCGGGATCCGGCCCAGGCACGAGCCCATAACCGTCTCCTCCCGCCCCCACCCACGCGCCACAGCCAATCCCAGCCCACGCTCGCCGACGGCCCGCCCCCGCCGCCGCCAGGTGTCAGCGCGCCTCCGCCCTGCCCGTCCGCGAGCGCGCAGACGCGGGGGGAGGGGCCTCCTGCGGGGCGGGGCCGCGGCCGGAGGAAGGGAGGCGAGGTCCCGGGTGGAGGCCGCTTGCTGTCAGGCCAGCTAGGCCTTCCCGGGGATGAGTCCCTTCTCGGTGCCCTCCAGGAACGCTGCCCAATCCGTGG
The DNA here is from genome assembly GCF_003668045.3 of Cricetulus griseus. Lineage (NCBI taxonomy): Eukaryota > Metazoa > Chordata > Mammalia > Rodentia > Cricetidae > Cricetulus > Cricetulus griseus. Next base: position 201,352,435 of record NW_023276807.1, on the reverse strand, counting down.
GGAAAGTTATAACCCAAAACGGAAGAGCTCAGTTTAAATTCATGTTAGACTGCGCAGAAAACGAGATACCCATTTCCTTAAAACAATTTAAAGTGGTCTCTTAGGAATACTCCGGAGCGCTTACTCAGAAAATGATAAATAGAAAAAGTCATCACAAATGATAGCTTAACTAAGATTTCTTGCTTTGAGTTAGATTTCAATATATAACATGATAGTGTATGTGTATGGGAGCTTCTGTTGGAGTTTTGTTTTTTCCAGACAGGGTTTTTTCATTGTTTTTGGTTTTCCGAGACAGGGTTTCTTTTCGGCTTTGGAGGCTGTCCTGGCACTAGCTCTTGTAGACCAAGCTGATCTCTGCCTGCCTCTGACCCCCAAGTGCTGGGATTAAAGCCACCACCTCCCGGCTTTTTCATTGTATTTTTAAGAGTACTTTCTAGAGACCTTGAGACTTAACTATTATTAAAAATCATCCTTTTAAAAAAAGTATCAGGCCTATATGGGTATTTAACTTAGACTTCCTCTCATCTTCTCATGTATGATAGATGGTCAACAAACAGAAGTAGAATTGTTCAATAATTAAGTAGGTGGCCAGTCTGAGTGTTCCCTGTTCTCTAGTACTACATAAACTAATACTCAGCTTTAAAGATTATAAAACACTGGGGGCTGGAGAGATGGCTCAGCTGTTAAGAGCAGTGACTGCTCTTCCAGAGGTCCTGAGTTCAATTCCCAGTAACCACATGGTGGCTCACAACCATCTGTAATGAGATATGGTACTCTCTTCTGGCCTGCAGGCAGAACACTGTATACATAATAAATAAATCTTTAAAAACAAAAAAAGATTATAAAACACATGGAATACCCTGCTAGAAATTTTTCATAAATGTAATCCGATGGTAGGTATGGTGGTGAATGTCTTTAATGTCAGCACTTAGGAGGCAGAGGCTGGAGATTGTGAGTTGAGGCAAAGTCTAATCCACACAGTGAAAGAAAGGGAAAAATAATTAGGTAGCTACCCAGGTCACTTATGGTTGGTTTTTTGGTATTTATGAAACTGAAGTTTGATGCCCTTTATTTAAATATTCTAACTATAAATAATCTCAATCTTTAGGCAATGATGATTTCCCTATATAATTTTGATTGCCACATGAAATCAAAAATAATTGTCTACGGGTTACAGAATTTCTGTTCAACATTTCTGACATTAACATTCCCTAAAGTAAACACATTTATAAAATTTCATTGGTGAGCCTAGAAAATGATACATGTCTGAAAATCATGTATATGCAAAATTACGTATCTATCTATGTAATACAGATCATTCCTAGATCCAGAACACAACAGCCTCTAAAGAAAACTATTTTTTTCACATAAAGCAAATTAACTATAAGCAGTATTTCTAATCATAAACAAGTTAAAATTAACCATCAAATAGCCTAACTGTAGTAGGTGAAGGGTAAGTACTTCTTGGAAGATACAAATGCACATCTAAGACGTATACAAGCAGACAATTTTGTGAACTTTGTGAGTGCTGTTTAATAAAATTCAAAGCCCTATCTTAATTTTCAATTTCATCCAGGCTGTCAAAATATTTACTTACCGAACCAGAAAGACTAGAATAAATGTGCTCTTAGAAAATACAAGAATATATATAGGACAACTAAAACATTTTATTCCATTTTTCCAGGATGAGGAACACAAAGTACAAAATAAGTCATAGTAAATGCTCTCCCGTACTATCTCAAACCATTTGAATGTTGTACAAAATGCTCACAAAGCAAATATGAAAAGCTTCAATATGTCTTTTGTAAATATTGCTGCAATAAATTCAACATTAACATACAACTTTCTTTTGTATCAATTTTAAAAGAATTACTAAATTACATACTATTATGTTGCTCATACATGTTTATTCACTTTTAATGAGATCACTGCCAATACATACATTAGTCTCCTTAACTTTATTTTTATATTAATCCAATGTCTGTCATGCAGCCATCAAAACCCTGATAGTAAATTACACAGGTTTGTAGTCCAGTTTGGACTCCAGCTTCTTAGAGTCAGCCACTTTTCTGACTGCTTTCATGAAGTCTTCCTGAACTACAAAATCATGATCCGCACGAATGGCAAACATACCTGAGGAAAACAAAACAAAATTGCAGTTTATCGGGTGTGAATTCTAGATCATTAGGAAAACCAGACTGGGAACAGTGGCACATGCCAATAATCTCAGCACTTAGGGGATTGCAAGTTTGAAACCAGCCTGGGCAAACATGTCAAGACCTGCTCTCAAAAGAAAAGGTGAAGGAAAACTAATCTTAATTCTGTGAGAATGTATAGTTATTGCTTCTGAGCCAACAGTGCTAGATTATTAAAAGTCACTCCTTTCAAATATTTTTGTAAGCAGAGTAAGTATTATATTTTAAATGAAGCACATAACACAAGTATCTGAATATTTAAATATGGATTGTATAGTGTTTGTGTCCAATGGTAATTCTTTTTTATTTTTTCTTAAAAAAATTTATTATGTATACAGTGTTCTGCCTCCATGTATGCCTGCACACCAGAAGAGGGCACCAAATCTTATTACAGATGATTGTGAGCCACCATGTGGTTGCTGGGAATTGAACTTGGGTCCTCTGAAGAATAGCCAGCACTCTTAACCTTTTCTTTGTGTACCTCTGAGCCCTCTCTCTAGCCCTCTATAGTAATTCTTAATAAAATAACACCCAAAACTGCCGGGCATTGGTGGTGAATGCCTTTAATCCCAGCACTCAGGAGGGAGAGACAGGCGGATCTCTGTGAGTTCGAGGCCAGCCTGGTCTCCAGATCGAGTGCCAGGATAGGCTCCAAAGCTACACAGAGAAACCCTGTCTTGGGGGAAAAAACAAAACAAAACAAAACAAAAAAACAAAGAAGAAGAACGGATTCTAGGTGTTTTCACCATGAATTAAGTTACATGTTTGAGGAGACAGGTAAGTTTAATCTGACCTAAGTATTATACAACATATAAATGTATAAAAATATATGACTCCATTAATGTGAAAATTCTATCAATCAGTTAAAAAAAATCAAAAACCAAAAACATTTTTCAATGTAAGAGAAAAAAGCACTTATCAAAATTTGATAGCATCAGCCTTTAAAAATCACAGTACTTCTTTTGACTCCAATTTTACCAAAGCCATCCTTAATAATAATAATAATAATAATAATAATAATAATAATAATAATAACAATAATAATGCAGTTTGATACAGATTTTGGAATGTGATAAATTATCCTAGATAGTTCAAATCATTTTTAGCTGACTTATTAACACTGAAATAGTAACTACAAAAACTACAAACACAGACATGTCTTGGGTTTGAATATTCTGAATGGAAAGAGAAGACTAAATGATTCTACCTGGGTAGGGCTTCAAAGTCACTTATCACCAAAAATAAAACTAGTATCAAAAAATCCAGAATTAGGATGGGCGGTGGTGGTGGTACACGCTGTTAATCCCAGCACTCGGGAGGCAGAGGCAGGCAGATCTCAGTGAGCTTGAGGCTAGCCTGGTCTGCAAAGCAAGTTCTTGACAGTCAAGACTGTTACACAGAGAAACCCTGAACCCGGTCTCAAAAAAAAGAAAAAAAAAAAATCCAAAATTGTATTTAAAAACTTTATTTTAAACAAATTGCAGGGCTACAAACTTTTAAGGTAAATCTTTCAAATACCCATGGAATTGGTCCTGCAATTCAGTCTTTCCACATCATGCTGTGGGCATCAGAAAGTGCTTAGGAGATAACACCCCCAAGAGCAGATTTCGTCCACTGGGAGAGGAATGCTGGTAAATAAATGTTCTAGGCTCCATCTTTTAGCCCCACAGTTCTCAAAGGAATTTCGTGGGTTTCCCTAAGACCCCTTACAAGAAATCAAAATTGACTACTATAGTGGTACTTTCTCCTCATGCTATTTCATTTTACTTCTTGAAATCAAAATAAAACACAACACAACACTGAAATTCTGCCAGGGTGCAGCTCTGCTTTTAGATAAATTTACAATATTATCGGTGGTAAAAATATGCTTTGTAGTCTCACCTGCTTCAGTACACACATTTCTCAGGTCTGCTCCATTAAAGCCATCTGAAAGCTTTACAATTGCTTCATAATCTGTTTAGGAAAAAAAAATAGAAGTTAATAAGATAAAGTAATACTAAAGACCCAATGTTAATTTTGCCCACAGTGAAAATTTAAATGGACTAGTTCATTTGAATTTGATTAGTATTACCCTTGCTGCTATTTTGCAACATTAACAACTAAAACTAAATAAAAATGCTGCAAAGTAAACCAGAAATCAAGGAGACAGACTTCTGAATTTTTAGTCAAAAAATATCAGCAAGATGTGAAGGCAGTCAGGCATTGGTGGCACACGCCTTTAATCCCAACACTTGGGAGGCAGAGGCAGGCGGATCTCTGTGAGTTTGAGGCCAGCCTGGTCTACAGAGTGAGTGCCAGGACAAGCCTCCAAAGCAATAGAGAAACCCTGTCTTGACCCCCCCCACCCCCCAAAAAAAGATGTGAAGGCAATGAGGTGCACCATCTAATTTGTGATTTATTTCACCTTTTTTTTTTTTTTTGAGACAATGAAAGTTTCCTAAAGGCCAGAATTTGTTTCACTCACTGCCATGTCATTCTTAGCACTAAATGCTACTTCATTCACTATATGCTCAGCAAAAATTTACTCAATTAAAACCATCATGTTTGTTTAATATAAAGCTATGTTCAAGCCAGACATGGTGATGCATGCTTCTAATTCTAGCACTCAGGAGGCAGAGACAGGCAAATGTCTGAGTTCAAGGCCAGCCTGGTCAACAGAACAAGTTTCAAGACAGCCAGGGCAACACAGAGAAAGCCTGTCTCAAAAAAACTATAAACAAACAGCAAACCAAGAGTATTGTCCCATAATGCTGTGCTTTATTCACTAGATGTACACTCGACTTTCTTACCTATTTCACCGTGCTTTGTAATAGGGCCTGCATGGATTTTCAATATATCTAATCTTGCTTGTTCATTTGGTAAATCAATATCTGAAAATAACAAGAAATTATTTTGCGTTCCAGTTGTTGGTTTAAAAAGATGAAAGGAAGGAGGGTAAGAAGAAAAACCTGACAGAGAGAAACAGAGTAGATAAGAAAGCAACTCACGTATTTTTCTATCTAATCTTCCTGGACGAAGCAAAGCAGGATCCAGTGTATCTGGTCTGTTTGTAGCCATGATCATTTTAACTCTATGCAGAGTATCAAAACCATCCATTTGATTTAGTAACTAAATAAAAAATTAAGACACAGACTTTACCAAACACATGCATGTATGTGTATACACACAAAATTTAATGAATAAATAAAATTATTAAGATAACTAGCTAACAGATGATGACTGCTAGTTGAAAACATTATTGGTTATATGAATAACACTAATATTGTGTTGTTCTAAAATACATCTTATGGTTTGGGGTTTGGTTTGAGACAGGGTCTCATGTACCCCAGGCTTGCTCCAAATTTCCTATGTAGCTTCTGGTTTTCCGAAACTTCTGGTTTTCCGAAGTCTACCTTCACAGAACTGGATTACAGCCATGGGTCACATAAACTGGTTATTTGGAGCTGGGACGAAACCCAGAGCTTCATGTTTATTTAGAGCTAGGGACCACACCCAATATGATAGCCAAGAACTCTACCAATTGCACTATACTCCCAGGACCCCAATTTAAGGTTTCAAAGACTATATTTTAAGTTTAAAGTACTGTATATAGTTCATGGTCAGACTGGTCCTTAGAAGCTCCAAGCTAGTGAGGCTACACAGAAGACAGCTTAGCCTGCCTGTCTAAAAATGCAAAAGCAAAACTACTCATCTTCTGAATGGATCAATATAATTTGTGAAAAGTGATTTTAAAGTTGGGCAGTGTTGGCAAATGTCCTTAATCCCAGCACTCGGGAGGCGGAGGCAGGCAGATATCTGTGAGTTTGAGACCAGACTGGTCTACAAGAGCTACTTCCCGGACAACCTCCAAAGCCACAGAGAAACCCTGTCTCGAAAAAACAAAAAAAACAGAAAAAAGGAGAAAAAAAATGATTTTCAAACACTACAATAAAAAAAAGAATTAAAATTGAATGATCTGTGCTACCTAGTTCCTATTGTGCACGAGTCATAAGGTTACCCAAAGAGACCAGGGAGACAGACCACCACCAATGCAAATGCACGAGGTTTATTAAATTGTTTATCCTTCCGTGGGAGGGACCCCGTCTAGCAAGCTGACACAGCAGCCTCCAGAGGGAGTGAAGTTCCCTGTCTACTGCTAGGTTTTAAAGACAAAAGTTACAGGATTACATCAGTAGGTACAGGTTGGTTTCTGATTGGTTGACATTTGGGAACAATCAGGAAAATTTCTCAAAGTCATATTTTGGCCATGAAATACCCGTGTACCAGGTATTCTCATTGGTCAGTACTGAGAGGGAACATTCTGTGGTCTCTATGGCTTTTTCTTGTTACTTGCAGGTGGCCTGTTGTTCATAGATACCAATAGTTTTCAGAACGGTATCCTGGAGACTATAGGGGAGGTTTTGGTCTCCCCTGGAGTTTCTTTTGTGGCCAAACAGTTCCCAGGAACCAAGTACCTAGAAGGCTGGGGATGGGGGAGTCTGGAGTTTCTTTGTGTTCAATTTTGGCCCTAGGCTCTGGGAGGCCAGAGGATCTGGAGTTTCCTTGTGTCAGAGGCCTACGTGTCTTTTCTGTAGCCTGTCATGGCTGCTAAAGCAGGGGCTGAGTGAGGGTCTGGTTCCTTTATTTCTAAATTATTAGAAGTGAAGGCTTTGTGTTTAGTTTTCCCCTTTCAGTTTTCATTTGTAGCAAATGGGATCTTGCTTTATGAACCTTCTTCATTTTATCACCTATCGTCTCCATTATTCAAACTAGTCCACCATACCAGGCTCAGACACCATTGTGAAAGATGGGGTGAAAAGAAGAGCCAGAAAATGGGATCTTCTGGGTGTGAAATGGAATTGCAGTCATGAGCTCACAGTGGCTGTGATTACCTGCCCAAGATCAAGCCAGTCAATAATTCCAACACAACTAGTGGGCTCATGAGGAGTTAAAGGTAATTGATAAAGACAGCTGGGAAAAAAGTTTTTCTTCAAGGGTGTGGCCCCTAGTAGGTTGCCAATGCTCAAGCAGGAAACACTAACTGGATTCCGTGATTTATTAAAAAGAAAGAGAATACTAAGGTGGAATGGTGTCAGGAGTGTCTGGAAGAAGTGGGGATGAAAAAGTAAGGGTAGATGTGAAGATACACCGTTATGTATGAAGTTGTCAAAGAATAAAAAACTTTTTTTTTTTCGAAACAGGGTTTCTCTGTGTAGCTTTGGAGCCTTTCCTGGTACTTGCTCTGTAGACCAGGCTGGCCTCAAACTCAGTGATCTGCCTGCCTCTGCGTCCTTAGTGCTGGGATTAAAGGTGTGTGCTACCACCAATGTCCAGCTCCAAAAAATATTTTTAAAAATCTATTTTAGTTACCAGTCTTAGCAAAAAAGAGCAAGGAAGTTTTTAGAGTAACCACAAGCATAACTGTAATTTACTCATGCCATCCATCACCAAACTAGTACAAAACCATATGCTTAAGATGGATTAATTTGTACATCTGAATAGTTAACTATTAAAAAAAATCTATAGAATAGTGCAATCTTACCAAGTAGAATTTTGCAGATAACTTTACTGGACTTTTCAAGACAAGGCTTCTGTGTAACACCCCCGACTGTTCTGGAATTCGTTTTGTAGACCAGTCTGGCCTCAAACTCAAATAGATTGTCCTGTCTCTACCTCCTGAGTGATGGATTAAAGGTGTGTGCCACAAAGCCCAGACTAACAACTTAATTTTTTAGTATCCATTTTTCTCTTCATTTTCCCTCTTTAACACTAAAACTGCACATTTAGATGGTACTGTATGTTTTAATACATGCATACATGTATAACATTTAAATCAGGTGAAACATACATATTCCTCACTTATTTCTTTAAGGTGAAAATATTTTTTTCTTTCTGTTCAGAAATACACACATTACTTGATTTTTATAGAGATCCTCCAGTACCCTAACAGACAATACAACTGTTCTTTCTTGCCCATTATCAACCTTTCCCATCTTTTCTTGTTCCTCAGCAACAGTTACTTCCTTCTTTGGTGTATGTGTGTAGATGTAATATGTGTGTGTGTAGGGGGGGGGGGTTTGTCATTTTGGAGGCCACCAGTGGAAGGATGCCAGTGTACTACTCTGCCTCTCTGCCTTATTCCCTGGAAACGTCTCTTATTGAACCTGGAGTTACTCTGACAGTAATCAAATAAGCAAGTCCCAGAAATTCTATCTCCACCCCTCATTATGCTGGCGTTATAGGTGTACAACTGCCAAGCAAAGTTTTTTACCTGAGTGCTGGGGATTTTATCTCAGGTCATCATACTTGCAAAGCAATCACTCTTATCCACTGAGCCATCATCCCAAACAACAGACTAGTAATTTTTTCTTATTAGGGATAATGATACATGGATGTGTTTATTCCTGGCAATATTTCAAATTTCATGTTTAATTCTTCATCTAAACTGCTATATACACTTTCAATTTCAAATATGCAATCTTCACTGTTTCATTAATAAGTAACTGCATATATATATATATATATATATATATATATATATATCCTCTTTACCAAATATTACCTCCATTAAAGTTCTCTGAATCTCTCTGTCAGCTGATGTACCCTCAGAAAACCGACGGCCACCTAAAGTAATAAATTTGAAAATATATACATATTACTCCTTTTGCTTTGTGCCCATCATTTAATAAAACAATGTAATAGTACCCATGTTAAAAATACTAAGTAGAAATTAAACAGAATTACACTAAGTGAGAAATGACTTTGGAATAGTTTTTGTTGCTGCTCAAGGTTATTTACTAAAACTGGTCACACTTTCCAGCCTCTGAAAGTCCTATCCAGGCAGGTACCCTGAGAATGCACACTCACTGTGCTGTTGACTTCATGAAAGTCATAACTACTGGTCAGGCAGGAGGTTCTTTGAGTTTTGGAGGGGAGAGCAGGGGTTTCGAATTCACTTTGTAGGCCAGGCTGGCCTCAAACTCACAGAGATCCAGCTGCCTCTGCCTCCCGAGTTCTGGGATTACAGGCGTGCACCACCACCAGCTGGCAATATTCTCCTTTTGGTTCTTTCCATTTTTAAATAACTTCCCCTAACACTTACAAAAAACATTGATGATAAAATTTAAAAGGTATCATTCTTACCAATAGCATCTATTTCATCCATAAAAATGATGCATGGCTGGTGGTCCCTGGCATAATTAAACATTTCTCTAATCAAACGAGCACTTTCACCAATGTACTTGTCTACAATAGAACTAGATACAACCTGATTAAAAGAAAAATAGTAATATAAATTAGACAGTTCAAATAAATTTCATTTCAATAATTACAAAAGAATTTCCTCTTACCTTTAGGAAGTTGCAGTCCAGCTGACTAGCAACAGCTCGTGCCAAAAGTGTTTTCCCAGTGCCTAGAAATATCAAATGTCATTAGGTTAAAAGCAGAACCATTTCTAAAAGCCTTTCAACAACATCATCTTGGAGCTGGAGAGATGGCTCAGTGGTAAAGAGTGCTTGCCGGTCTTCCCAAGGCCCAGACTCCACTTCCTAGCACCTTGTTAGACAGCTCAGAATCAATCACTTGCAACTCGAGTTCAGAACTGGCCTCATGGGTACTCACCCACCTATGGCATTCACATACCCAGATACACACAGACATATAAAGCAACAGCCTAATTCTATTGGTAATAAGTTTTCTAAAATTGAAGCTAAATCCTAAATCGAATTTGTTTAAAAATCTAAAGTAATTTACTTTCAATATTAAAAATTTAATTTGAATTTGAAATATCCTTCCTGATTTTAATTGGGAAATAACTGTAAAAAATAAAAATATGACACTGGTGTATGTACATATTGTAGAATGATTAAGTTAAGCTAATTAATGTATCTATCAACTCTTATGCTTATTATTTGAGGTGAGAATACAGCAGCAGTTAATATTTTTTGTAATCTTCTGTAAACTCAACTCATCTATCTTTCCTTAACCACTCTTAAATAAACCATTCTCTACAAGTTTAACTTTCAAGAATCTCCACACAAGTGAGATCATGGATCATGTGGTATTGTCTTTCTGGGCCTGCTCACTTCACTTAGTGTCATTGCAAGATTCATCCATGGTGACACAAATGGCAGAATTTACTTCTTTCTGAAGACTAAACCATACTCTACTGTGTACATAATGCGCATTTTCTTTATCCTTTCATAATGTGAGGGATTTTGAGGTTTTTCTTATCTTGACTATCGTGAATAACACTACAATGAACATGGGGGTACAAATGTCTCTTCAACATAGTGATTTCAGGTACCTTTTGTACACACGCGCACTGCGTGTGCGCGCACACACACACACACGCGCACACACACACACACACACACACACACGTACACAAAAGCAAGACTGCTAAGTTACATAATAGTTTTATTTTCAATTTTCTGAAGCAACCCATACTGTTTTCTAAAATGGCTGCATCAATTTACATTCCTATCAGTAATGCAAAATTTCTCTTTTTTCCATATCTTTGCCAACACCTGTTATCCATTCACTCATTCACTCCTTTTTTTATAAGCGCCATTCTAATTAGGTGTGAGTGCATCTCATCTTGTAATTCAAAGCATAATACATACAGAACTTTAGAAATAAATAAAAAAATTCTTACAATATGGGCTATGCATACTGATTTTTTTCTTTAAAAACTATTTCTGCTGGGTGGTGGTGGTGGCTGGCTGCTGCAGCAGTGCACGCCTTTAATCCCAGCACTCGGGAGGCAGAGGCAGGAGGATCTCTGAGTTGAAAGCCCCCTGGTCTACAGAATGAGCTCCAGGACAGTCAGGGCTATACTGAGATAGCCGTCTCCAAAAAAACCAAAACAGAAGTAAAAAAAAAAAAGGAAGGAAGAGAGAAAGAAGGCAGGCTATGTTAGCTCTATGAAGAGCAAGCCAGTGTAGTACTCCTCCATAGCCTCTGCATCAGCTCCTGCCACCATCATCAGGTTTTTGTTCTGTTTGAGATCCTGTCCCCACTTTCCTCAGAAATGGAGTGTGACCTGAGAGCTGCAATAAGCCCTTTCTTCTCTGAGTTGTGTACAGTCTTGGTGTTTTATCACAGCAGTAGAAACGCTAAGACACACATTCATTAAAATAGTTTCTAAAAATTCTAATTCACTTGCTATCTTAAATTTTATGACAAACTCAAATTTTGAGTTTGTATTGTTCATTTCAATCATTCCATAAAAAATGCAGGCTAAATAATCAATTGCTAGTCTGAATAACCAATATCTAATCATCAGTAAGCAACAAGCAGTCTGTCCTTTCGAGTAAAAGCTTTTCCATGTGAAGCCTCTCACTCAGATGGCACTCAATTGCTTTTCCTAAACACACTATACTTTTCAGCATGCAGTCCTACAGACATACTTTATATATATTTTTCCCATTTTATCATACAAAATGTTCAAGGGTGAAAATTTAATAAAATTAATCTTTATCCCTCTAGTAGCAACACTTCAGAGTAAAACAGCCATTTTGCTTACACTGCAAGTCTGTGGTATTTAAGAACAGTGACTACTAGTACTGTTGCATGCCAGTGTTGAGCAACTTTACCAACAATGCCTTTGTACCATCATGTCAACACTAGAAAAGAGCCCAATAATATATTAGTCTGACGACAGTAGTTCTGACCTCAAAGGCTCCATCCCCCTGTGTTGGGAATATCCATGTCCCTTAACTGCAGTTTAAGGACTATCATAGAGAGTTACATGGACTGGTACAAGGCACAGCGAGGGAGCAGCAGATGCATAACCCTTACCATTCTCACTCTCAATAGAGTGGAGACTGGAATTGCCTACGTTAAATTCCTATCTCACTATTTTTTCATTCCTTCATCTACTCCTTTATTGAAAAGGTAGAGATAATTTCATACCAACCTGGTGGTCCATACAGCAAACAGCCTTTTGGAGGTATTATTCCTACACGCTGGAATAATTCTGGGTTTGTAAGAGGTAATTCTATTACCTGGAAGAGAAATTGCATGTTTCTTAAACAATAAAAAAATTTAATATATTTTAAAATATTTAAAGTCTAATACCATGTTATATAATTTATAAGAGAACTACACTTCCATACTATTAAAAAATGACTTAAATAGTATTGGTTTTAAGATCTTAAAATTAAAGAATTAAAAATGGTTTTAACAAGCTATTTGATTGGGCTGGAGAGATGGCTCAGAGGTTAAGAGCACCGACTGTTCTTCCAGAGGTCCTGAGTTCAATTCCCAGTAACCACATGGTGGCTCACAACCATCTGTTATGAGATCTGGTGCCCTCTCTGGTGTGCAGATATACATGGAAGTAGAATGTTGTATACATAATAAATAAATAAATAAATTCTTAAAAAAAAAAAACAAGCTATTTGATTATACACAAGTATATACTTGTAAAACTGTATTAGAAATGCATACGTAAAACCTGTGCATTTATCAGGTTCACATTTCACTTCAATAAAAATTATACTATAAAGAAATCAGAGGAGCTGATCCTGGTGGCATACGCCTATAATCCACGCTACTCAGAAGGCCAATGCGGGATGATTGCAACTTCAAGTCCAGAATGGGTAATTTACTGAGACACTGACTCAAAAGACAAGGTGAAAAAGAACTAGAGTGCAGCTCAGTGGTGGAGCATCAGCCTGGCATATGTGAAGTACTAAGTTGAACTGCCAGTATTAAAACAATAATAGCCAGGCAGTGGTGGCACACGTCTTTAATTCCAGCACTCAGGAGGCAGAAGCAGGTGAGTCTCTGTGAGTTCGAAGTCATCCTAGTCAACAGAGTGAGTTCCAGGGCAGCCAGGGCTACACAAAGAAACCATGCCTCAATAAATAAACAGATGAAGTAAAATAAGAAAATAATAATAGTAATAAAATAATAATAATCAGCAAAGAATAAAATATTTAATAATTTATAGAACATAATGTAAAATAGTCACAAAAACAAGGAACTTTTTTTTATGTCATAAATTGTCAGTAAAAGATATAAAATTTCCTCTCTTGGTACTGTATCACAGCCTTAAACAAAAACCAGTTCTATTTTCCACTCTTTAATTCACAGAAAGAAAAAAGAAGAGCTGGACATATACTCAGTTGTAGAGTGCATGCCTATCATGGCCAAGGCCTGGGGTCTATCTCTAGCTTTGCATAAGAGTGTGTAGTAAAGAGTTATAACCTCAGTACTAGGAAAGTGGAAGCAGGAGGGTCACACATTCAGGGTCACTTTCAGATACAGTGAATCCAATGCTAGCCCAAGATACATGAAACACTGTATCCAAGGAGAAAAGAGAAAAAAATAGGAGGATCGGGAGGAAAAGGAGGAGGAGGAGGAAGGGAAAGAGAAAAGACGAGGAAGAGGAGGAAGAAAAATAAAAGGAGGAAGAAGAAGAAGTAAGAGGAAGAAGAAAGGGGAAGAGGAAGAAAAGGAAAAGGATGAAAGAGCAAGAGGATCTGGCTGTCCAATTTATTTATAATATCAACTACAAGAGATAACGTCTGTCAGGCGGTGGTGGCACACACCTTTAATCCCAGCACTCAAGAGGCAGAGGCAGAGGCAGAGGCAGGCGGATCTCTGTGAGTTCAAGGCCAGCCTGATCTATAAGAGCTAGTTCCAGGACAGCCTCCAAAGCCACAGAGAAACCCTGTCTCAAAAAACAAAACAAAGAGAGAGAGAGAAAGAGAGAAAGGACGAGAACATCTATGTGACAACTATGCCCATAAGAGCATGAGAAAAACAAAAACCACCAACACTCTAAAATATCTGATAAAAAGCTCTCGCGCGCGCGCGCGCGGGTGTTTGTGTGTCTATGCGCACTTGTACATCCAAGCACGTACATGTGCATTGATGGGGAGTTGGCAGATATGCCACTGCTTACTTGCAGGCATCAGAAGAGAGTTTTATGGAGTCAGTTCTGCTTTTCTCTTTTATCTGTGCCCCAGAGATCAAACTTAGGTTACCGGGCTTGTATGACAAGCACGTTTACTGGCAAGGCTCTCTTAACAGCCCAAGGAGCCTATACTTTTCAGAAAGTTTAATGAGCTTAGGCCTAAAAATTATGAACCACTATGAACTACTCCCAACCCTTCTCAGTCATTCATCATACTTAGGCTATCAACAGGGAAAATAAATCAATACCACAATGTAACTTTCTGGGTTACAAGACCAGGCAATCCTAACCTGATTCCATCCCTTAAAAGCTTAAAAATTAGCCAGGCATTGGTGGCGCAGGCCTTTAATCCCAGCACTCGGGAGACAGAGGCAGGCGAATCGCTGTGAGTTCGAGGCCAGCCTGGTCTCCAGAGCGAGTGAGTGCCAGGATAGGCTCCAAAGGTACACAGAGAAACCTTGTCTCGAAAAAAAAAAAAAAAAAAAAAAAAAAAAAAAAAAGGCTTAAAAATTGAGCAGGATGGTGGTGGTTCTAGACTTGAGAAGCAAAGGCAGCCGGATCTCTGTGAATTTGAGGTTAGCCTAGTCTACAAAGACAGCCAGGGCTACATAGAAAAACCCAAAAAGTTAAATTAAAAAAAAAAAGTCTAAAAACTTTAAGTGACTTCTATAGCCAGTACTTTCCTAAAGTGCAACAAATAGTTTGAAAATAGTTTGAATAAATAAAAACATACACGCCAAAGGTAACAATAATTCCTATTATACTGAGATGTCAATATTACTGTCTTTATGAAAAAAAACCACATAGTGGGTTGCCCTATGTGCTCTGACCTAGGTACACTAAAGACAGTAAAAACTATAAATGGCAAGGGCATTAGATTATATCAATCATTATTCACTTTCCCTTTTCTTCACCTCCTTTTTCTTTTTTGCCACAAGAGGAATTTTCCTAACACTAAACATCTCCAAAATAACAAGTACTAACTAGGTCGATAGTTAAAATTCACTGCTACTCTCAGTCAGAATTTCAAATATATTAATATACACAAACTAAAAAGAAAGATTTTTGCATTGTGTTTCTCTCTTCAGGTATCCAAAAAGCAGTAGTGCAGTAGTCTCAGATAGAGAAATAGAACTCACCTCTCGTAACTCCCGAATCTGCTCTGACAACCCTCCAATCTCAGAATAAGAAACATTTCCAGGGTCCTCATGAGACATGTTGTAAACCAAAGGATCCACCTCTCTTGGCAAATACCTAAAATGAAAAAATCAGGTGTTCTTCTTTCAAAAGACTTATTTCCTCTCAGTTTACATAGTAAGTATAAACAATTTACTTATGCAAGCACCTGTAAGTACTTTCTAAAAATATTTAATTTAGTAAATAAGTAAATGGTAAGAAGTAGTAAAATCTTTGATGACTGCACAAATCCTGTATTTTTAGAAAACTTTCCATCTGAAAATGAAACAAACTAAACAATAAGAAACCCACCTCATTATAGTTAGTGTAGTCATATCCAAAGCAACTCTTGTTCCTGGCTTCAGCTTACTTTTATCAAGCTGGTTTTATAAAACAAAAAGTGTTACACAAACATTTTAAAAGGGAAACACTATACAAGTCATATATATTTTTATACATCATAGAAAACACAAAGATTACATTATAAATGCCCTGTTAATAGAACAGCCAATAAGCTGCACCTTTAATCCCAGCACTCAGGAGGCAAAGGTAGGCCGATCTCTGTGAGTTCGAGGCCAGCCTGGGTCTACAGAGCAAGTTCCAGGACAGCCTCCAAAGCAATGCAGAAAAACCCTGTCTTGAAAAACTAAAAACAAAACAAAACAAAACAAAACAAACAAACAAACAAAAAAACAAGGAAAAAAAAAAGGACAGCCAATAAAGAAGTAACTTCTTTAAAGTTATTTCTATGTGACCCTTATAAGAGTGTTCTTTGTGCAACCTCAGTATGAAATCAGAGATCACTAATATATAAAACTTGAGGTAACAATTGCCCTTTTAGTTTTTTAAACTTTTAACATTTATGTGTGTGTGTGTAACAATAGTGTGCATATATAGTCAGAGGACAATGTGCAGGAATTGGTTCTCTTCTTCTACCATTATCATGGGTTCTTGAGATTGAATTCATGTGGTCAGGCTTGGTAGCAAGTATCTTTATCCATTAAAGTGGCCATGTTTTTGAAGAAGGGATAGACTTTGGAATTTTATTCTCAAGACTCATTATTTAATATAATTTTATTCATTATTTTGATTCAAAAATCTATAGAAAAAAGTTACTTTGGGAACTGGCACCAAAATATTTATGTTGGGGGGGGGTGCAGTTTGTAAGTGTATCCATTAAATATATTTTGAAAATCTTTTAGAAGAAAATATTTATATGCATAATCATAAAAGATAAGGAAACCATTGTTTCCTCTTAAGAGACTTTCATCAAAATAAAAAGGAAGGCAAGCCTATGGTGATGGTGCATGCATTTAATCCCAGTACTGGGGAGGCAGGGCAAGAAGAACTGTTGGAGTTCAAGACCAGTCTGGTCCACAGAATGAGTTTCAGAACAGACATGACTACACAGAGAAACCCTGTGTTGAAAAACCAAAACCAGTCTCAACCAAAACAAAACAAAACCAGAATGCAAAAGACAAAACAAAAAGCTCAAACTACCTTGACTTTTATACAACAGACCTTATATTGAATACCTTAGGTTGAATATTTTTATTATTTTTATTAGCACACCTTTACATAGTAACTTATAGGCTATTGTAGTCAACTTTGATGCATTTGTCAAAAATAAAAAGTTACTTTCCAATGGTTTCAAAATTTGTTTGCCATTACATTTTCAGAATCATAACTTGTATAAGATTCTACAATGAGTTACAAATTTAGGAGAATGTGCTCACTAAAACTGAAATTATAGAGAGATAGATGGCCCAGCAGTTAAGAGCACTGGCTGTTCTTCCAGAGGACCCAAGTTCAATTCCTAACATCTACATGATAGCTCACAACTGTCTGTATCTCCAATGCACAAAAAATAAATTTAAATAAATTATTTTTTAAAAATACCTAAAACAAAAATGAAATGATCCATGCAAGATAGTTACTGATAATGGCACTGACTAAATCAATTAAAGTGCCGAGTCCTTTATTAATGGCTAGACCAAGAATGGGCTCTCATCTCTGCAAAGTTTCTTGGTGCCCAAGCACAGGGGCACAGAATTTTTGCAAGACAAAACATTAATTACATCAGGACTGGAGGAATGGGGAAGATTAGTAAGGGATTTGGAGTTGCCTAGTAACATCTGCTTCTTTTACAGGCCCCATCAGTATCTTCCAGACACTATATAATACCTTTGGAACATGATCAAGGTTGTGGACAGTCCCAGAAGCATTATCAAGGTGAATGTGGTTGTTTGGGTGGAAGGCTGAGAAGTGACCAGGTAGGCACAAAATAACACCAGGAGAGAATGGTGTTACCTTAGTCATCTCAAAATGAAGTAAGGATGTGGCTCAGCTTGTAAGAGCTGTTTTCAAGAGGAAGGACCCAAGCTCACATCTCCCTCACTTCTGAAAAAGCCAAGCCCATTATGAGGGTTGAACCTCAGGTCTTTCACATGCTTGTCACATATTCTGCTACTGTGCTACATCCCCGACCCTAGGTCTACAATATTTTTAAATATTTATGTATGTGGGTGTTTTGTCTGCATGTACATTGTTAACACCTTTGTGCCTGGTGCAGAGACCAGAAGACAATGTCAGATCCCTTGGGAATGGAGTTCCAGATGGTTGTGAGCCCCTTTGTGGGTGCTGGGAATCAAACCTGAGGTCTCTGGAAGAGAAGCCAGTACCCTGAACTGCTAAGCAATCTCTCCAGCCCCCAAACTTGTAATATTTGATTAGAATACTGTCCCGCTATATGCTGAAATCCTAAGATTAGATTTAGTCTCGATGTTAAATATTATTCTAGAGTCATGCTTTATCAATGTTTTAAAACCTGAACTTGGCATAATAGCATATACATGTTACCCTGGCACTCAGGAAGCTGAGGCACCAGTATTGTTAGTTTAAAGTCAATATAGGCTGCATAACAAGATACAGTTGCATAAAACAAAACCAACAACAAAAACATAAACTCAATATGATACTCAGAAAAAGTCTTCCAGTCAATGCTTCTTAAAGCATACAATGGTATATAGACTGCAAAGGCTACTGGGTCATTCTAAGCTACCTGCTGGCACTTTCTGATGTCTACAAAATGAAATTCAAAGGTATTTCAATTTGCCTATTCTGACCTTAATGACCTATAAAATTAACTACTGTAGAGCCTATAAACAGCATATTTTAATATTTAAATGTAAAACACAGGTAACTGATAGCCTAACACTTTTTTTTTTTTTTTTTTTTGGTTTTTCGAGACAGGGTTTCTCTGTGTAGCTTTGGAGGCTATCCTGGCACTCGCTCTGGAGACCAGGCTGGCCTCGAACTCATAGAGATCCGCCTGCCTCTGCCTCCAGAGTGCTGGGATTAAAGGCGTGTGCCACCAACGACCAGCTAGCCTAACACTTTTAACCCTCAAGAAAGGCATTAAATTAAAGCAATCTTTTCCTAGTCCTAAAATGATTTCTAAGTACTCATATCTGACTAAAAAATGTGAGACAGTAAGGATGAAGAAATTTTAGGAGCAAAATCTATGACTTGAATCCAGGCTTTGCTAATCATTTGCTGTGTCTGAACAAACCACTCTTGGCAGTTAGGGGTACAATGCCTATCCAAGAATTAAGTGACTTACATGAGAGTACTCTTTTTTTCAGTTACAAAGCCTACAGAAATGGAAAGTATTACCTGACGACGACAACCTACTACATATCTTGGTCCATTTGTTGCTTTAACAATGACTAGAAGAAAGAACAAATTGAAAAACAAAGTTAGAAAACAAATATATCTCCATCAATGGTTTGTGTAGTTTTATTTCTCACCTCCAAGAATAGTAAGTACAAAATCTAGCCATGGAAAACACAAGCTTCTTGCATTGCTGTCATTACAGGGCTATCCTGATAGCTCATCAAATAAAGGCACTTACAACCAAGCCCATTGACATGATTAAGTCCAGTCCCTGGGTCCCACTTGGTGAAAGGAGAAAGCCAATTCCCACAAGTTGTCCTCTGATTTCCACTTGTGTGCTATAGCACACGAACACACACCCTCACTCACACACATTCACAAACAAAGAAATGTAACAAAATTTAAAACATCTTCCATTGATGCCACACGCCTTTAATCTTGGCACTGGGAAAGCAAAGGCAGGCAGATCTCTTGTGAGTTCAAGAACACCACCATGTTCTACACAATGAGCTGCATCCTGAGCTACACAGTGGCACCTGATCTCAAATCAAACTAAAATAGGCATTCCAAAAGTTGGGAAGGAACTGGGGCTTTTTTTTTTTTTTTTTTTTAACTTACATTTCTCTTCGGTTAACTGTTTAAGCACTTCACCCACAATCTATGAAAGAAAAAAGGCACATTACCTTTTGCCAGCAGCTTAAAAAGAAGGCAAATTATCCACTCACTTGCATACTTTATAGCTTACCTGCCCAACACTTTGTAGTGCCTTCAGATCATTTTCAGACTTTTCATACTGCTTGGTAAGTTCTTTTAACTGTTCCCTTACTGAAATAATAGAATGTCAACAGTTTAAATTAAACAATAACTGCGTTAAAATGCTTACTTTCGTCTTTCACTTTATGCAGGTCCCATACCCACCGTATTAAACCACAAAATATGACATCCTTCCACCTTCGGATTTGCTACAAAACTAATGATAATCTGTGAATCAGATCTTTCAGTGCTACACAAGCTCACTCTCTGGTTGTCTATACTAAATAAAGTCAACCAACGCAATTCTTCAACGAATCATATAGGCTGCGGTCTTTTCTCATCTAATTCAACAATGCAGGCTTTTCAAAACGCAAATGCTCAGGATAGGCGTACTAGGCACCTAGTATGAAGCCTGAGGAAAAACCAGAAAGGTAACTACAGCCACTGGGCCCTTTCTCTTTAAGGCTTCATGACCGCCTTTCTGCTCAGTGAGTCCCACATCCTGCTGGAGCTTCTTTGACCCAAGCGTCTTCCTGTCCCTGGGTCCCGAGACTCCAATGCTGCTTTCCTTGCACCTGGGATATGTCCCCAGCTCACTTGATCCTCACTCCTCTAGTCTTGCCCTCCTCTCCACCTCAGAACTGTGGCTGTTCCCTATGCCATCCAGACAGGGACTGGGCCATTTCCACAGTCGAGGCGGTGCTGCACCCCAGCTCGGGGCAGGATGACAAAGCGCCTTGTCCCTGGACTCAGGCCTTCCCAAGCGGGGCGCTCTGTTTTCGGGCTCAGCCGAAGCCTCTGCTCCATTAGAGACCGAAGCGGGTCTAGGCATGAGAGAGTGTGGAAAGGTTCACTCACGCTCCTTAAGACGGCCGTCAATCTCCTTGTGCTCTAGCAGCTTCTTGCGGTAGTCTTGAAGCGCCTTATCTCTAGGGTCCGCCATGATGAGAAGCCGTCGCTCATAGGGGATGCCGGGAATGGCCATGGCAGCCCGGGCGGGGGAGGGGCGGGGCGAGGGAGCAGAGGCGGTCCGAAGGCGGGATCGCGTCTGGCTCCGCCCCTTCCGGCTGGTCCGTGTGTGGTGTGTGTATGTGTGTGTGTGTGTCTGTGTCTGTGTCTGTGTCTGTGTGTGTCTGTGTCGTGTGTCGTCGTCCCCCCCCCCGTGCTCACAGCCGTGCATTGCACATCAGGTATATATGCTGTGTGGAAATAGAATCCAGGGTCTCTTGCATGCTAAGCAAGCACTCTTCCAGCTTATACAGCCTTTTTATTACCCAAATAATTTATTTTTATTTATGTGTATGTGAGTGCGTCCCTTTGAGTGTATGCCACAGGAGTGCAAGTGCCCACAGAGGACAGTAGATAACATCAGACCACCTGGCACTGGAGTTGCAAGCAGCTGTCATTTTTAAAAAATTCTTATTTATTTTATTTTATGCATATGAATGTTTTGCCTGCATGTATGTGTGTGCCTGGTGCCTGAGGAGATCAGAAGCTACATGATCCTCTGAAACTGGAGCTATAGATGGTTGTGAGCCACTATGTGGGTACTGGGAACTCAACCCAGATCCTCTGCCAAGAGCAACAAGTATGCTGGGTAGCGGTGGTGGCGGCAGGGGAGCACCCCTTTAATCACAGCACCTGGAAGGCAAAGATAGGCGAATCTCTAAGTTTGAGGCCAGCCTGATCTATATAGTAAATTGCAGGACAGCCAGGATCGTTACACAGAGAAACCCTGTCTCAAAAAGCAAAACAGCAACAACAAACAAGGGCAACAAGTATGCTTACTCTCTGAGCTATCTCTATCTTTTGAATTGTTATTTGCCTGCTGGAAGTATAACATTGGTAGAGTACTTGCCTAACATAGGCCCTGAGTTTAACTCTCAGCACCCTAAAAATAAATGAATACACTCTACAAATGCATGGTCCTGAGGTCGAGAAGAGCTTGGCTCACTTGTAGCAGTGAAAGGAGGCCAGCAGGACTGGAAGGAGGTGGGGCTAGAGATGAGAAACACAAGATGAGGTTTCTGCAGTGACTGAGGTTGGAACTTTGAAGTCTGCTAGGACCATCTCAGTTTTCTGTAGTGGGGACTGTGATATCTTTGTAAAACTCAGCCAAAGTGACACAGGCCTCCAAATTTATTAGGATATGGTATGGGTATTATGTTGTACTTTTTTTCCTAAATATGGATCTTGAAGTAGACAATAAAGATAACTTAGGCATGGATTATCCTTTTTCCCACCCTGCTATAACTATTCTGATCAAATGAGTAGGTCCATACCAATATATGTCAATTCTAACTTCAAGAAGAAGAAAAACAAGGCAGAGTATAAAAGGCAGACCAATTTGGTACAGTTTGACAAAAATATATATACACAGGGCCTGGACAGATACCTCAGTGGTCAAGAGAACCAGCTACTGTTCCAGAGGACTTGGGTTCAATTCCAAGTCCCTACATGGTGGCTCACAACGATCTCCGTAACTCTAGTCCTATCCAATGCTCCACTCTGGCTTCCATGGGCACCAGGCATGCAAGTGGTACACAGACATGCATGGATATACACAGGGCTGGAGAGATGACTCAGCCAATAAGAGCACTGGCTGGCCAGTTCTTCCAGAGGTCCTGAGTTCAATTCCCAGCAACTACATGGTCTGGTGCCCTCTTCTGTGATGAGATTTGGTGCCCTCTTCTGTTGTGCAGGCATACATGCAGACAAAACGCTGCATACATAATAAATCTTAAAAAAAATCCATACACATAAGATACAGAAGTATATTCCCTGAATTTAAAAAAAAATACATGAGGATAAATTGGAATGTATTTTTAATATCACTCTCTTCAACCTTTTCAATCCTTGTTTCCCTTTTCTCTTATTCACTTGGCAAAATGAATTGATGTATATTTATATAGAGAAATTGTAAATGAATATGTCAAACACTGTGGGTGGTGGTGCATGCCTTTAGTCCCAGCACTCTGGAGGCAGAGGCAGGTGAATCTCTGAGTTCAAGGCAGGCCTGGTCTACAATGTGAGTTCCAGGACAGCCAGCACTGTTACACAAAGAGACCCTGTCTTGAAAAACCAAAAAGCAAAAAAAAAAAAAAAAAAAAAAAGAAAAAAGAAAAGAAAAGAAAAAAAGGTGAAAACAAAATCAAAATAAAAAATTAAGTAACAAATTTAAGGGCTGGAGAAATGGCTCAGTGGTTAAGACCACTGGCTTCTCTTCCAGAGGACCCAGGTTCAATTCCCAGCTCCCATATGGCAGCTCACAAGTGTCTATAATTCCTGTTCCAGGAGATCTGACACCCTCACACAGACATACATGCAGGCAAAACATCAATGTAAATAAAATACAAATAATAAATATATTTTTTTTAAAGTAACAGGTTTAAGCAGTCATAAATAAAGCACACATAGTGTTCTAATCTACATTCCTATAATTTAGTACTGATGGGTATGGTGATTTTAAACTGTGCATAGCCTTGACTCACCACTTTAGGAAATGGAGCCTAATTCCTCTTCCTGAGACTAGTGACTTCCTCCTGACGATTAGAGTGCATTGAAGCATACACCTGCTGAGACTGGGTCATTATAAAAACCTGAAGCTCCCTCTCTACTCTCCCTTGGATCACTCCCTCTGGGGGAAGTCAGCTGCCATACCATGAGGATACATCAGCAGAAAGTCCCACATGGGAAAGAACAGTCATTAGGGAACCAAGGCCTCCTGCCAACAGTCATGCAAGTGAGTTGTTGTATTGACTGAAGATGTTCAGCCCTAGCATGACTTCAGAGGAATGCAACCTTAGTCTTGATTGCAACAGTGTGAGACTGAGTCATGTAGCTCAGCTCCACCATCAACCTCTAGTTTCTGGCTCAGCAAAACTGTGAGATGAAATGTTTGTGGTTTAAAGCTACTAAATCTCTGGGAGTAAACTGCTACACATTATAGGTACAATAGAAACTGCTTTTTTTTTTTTTCCAAAGAGAGAC
Source organism: Cricetulus griseus (assembly GCF_003668045.3). Taxonomy (NCBI): domain Eukaryota; kingdom Metazoa; phylum Chordata; class Mammalia; order Rodentia; family Cricetidae; genus Cricetulus; species Cricetulus griseus. The sequence continues at coordinate 201,328,741 of NW_023276807.1, read as the reverse complement.
ACGGACAGATAGTACTAGATAGGCAAGTGTCAATTACTTTTGCTTACATACCACATATGACCTCCAGATTTTTTTTTCCCCCTTTGGATGTAGCACTTCTTAGACGCATGGACTCAAATCATTTGTCTTACTTCAGCCACCTGAGTTATCGGGTACTAGCCAGGACTGTAGGCATGTGCCAGGGGTGGCCAGTACACTCTGAAGTGTTTAGAAGTTTTTCATCCCATGCTTGTACTCCATATATCTACCAAACTGCACTTAAGCAGATGTGTCTGTAGCTAAGCAATTTTTTAGGTGGGAATGTGAACTAAGTTCCCAGGCTGTTGAGAAATACCCTTATTTTAATCAGACAAGATGAATTATACGAAGAGCATTAGTATGGCCATAGTTCTTGTTTTCATCAAAGTATTATATACAGATAATCTTTAAAAACACTATAAAGATTCAAATGGAAAAGAAGAGCTGGACATGGTCTTGATATATAGCATAGGTTGGCCTGGAACTTCTTACAATCCTTGAGATTTAGCCTCCTGAATTATAGGGTTCTTGGCATGCACCATGACACCAGGCATAAATACTCTTTTCTTTTGTCAGGAGTGGATGGCAGGTACAGCTAGATGGCCTCAAACTTTCTATCTCAGCCTCCCAAAGCACTACAATTGCATGCCTGCCTACCATGTGTGATCTAAAAATACTGTACATCTTAAATCTACCTTCAAATATGATTAACAGTCTGTCTGGGTATCTAATTCTCCCAAGATTTTGAAGGTCCTGGTTCATTGACCTGTGGCTTCTATGATCTTCTTCTGATTCTTGGCTCTTTATAAGGAAGCAGGCTTTTGGTCTTTCACTCTAAGCCTTGGTCTCCCATAGAGACATTCTCCAATCCCTATGTGGGGTTACTCATTGGTCCCTGAGTCTAGACAGTCATCATATTTCTAGCTTGGTTCTCCTTGTTGATTAGTTCTCAGGTCACTTTGTCTTCACATTATCACTTGGTGCTTAGATTCTGTTCTTTAATCCTTTAAGTTTTTCACCTCTCTCTCCCTCCCTCTCCTGTCCCTCCCTCTCCCTTTCTCTCCCCCCTCTCTCTATCTCTCTATTTTTTTTTTTTAGACAGGGTTTCTCTGTGTAGCCCTGGCTGTCCTGGAACTCAATCTGTAGACCAGGCTGGCCTTGAACTCAGAGATTTGCCTGCCTCTGATGGGATTAAAGGTGTGAATTCCAACCACCCATCTTCATTTCTCTTTTTAAAAATTACATTCTATGTATTTTGTGTGTTAATGTGTGCATGTGTGTGGTGCCCCAGTTGGTTTGTCTTGTGGTTCCTGAACACTCCACTCAGGTCATCAAGTTTGGTGGGAGGAGCCTTTACCCACTGAGCCATCTTGCTGGCTGTTCCATTTCATTTACTCTCCCTCTGTCTTTTTGTATCACTTCTTAAATGTTTTTTCCTTAATGTGTGAAGTCTCCCTCCACCTTTTCCATTGGGATAACTGTTACAAATCCCTCGTTTTAAAGAGAGAGGTGTTAGATATGCTGCTGGAGTATGCTGGGCCAGATCTTGGGAAATTGGGCCAGATCATGTTGAGAGTCTTAAACTTTCAAACAGCTGGGAGCATTGCTGTAGTGTAACCAGGTTTACATATTTGGAGTAGAGTCACAGGCAATGATGAGCCAACAGATGTGGCTGCTTATAACCAAAAGTGGGTCCCCTGCAAAAACAATAAGCTCTCAGTTAAGATGTCCCTTAGGCTTCTAAGTTTGAAGATTTTTATTTCTGTTGCATGTTTAGTTTCTTCTGTTTGTTTTGTTTTGAGTCAGGGTGGCACTCTATAGCCTGGGCTGACTCCAGAACAGAATAAAAGATTAGGTAGGATGGAGGAAGTGCGAAATGAGTGTGTGGTCACTTAAGCTGAACAGTGCAGGTGTTCTGGGTAGAGTTTTATCAGTGTCTCCGCAAAATCCATTTGTGTTTGGTTCAGAACTTGTCCTTTCCCCCCTGAGTTGGTAGTCTTTGGCTGCACAATCCTGGTTTTGACACTCTCTTTGAATGAACTTGAATAGCTCCACATATGAATCAACTGGTAGTTGGAGCCCTAGTTTGCCATCATTTTTCCTACATCCGTACCTCTTTTAATTTTTTTCCTGTCAATTCCAATTTTATTGTGTTCTCACCCTCACAAAAAAATTATTACTGTCCTTAAATGGACTGCAATTGGCTTCTTGTCCTCTAAACTTACAGCATTTGCTTTTTTTTTTTTTTAACAACACATTGCCCTGTGATACCTTACTTAAGCTGCCATTACCCTTTTAGATTTGCTAATTGTACGTTCATCAATTCACCCAGGAGACATCTTGTGAAACACACATTCTACTGAGGAGTAAAGGCCGAGAAGCTAAAAATATCAAGTCAAGGTCTCTACCCTGTGATGAATGCCCAAAAACCTATACACTAACAGGTACATTTCATTCCATATGTAAGGACAATTACGGATGCCTAGGACAAGATGAAAAATATCTCAAGTCTGGAAACTCATTTCAAGTGAGCAAAGATATGGAACCTGAAACAAGACATGTGGGGGAGAGTTGTTAACATCCATCATTTTAAAGAGAGAAATGCTGGAAATAAAGATGGAGTAGGTGGGGCCAGATTATAAGTGACCTTGAATGTCCTGTTAGGAGTATCAAGCTTAACTTTTCAAATGGCCGGGAGCATTGGAAAACTTACATTTATGATATGATCAGAGTTATATACTGGAGACACTGGCCTTGGGTGGAGGATTTTTTTTTTTTTTTTGTGATACAGATCTAAAAGCCAGCTGATGAGTAAGGGAAATGAGGAAATAAATAGGTGAGAAAGAATAAGGGCCAGAGCTTGTTCTTCATGAAGATGGAGAAGGAGAAAAATTGAAGATGAATATAGAGGACAGACAGTGGGGACTTGGTGCAGCAAAAGGTTGTGGGATGTGAAAGATAAACAGAAAGCCAAAGGCATCTTGCTGCTTTCCAGGTGCCTGGCCACAGGCAGTGTGACCAACGGTCTCTCAGAAAAGCAGGCGTGTGTGAAGCTCAAGGGGGAGATCTGAACTAGAAATATACATTTTGGCATCTTGAGTATAGAGAAAGTATTTAAAGTCATGGGACTAAGCAATTTTCTTGAAGAGAATACACTGATACTAAAAGATAGATGGAGTCCCAAGGATTAGTCACTTCTTAAAGGTGGACCGTGAAAGATCATGAAGGCTATAGTTTCAGGAAGATATAAGGAGAGCAGGGTGCAATGTCCTGTAATCCTAGCACTTGGAAGGCTGAGGCAGGGAGATGCTGAGTTAGAGTCTAGCTTGAGCTACGTGGTGAGACAGACAAAAGGGGAGGCCGTCATAAAGAGAACCTCAAGTGTTTCCTACATAGGACATTGAATCAGAAGAGAGGAATCAGTGCTGTCAAAACGCAGCATATATTTCCTGGAAAATGGCCACTGGATTTAGTGTCAATGTCACTTGAAGAGGTGTAGTGGGACTGGTAACCAGGAAACCAGATAGAGTGGTGGATGAGACAGGGATGGGAAATTAAGAAATGAAGTCAGTGACTATAAGGCATAGCTTGCTTGCTCAGGACCTGTATGTAAAGACATCCTAAGTGGCTGTGCCCTCCCACCTCACATAGTTCTAATCATATGGCAAGAAGGCCTGACAATTTGATATTTGTATTTGGTAAAGATTAGATAAATGAGTCTAATCAATGTGGCGGTGCCAAGCCTTTAAGGTTTTGCTTAGTGATTCTTCCTTGCCTTTAACTTTTTTCTTTCTTGTCTGTTTAATGTTGGAAATGGTTTAGGCACTGAGTTTCCTGGAGATGCCTTCATACCCCATTTTGAAAAACTGGCTCAAACCACTTCATGCTTTGCTCATTAAAAAAATAATAGTTGTTATTTACATAGCAATTAGGACTCCATCAAGAAAAAAACAAAACAAGAAATGCTGTGTGCATTAAGTCTGTCATGATGTTGTCCTAGTAGTAGAATAACAAAGTTGTGATCTTGTTCATCTCCCAAAAATTTAATGTTGCTGTACAAAGTTGTATGTAACAGATGGGGGAAACTGGGCTTCCAGAATCAAAGACTGCACTTTGTATCCCGTGGCACTTGTGAAAATTTATTGAATGACGAACTAGTTATTTCACAGGCCCTCACACACTCGAAATGACTGCCCAAGAAGGCATATTGAAGAAGTAAATACAGTCAAAAGACTGATTGAAAGATTTCTTGGGCAGCTCCAGTGACATTCAATGGCACACATGAGAAAGCTGACATTGTTAAATTCATCTGACTTACAAGCTCTTTCATCATTGTGAGATTTTTTTTTATTTTATTTATTATGTATACAACATTCTGCTTCCATGTATATCTGCACACCAGAAGACGGCACCACATCTTATAGTGGATGGTTATGAGTCATGTGGTTGCTGGGAATTGAACTCAGGACCTCTGGAAGAGCAGTCAGTGCTCTTAACTTCTGAGCCATCATCTCTCCAGCCCCCTCATTGTGAGATCTTAAGCTGCATCATTCTTGCTTCCAAAAACATGTACTTTACTTACTCAGTACTCATCTTTTCTTGCCTTGTCTGTTATTTTTGATGGCTAAGTACTTGGCCATAAGAAAGCTTATTCATTTGCAGTCAGTCAGTGGTGGCGCATGCCTTTAATCCCAGCACTTGGGAGGCAGAGGCAGGCGGATCTCTGTGAGTTCAAGACAAGCCTGGTCTACAAGAGCTAGTTCCAGGACAGCCTCCAAAGCCACAGAGAAACCCTGTCTTGAAAAACAAAAAACAAACAAACAAACAAAAAAAAGAAAGTAAAAAAAAGAAAGTTATTCATTTGCAAATATCAAAGACTCTGGGAGTCTATGGTATGTTTGAGATGGATGCCATGCTTAAGGGTTTCAAGAGCTTGCAATTCAGTGGTAGAAATACAAAGATGAAAATGTTATCAAAAATTTCATACAAATGTTGAATGTGAAGAGTGCAGGCATTTCACCTCACTGGGATGTATACACAGAAGTAGGATATTTAAGGAAATGATCACATTGGTAATTCTATAGTTTTTTTTTTTTTTTTCCGAGACAGGGTTTCTCTGTGTAGCTTTGGACCCTATCCTGGCACTTGCTCTGGAGACCAGGCTGGCCTCGAACTCACAGAGATCTGCCTGCCTCTGCCTCCCAAGTGCTGGGATTAAAGGAGTGCGCCACCAATACCCAGCCTAATTCTACAGTTTCTTAAGAAATTGCTATTTTCCAAATTTGTCGTACATAATTATTTTCCTCAATTCTTTTAAAGATAAGGTCTTGCTATATAGCCCCAACTAGACTCAAACTCATAATAATCCTCCTGTCTCAGTCTTTCTTTTTTGTTTCTTTTTTATTTTTTAAGACAAGGTTCTTACTGTGTGGCTCCGGCTGTTCTGAAACTATGTAGCCCAGGCTGGCCCCAAACTCAAAACAGATCCACTTGTCTCTGCTGGAATGAAAGGAATTGAATACCACTATGCCCAGCTTTACTAGCCATTTTTTGTTGTTTGCTTGGGGGTTTTGTTGTTTTAGTTTTAGTTTATCTGAGACAGGCTCTTGCTGTATAGCCCTGAACTTTTTTTTTTTTTTTTGGTGGGGGAGGGTGTGTGCTTCCAGACAGGGTTTGTCTGAGTAATAGAGTCTTAGCTGTCCTGGAACTTGCTCTGTAGACCAGTCTGGCCTCAAAATCCAAGATCTGCCTGACTCTCCTTCCTGAGTGCTTGGATTAAAGGTGTGGCTGAGCCCTGAACTCTTAATGTAGATCAGGCTGGCCTTAAAGTTGTATTGGGACTACACTATGGACTACTCAGCCTAGCCACTCATCTTTTTGATAGTATTCCAAGAGGTGTGAGTAGACACTTCATTGTGGCTCTGATTTATATTTCTCTGATAGTTGGTGGTGTTGAGTAGCTCCATAGTACCCATCCTTTAGAAATAGGCCTGTTCAGCTTTTTCCCATAGTTGATCAGGTTATTATTATTACTTGCTATGGAGCTGAGTTCTTTATATTTCCATACTTATTTTAGCATTACGTATAGTATCGAGGAGCAGTATAGTGTCCATCAGTGGATGGAATGAACTATGTAGTGCACATGTGAATGAATGTGCACACCCCCCCCCACCAGTACTCTGCAGGCTTATAAGGAAGGGGATGCTGTGACCTGAACACGGTTTAACTGGAGCACACCATGCCAAGTGGAATGAGGCAAATGCAGATGGAAAACTGTGTGATGTCACTTGTGTGAAATTTTAAAAAGCTGATCTCATGGAATCTGCAGAAAAGTGGTAACCAGAGGCTGGTGGGGGCAAAGAAAGGCCGGAGAAAGAAAAGTTGGTCAAAGGGAACCAAGTTACAGTTAGAAAAGTTTTATTGACTATGGCATTACGTGGAGACTGCAGTTTGTATATCACGTATTTTGAGGTTACAAAAAGATTGTTTTCAAACATTCTCATAAGAAAAAGTTAAGCTGTTGAGATGATGGATATAGTAATTTGAATCTTCCTACAAGGTCTGTATAGACTGAAAACATCACATTGTATTCAATAAATACACACAATTATTAATGAATTAAAAATAAGATTGAAAGGTTGGTTGTGATGGCATAGGCCTTTAATATCAGCACTAGGAAGGGAGAGGCAGGTTGATCTCTGTGTGACTGAGTCCAGCGTGGTCTACACAGCGAGTTACAGATCAGCCAGGAATACACAGCAAAAATGCACTCCCCTAAAGCAAAACAACAAAGAATGAAAAGATGACACGCATGGACTGGGCCTTATGCTTTTTTGTACCACCAACGTCAAGCCCAGCTTAGCAAACAGTATCTGAATTGAAACTTACTTGGACTTTGGAACTGTGTGAAAAAGACACCAGGAAACTCACCTTAGAAACAGAGAATGATGTCTCAGGTGGTGGTGACACAGGCCTTTCATTCCAGTACTCAGGAGGCAGAGGTAGGGGGATCTTATACAGAGCAAGTTCTAGGTCAGGCTCCAAAAAAAAAACAAAAAAACAAAAAAACAAAAAAACCCAACAACACAAAAAAACAAAGAGGAGTGAGGAGAGGGAGAGAGGGAGAATCAATCTGACATTAGAAAACATAAGTATGAACTGTAAATATAGATTTAATGAAGTCATTCCAGATAACCAAGGAGGCCATATTATCTTAGTATGAGTACAGGGCATGCTATAGATAACAGGCTCCACCGGGTTTCCACTGCCTGGCTACAATCCTTGTTAACACTAGCTGTCCCCATTTCCACTTACAAAACGAAAGGGTGGTCTTCACCTTGCTCTGGCTGTGAAATGTGCCTAGTTTGCAGAAAACACATTGTTTTATGAATAAATTTGAAGTTGAGTACACGTTGAGCTAACATCTTCCCTATTCTGGTTTAATAAAAAAACATTTATTTATCAGCTATTTAATTATATATTTATAATAAGGCCTAACTCTAGCCCAGGCAGTTCGGGATACAGCTCAAGCTGGTTTAGAAATTGAGCAATCCTCCTGCAGGAGCCTCTGGAGTGCTGCGATTATAGGCGTAAATCGCAACGCCGCCCAGATCCTTTTGAAACCAATTTCACCTGTTCCCTTTCTAGTTAGCACAGCCACTAGAAAATCCTAAATAGTTTGTGCGACTGTGCTCCCCCAAGATGAACTCCAACATCCTTCGGGTTTTAGGCAGTCGAAGCACGACGGACACGTAATCCAGGCTCGATTTCCTCGTAGTGAGTAGGGGCTGGGTCGGCGTGAGGTCGGGGGCGGGGCGGGCAGGGAGCCACAGCCCGGAGCAGTGGCTCCAGGGGAGGCCCCGAACCCGGAAGGATCGCGTCTCGGCGCGGGCGGAGTTTGCAGGCCAGGTGTCCCGGAGGCGGGTGCGTGAGCGGGGCGCTCTGACAGGCAGCCGCCTAAGGCTCGCGTGGGCAGAGGCGCGCGCCGCCGCACGTCCGCAGGGGAGGCGGGAGCGCGGAGGGCGGGGGCCGGAACGTGGTGGAGGGGCGGGGCCGGGCGGGCCGGGCCGGGCGCGGGCTTCTTCTGCGGGCGCGCGGCCTGCGCCGGAGAGCCGGGAACGTCGGCGCAGGCGGAGGGCGGCAGCGGGTGGCGGGCGGGCGGCGGGCGGCGATGGGCCGCGGCTGGGGCTTGTTCATCGGCCTCTTGGGTGTCGGGTGGCTACTGTGCTCTGGCCACGGCGAGGAGCGGCAGCAGGAGACCGCAGCGCAGCGCTGCTTCTGTCAGGTGAGGAGCGTGCGGCCGCCCCACGGACTGCGCTTCCCCGGGCGCGGGCGATCCTGTGCGCGGCCCGGACTGCGTTCCCGATCGCCCAGGGCCGCGGGATCTTGCGATGGGCCAGTTAGTCATACAGAGTCCCTGCATCCTTCAGTGGCCGCTCCGCGTTGTGGAGTCGAGTTCACAAGACTGGGGCTTCAGAGTGGACCCGGCACCTGGGCACCTCGTGCGCGCTGAGTCCCGGGCATCCCCAGCCTTCCTGCTCGGGACTGACTTGATCTTGCTGTCGTTGTCAAGAGGTTGAATGACCTTGCGTGGTTCTTTGGATGCCCTGATCCAACACTGCCTGGTGTCTTTGCGGCCGTTGTTGTCCATTGACTCCTCGGCCTGTGTGTGGTGTACTTTATTCTTCCTGAAGCTTGTTCTCGCTCGCATCCTGACACTCCCTTAGCGGTTTGAATTCTAGACAGGGCCCAGCTTCAGTTTGATTATGAGCTGTGATTATTTTTATAGGAGGTGTGGGTTCTGTGAGCAAAACATTTAAAGATTTTTTTTTTTGGTAGCGTAGCCTGTTAATTTTGTATAAGGCCGTGTATGTTAGATGCATTGTAATAAGTCTGATTTTCATTTTCCAGTCTTCAGAAAATGCCAACAGATAGCTTGGAAACATCCAGAAGAACCTGGAATCAGTCGATGTGCTGGTCTCTTAAGTGCGTTCTTGTGAAGTCTGAAAAAAACTCCTGAGTATTAGAGGTCCCCTGCCTTTCTTCTGTTTAAAACTGTATCCGCTCATTCTATTATGGAGTTACTTGATGTGTAAATTGTATTGCTATACAGGTGTTCACAAGCACGCTTCGTGCTGGCCTGCTGTCTTTCCTCCGCCCCTTGTTTGTTACTGTTCTTTACAATGTTTAAATTATTGGCTTACTTATTTTGTGTGTCTGTGCATTGTACGTGTGGTTGTACACATCGAATAGCGAGGGGTGCTTGTAGTGAGGACAGCTTGCAAGAATCTTTCTCCACCCACCACGTGTGACCTCAGGCCCTCAGGCTTGACAGCAACGACTTTAACCCACTGACATGTCTCACTGGCTCTTGTTGCTCTTTAAAGCCACCTTTTGGTGGACTTTGACCTCTGAAATTATATTTATAAAAAAATGGAGGGATTTACAGCCAAATCATTCGTGGGTCTTATTATTTATGACCAGAAATAATGTGTTGCTGAATATGATACTATAATGTTAGTATCAACATTTGATGTTCGGAGGAAGAGGCATCATCTCTTTCACTGCTTTCAATTTTGGATTTTATTGTTTTGAGTAATTTGGGAGCAGAGCTGAGTTGTTGGGGGAAGTTCCTTTGATCACAAATGTCAGTGCTCTTAACTGCTGAGCCATCTCTGCAGCTAGGTATACAAAGTTTCAACATCTAAACACTTAAAAGACAAGCAACTTCTTAACTGTCAGTGTTGAGAAAAGATACTAGGTGTTTCAAGTTGGTTTTGGGTGTTTGGATAATGGTATAAAAATTCTATTTGACTCTTCAACTTTTGTTCCACACTCAATGTTTTTAGAGACCGCCTTAAAATTGAGGAACTTTTCACTATTTTACATTTCTTCTTGGATAGTAATTAAATTTTTTTTTGGTTGTTGTTACATTTTCTTCAGATTTATCTTTTATTTATTTGTTTATTTTGAACCAGGATCTCTTGACATAGTCCTGACTGTTCTGGAAAACAATGTGTAGACCAGGTTGGCATCTAATTCCCAGAGATCTGACTGCCTTTGCCTCCCAACTGCTGGGATCAAAGGTGAGGGTCATTATGCCTGGCCCTTATTTATTTTTAAGATTTATTATTTTTATTTATTTTTTTTAAAAAAGATTTATTTATTATGTACACAGTGTTCTGCCTGCATGTATGCCTGCAAGCCAGAGACCAGAAGAGGGCAGGAGATTTCATTACAGATGGTTGTGAGCCACCATGTGGTTGCTGGGATTGAACTCAGGATCTCTGGGAGAGCAGTCAATGCTTGTAACCTCTGAGCCATCTCTCCAGCTACAAGATTTATTATTTTAACGTGTATGTGTGTTTACCTGCCTGTATGTGCACCATATGCATGCAGTGCCTGAGTAAGTGGGAAGAGGATGTTAGATTCCATGGAACTAGAGCATGAGCTACCATGTGGATTCTGGATATAGAACTCAGGTCCTATGGAAGGAAGAGCAGTGCTTGTTCTGAACCACTGAGCTATCTCTTCAACCCCCAATAATCTCAGATTTAAATACTCCCTAATACCAATATATATCTGTTAAGTCACTTTTTTTAAAGGGAGAATTTCTGGTTTTCCTCTTCAGAGTCAACTGAATAATAGTAAATTAGCCTGGTTCAGTGGGGCTTTCATGTTTATACTCAGCCTGTGACAGCCTGGGCTTCCTCCAAAATTTAGCCTTGCTAATGGCAGAAACAATTAAAATGGTCTTAGTTTTTTTTTTTTTTCCCTCCTTCCTGCTGTCAGTCTCTCTCACTTCTGCCTCCAGTTACCACATCACCACCCTGCCTTGCACTCTTGTTTGTAGTTGGGGTTCAGCTCACAGGTTCTCTGAGTCAGAACAGTATGTAGCTGTTTGACCTTAGAAAGTCATTGCAGTTAAATGTACAGAGTTCTGAAAGCAATAAGATTAACTTTGATAAGCATTCTACAGGACAGACATCAATGAAGTGTTTAGAGATTAAACTGAGTTAAATGTTTTCAAACCTGCCAAATGATTTCAGCATGTCTTTGGGTTTCTTTTGCTGTGAAGAGACAGCATGACCATGGCAACTCTTATAAAGGACAACATTTAATTGGGTGGCTTACAGTTTTAGAGGTTTAGTCTGTTGTCATCATGGTGAGACATGGAACCCTACAGGCAGACTTGGTGCTGGAGGAGCTGAGAGTCATACATCTTGATCCACAGGCAACTTGGACAGTGAATGTGGCTTGATCATATGCAGGATTCTCAAAGCTCACCTCCACAGTGGCACATATACTTCAACAAAGCCATACCTCCTATTAGTGCCATTCCCTATGAGCTTTTGGGGGCCAATTCATTCAAACTACTGCAGCATAAGATGAAAAATATCATTTGGTAAAGCTAGCTGTTTGCATTGGTTGCTAGGATTGGGCTTTTTGATGGGTTGATGACTCTGATGTGTCTTTGGGCTTGGTCAGTTACTACATTTATCTGTTGGTTTCAAGTCCTTTAAAAATGATTTTCACTATATGTTGTAAATCCTTCTTCTTCTTCTTCTTCTTCTTCTTCTTCTTCTTTCACAAATAGGGTTTCATTGGGTAGTCCTGGAACGCATTCCGTAGACCAGGCTGGCCTCAAACTCACAGAGATCTGCCTGCTTTTGTCTCCAGTGTTGGGATTAAAGACCACCATCACCCAGCGTGTTGTAAATTCTTAAAAAAAATTTTTTTTTGCTTTATTTTATGTATCTGAGTGTTTTGCTTGCAGGTATGTATGTGTACCACATGAGTGCCAGGAGCCACTGGAGGTCAGAAGAGGGTGTTGGATCCCCTGGAACTGGAGTTAGTTGGTTGTGATGCATGTGGATGCTGGGAACTGAACACAGGTCCTCTGCAAGAGCAACTGCTGAGGTGGTTTTCCAACCCTTGTAAACTCTTTTCAAAATAGTGTTCTATTGTTTACTGTTCGTTACTCTAAATGATTGTTTGGGACTTGTAAATCTTTCTTATATACAACCACTGGCCTTTTTATTATCCCATTAGAATAATAATTAGTAATATTAATTATGTAGTAATTGCTCTTATACCGTTTGAGCAAATAATCTTGTAAGCAAAAAGCACCCCTTCTTTGAACCAAAATAGTATTTGTTATCACAGATATAGACTTAGATGAAAGGAAGCCCTTCCAGCTTGTTATTTTTATTCTTTGACAGTTATGCTAAATAAGTGAATGTAGCAAAACTTTAGGCACAATTTGTGAAGTATATTTTAAAGATATAATCTCAAAAGAAATAATGGTAGTTATGGAGGAAGTATGAAATTATTTTGCACTTAACTAAAAATTAGTATACGTTTCTTTCCACTAAAACTGTTTTACTGTTAAATCTGATGAGCAGTAATGCTCAGCCCGACTGTGGTCGGCCTATCTTGGGCTACCTCAAGAAGGACACTCAGACCTGAGTGATGTAGGTCTGTCTTAGGCTGATGCAAGGGGGGATACTCAGACACAGATACCAGTTCGACAAACATTACTTTTCATTTGGAGTACATTGTAAACATACTCTCCAAACACGTGCCTCTGTAGATTTATCCTGTCAAGTGTCCTGTTAAGTCAGTTTTAAAAATAGCTTTAATTGTTAGGTCAACTTGCTGTGCCATGGAGAGGTGATTTGTTGAGTGGACAGAAACCCAGTATTAAGTCTTTGAAATAGGTTATTCTAGAGAGGTGGCCATTGACTCTAATTGCCTGCTGCAACCCTGGCTTTATGAATAAAGAATATGGGAGAAATACTTGTATCATGGTTGCTATCCTTTGAGTGTCTCCACAATGTGGTTTGCTTTTTTTTTTTTTAAGATTTTATTTATTATGTATGCAACATTCTGCTTCCATGTATAGCTACACACCAGAAGAGGCCACTAGATCTCATACGGATGGTTGTGAGCCACCATGTGGTTGCTGGGAATTGAACTCAGGACCTCTGGAAGAGCAGCCAGTGCTCTTAACCTCTGAGTCATCTCTCCAGCCCCCTTGATGTGTTTTTATTTACTTTTTTTTAATTAAAAAAAGATTTACTTATTTTATGTGTGAGTGTTTTGCCTGTAGTAAATCTGTGATATGTCTGTGGAGGTCAGACGAGGGCATTGGATCCTCTGGAACTGGAGGTACAGTTGTGAGCCACCGTATTTGTGATTAAACATACATATCATATTGCATTTGACTAAATCAGCTGTGGTCAATAGAGAAAGAAACTGAGTGCTCCACCCCCTGACCCATGCTAATTTTCCATGTGTGCTAGTATTCCAGTGGGACTACTTCAATAGTTCAGTGTTAGACACTTTGACTGCAAACTAGGCCTGTATTTTCCTCCTCATTAAGGAAATGTAGACTGCTTTGGAGAGGAGTAGAGCATTTAAGGAGAGTTGGGTTAATAATGATATTTAACATTTTTATTTTCTTTATTATTCTGATGCCAAATCTGTGATATTTAACTTTTTTTTTTTTTTTTTTTTTTTTGGTTTTTCGAGACAGGGTTTCTCTGTGTAGCTTTGGAGCCTGTCCTGGCAGTCTGGAGACCAGGCTGGCCTCGAACTCACAGAGATCTGCCTGCCTCTGCCTCCCAAGTGCTGGGATTAAAAGGCGTGCGCCACCAACGCCCGGAGATATTAACATTTTTTCAAGTATTTATTTTCTTAACTATCCCTCTCTCTCTGTCTCTCTCTGTCTCTCTCTCTCTCTCTCTCTCTCTCTCTCTCTCTCTGTGTGTGTGTGTGTGTGTGTGTGTGTGTGTGTACGTGCACATGCGCTCTATCTGCAGGTACACTTTTATGCCAGAAGAGGAGCATCAGATCCCACTATAAATGATTGTGGGTGCTGGGAATTGAACTCAGGACCTCTGGAAGAGGAGCCAGTGTTCTTAACTGCTGAGCCATCTTTCCAGCCCTGCATTTATTTTCTTTATGTAAGATGGGAATTACTATTTTATGGAAAACACAGTGACAGACATGGACTTTAAACCTAAATAGGACTAACTGCAGAGCTTGGTTGCTGTGGAGGGGATTCCCTTTGGAAACTTGCTGTGTGTACTTTGAGAGGCTTTGCAACTCTCATAGACTAGGTCTTTAAACTGGGTGTGGCTATGTGCTAGGCTACATAGGTCCTTCTGTCTACCTACTTGTAGAGAGCCTTTCTCTGTCTCATCAGCCAGCTCTCAAATCACGACACAAAGACTTATTAATTATGAAATCTCAGCTGATAGCTTAGGCTTGTTTTTAGCTAGCTCTTATAACTTAAATTAACCCATTTCTATTAATCTATGTGCTGTCCTGAGGCTGGTTCCTTTATATACATACTGTCATCCTGCTTCTTCTGTGTCGTCTCATATCTCCTCCTTCTTCTTAGTGACCTCTCTGTGTCTGGAAATCCTGCCTAGCTATTGGCCATTCAGTTTTTTATTAAACCAGAGTGACATAATCAAATATCTCATAACACCTGCTGTCCCTCAGTGTGGGCCTTTTTATCTTCAATTATTAGTTTGGCTCCTACCCAAGCTGGTTATCACTTGAAGTCTAGGTTAATGCACTTCAGATTTTAGTAGGTGTTAACTACTTTAGGAGGGGAGAAGGATGCTTTTTTTTAAGGTTAGATTCCTGTGGCAGGCAGGGCTGTGCTTTCCAGTGGGGAAGTATGGTAGTTACCGACCAGCAGAAGCGTGTCCTGAAGCATAGCATGAGGCTGGGCTTGTTACGTCTAGCACCTGTCTCTTGTCCTAGGATTTTCGTTTGTTTCTAAGAGTCTGTGGGTTCTATTGGCGTCATTCCTGCCATAGCCCTTCCTTGTGACTGATTTGGTAACATTCCTGTTCTCTAGTTTCTAGAACTAGGCTGGCATCTCACCTGTGAGTCTGCTTCCAAGAATGGAGCTCTGTCTCACCTCTTGGCCTTCGTAGCTCATAGATTTCCAAGTGTCACTGTGCTTGAGCTCTTTGCATCTATTGAAACCCTGTTATTTTTATTTTGTGTCCTTAGCCACTCTGCTGCCTGTGGTTGTAATGGAGAATATGGCCTATCCCACATGAAGGGTAAAGGGCAGAAGGTTTAAAAGTCTCCCATGTGTGTGCGTCCTGCCACTACTGAGTGGGACACAGTCCCACAGTCTTCTGGCTGTGTGCCATCCCTGCTCTGGGGATCTTGCACTCCTTGCTGGCTTGGAGTGTCCTCTGGCGCACTTGAGAATGACATGCAGGTAGACAAGGGTGGGGCACAGAAGGTTGGCCTCATGGCCTGTGTTCCTTGCCTCATGAGTGTGCTCTTGAGCTTGGGACACCAAGCACATGTATGCAGTCAGTGAGGCGTGTCTCAGGAACAACAGGGGGCAGCTCTCACCCGTTTACCTGCCTGCTTCATGAGTGATCTACTATGTCATTTCCAGAAGCATAGTGCTATAGGCTGGGATCACAAAGGTGAAAAAACATCGTTTTGTCTCAAGGACACTATACACTAGTTGATGAGATAGATACAGTCAGGAAAGTGAGGTATTCTCACACTACAGTACTATGTGGAATGTTCTGGAAGTGCCCAGGAGAGGCAGTTGGCCCCCAAGTGGTAGAAGACCAAGAGAGAACATCCCCAAAGTGACAGCGCTTAGCTGTGTCCTGTAGTTTTATTTCAGGTTTGTTTTCACCTTGGCAATGAGCTCCTGGGGTGTTTGGCTTCAAGCTCAGGTTTTTGTTTTTCCTTTTGTAACTCGATGTCTCTGGTTGCTACTCTCCTTTTAATCTTTGTGCTATTTCTCTGTCATTCTTTTTAACAATTCGAATCAAAGGCGAGAGATAGGAGGCAGTTTCTCTCCTTGCAAATTCAAAAGGGATAAAAATAGATATGATGGAATATGTGGATCAGACTTCTAGAAAATTAGTGAGACTAGAAAAATCAGTAAAAAGTGTTAGTTTTGGGACATTGCTGTTAGCATATTTTTGTTTTCAGGTGAAAAGTTTCTGTTACTGAGTTTGTTTTGTTTTTTTGAGACAGGGTTTCTCTGAGGCTTTGGAGGCTATCCTGGAAGTAGCTTTCGTAGACCAGGCTGGTCTCGAACTCACAGAGATCTGCTTGCCTCTGCCTCTCGAGTTCTGGGATTAAAGGTGTGCACCACCATGCCTCACTCTTAAAAAGTATTTTTAATTATGTGTATGTGTGTATGGGATATGTGCATGTGAGTGCTATGCATAGGGAGATCAGAAGAAGCCATTAGTTCCACTGGCCTGGCGTTACAGGTGGTGTGAGCACCTGATTGGGCCATTGGGAGCCAAAATTGAGTCCTCTCTTTTGTTGTTTTTTTTCGAGACAGGATTTCTCTGTATAACAGTCCTGGCTGTCCTGGAACTTGCTCTAGAGACCAGGCTGGTCTCAAACTTACAGAGATCCACTTCCCAAGTGCTGAGATTAAAGGCATGAGCCACCACAATCCTGACATGACTGTTCTTTTTTAAAAACTACTCATTGAGATCAATTTGTGCTGCTCTATGTATGGGTGTGGGGCTGCCCACGGAGCATGGTCAGTGTACCAGGGACCACATTCCTAAAGAAAACTCTTCCATAGCAGCTGTTAGTAGTAGCTCCTCAGTGAGGGGCCGGTGCACTTCTTTATTTTCAATGCAGTTTACAGTGCAGACATACCACACCAAAATACTGCAGGGTTCTCTTTTCTGCAGTGTGATGTGTTTTCGTCTTCTTTTTAAATCATTTTTTTATTTGAATTAGAAACAAGATTGTTTTACATGACAATCCCAGTTCCCTTCTCCCTCTCGTCCTGTGTTTTCTTTTTCTTTTTTTTGAATAATTATATACTTCTTTCTTTCTTTTTCTTTCTTTCTTTCCTTTCTTTCTTCCTTCCTTCCTCCTCCTCCTCCTCTTTTTTTTTTTTTTTTTTTTTCCAGACAAGGTTTCTCTAGCTTTGGAGCCTGTCCTGGAACTCTCTCTGTAGACCTGGCTGATGTACTTGTTTCTTAATGTTACATTGCTTTTATCAGGTGTTTGCTTAACTCCAAATAAATGCCCGAAAAGTTAAGTTTCACAACCAGTAATATTGGTTGATTATAACTTCTCATTACATCCAGATGTAGAAAGTTAATTGTTTGATCTAGGAGGAAGGGTCAAGACATCAGTGCTAAGCACTTGTGGTCAGTTTATTACTCTAGTGTTGCTATGATAAGTGAGTTCTGAGCGTCATTCCAAACCTAGAAAACCTGCCATGGCCCAATAGTTGGTGGTGTCAGCCTCTTACAATGAGTTACTGTTTTATTAATTGGTGTTACTTCTCTTTTTACACTCACCAAGCTGTCTCTGACTCATATAGTCTCTGAAAAAAAATGAGAGTGAGACAAAGTAAGTTCTAGGAAAACTCAAAGAATCCAGCCCTGCTCTGGATATCCAAGTGCAAGTGGGAAATGGTCTGTAGAGAGTCTTGGCATCTTTTCTGCCTTCGTGTGTGTGCTCATCAGTCATATGATGGAATATGAAATATGATTTGTTTCCTTGTTTGTTGGTCCAGCCACAGGGAGACAGACCTCTCCCTCTTACTTTTAGTGCCAGCCTTTGGTCAGATCAGCTTGGTTCTGGAGGGTAGGGCCAAAAGGTGGCTGCTAGGGGTTCAGTTCTGTCTACATCTGAGCTCAGTTGACCCTATAGAAATGCTACTGTGTTGCTCTAGAGATATAAGAACAAACAAAATCGTTGTATTATTGTCTTTATCTTGAGGGTGGGACAATAAGGTTGCTGAGTAGCAGGCCTTTTTTAAAAAAATTTTGAACAATAACTATGTGAGGAAATGAACTATGTGGTATCTGGGACATTTAAATCTAATGCTTCATTTTCTTTGTAACAGGTTAGTGGTTACCTGGATGATTGTACCTGTGATGTTGAGACCATCGATAAATTTAATAACTACAGACTTTTCCCAAGACTACAAAAACTTCTTGAAAGTGACTACTTTAGATATTACAAGGTATTCTCATTTTTTATGATTTATTTATTTATTTATTATGTATAGAGTGTTCTGCCTGTATGTATGACTGAATGCCAGAAGAGGGCATTAGATCTCATTTTAGATGGTGTCAGCCACCATGTGGTTGCTGGGAATTGAACTCAAGGTCCTCTGAAAGAGCTGCCAGTGCTCTTGACCTCTGAGTCATCTCTCCAGCCTGGGTAGCTTCATTTTTTTATGTAAGTATGCTATAATGGATGATTATGTTTTCTTAGATGACTAAACTTTGCTGTTATTGAAATTGGTAATTATTTAATTGTATACAAAATGTAAAAACATTAAAGAAAATTTAGTGAGCCGACATGGTGGTGCATGCCTTTGACCCCAGCACTTGGGAGGCAGAGGCAGACAGATCTCTGTGAGTTTGAGACCAGCCTGGTTCCAGGACTGTCAGGGCAACACAGAGAAACCCTGTCTTGAAAAAACAAACAACAAAAAAAATCATAGTGTTTGCGTGTTTACGAATGCAGGTGTGCATGCCATGGCATGCCTGTGGAGGTAAGATGCTAACTTCATGAGTTGCCTCTCGCCTTTCACCTTTATGTTGGTTCTGGGGCTCCAGCCCAGGATGTTAAGCTTATGGGGTATCTTCACCTGGTGGACACCTCTGATTGTTAAAAATGTATACAAAGTTTAGTAAGAAAACATGGTTTACAGGTGAACTGTTTGGTTGAGAAACTACCCATTGGACTTTGTGTGTGTGTGTGTGTGTGTGTGCACAGTCCACTTGTTTTTTTTTTTTTTTTTTTTTTTCCAGACTTGGTTTTTCACTGGCCTGAGCTCTGACAGGCTACACTGGTTGCCTTCTGTAATCTTACCTCTGAGTCACCAACTCTGGGATTATAGGCATAGGCCACCATACTTGCTTTCTTTTTACATGGCTCCTGGGAAGTAAACTCATGTCCTTGTAAACTCATACCAGCTGAACTCTCCATGGCCCTGATACTTTTAACTTCAGTAATTTCTAGAGTTAGAAATGAACCGGTTAAATTGAAGTTAAAATGGAAATTGCTGTATGTTCACAACGTACTCTGTTGTTTTGTCAGCCATTAGATGGGCTCTAATTAAGATAAGTAATTTTTTTTTTTTTTTGAGAGGAGGCATTTTTGGACTTACTGAACACTTACAGTATCTGATCATGAGAACATTACTGAAAAAGCTTCTAAAACCTGGCCCACAGTTCAAAGGCAGCTGAGTGGTGTGAGTTTGAGCCCTGACTCCCAGCTGCCATCTGCACAGGGCCTGTTTGGGGTCTGTGTCTTTCTAACCAGGTTTACCAGTTTAAACCAGCCACACATTTATACAGTCAGTGAAACTTGACCAGTAACAGAGAGACCGTGTAATCTCTGCTAAACCATCGTCACAACCTGGGATCCTGATTCCAACAGTCAGTTATATTCTCAGGGCTTTATTGTTTTGTAACTTTCAATTCTTTTACAGGTAAACCTGAAGAAGCCATGTCCTTTCTGGAGTGACATCAACCAGTGTGGAAGAAGAGACTGTGCTGTCAAACCCTGCCATTCTGTAAGAACTGTCCCAACTGTTTCCATTCTTTACACATTTTCCAAGAGGGCTACTACTAATCAAATTATAATTTGATCCTGTTTAAATATAACATTCAGGACTGGAGAGATGGCTCAGAGTTTAAGAGCACTAGCTGCTCTTCCCAGGGTCCTGAGTTCAATTCCCAGCAACCACATGGTGGCTCACAACCATTTGTAATGAGATCTGGTACCCTTTTCTTGCCTGCAGGCATACATGCAGTCATAGCTCTCTACACATATTAAATAAATAAATCTTTAAAAAATATAACATTCATTTGTGTATCATAAACCTAAACTTGTAAATATAAAAGGTATTTATTTGTGTGTGTGCTGGTTCATGGAGTGGCATGGAGCTAGAGGCTGACATCAAGTGGCTTCCTCTGTCACTTTCCACTTTAGATCTGAGATGGAGCCTCTTATCGAACCTTGTGGTTCACTGATGAGGCATGACACCCACTGTTCCTGAAGCTCTGGGACCGCAGGGGCTGCCTCTCCAGTTCAGGGGCTCCAGGGGCTCTCCCTCTAGCTCTGGAACCGCAGGGGCTGCATCCAGCCTGACTTCTTAATCGGATGCTGAGGGTCTAGACTCAGGTTCTCATGTTTGTGTGTGAGGCATTTTACTGACTGAGCCTTCTCCCAGCCCCATAAAAATCTATTTTGAATTATGCTGTCTTCTTGGTATTATATAATAATAATAATAATAATAATAATAATAATAATAATAATAATGTATAATTGCATGTAATAATAACATAATAATTATATGTAATAATTATTATTACTGAAACACTATGTAGACGTTGGTGGTCTAGAACTCACTATGTAGATCAGGCTGTCCTCATTCTGGAGGTTTGCCTGCTTCTGCCTCCCAAGTACTAAGGGTGTTGACCAAAGTGTCTTTTTTTTTTTAAGTAAAAAATTAGTTTTTATGGTTAATACACTTATTTTTTATAAAGTCAAATTAATTTTTTATTACATTATTTGTTGGTGGTGAGGGGGTGGCATGCCTCTTACTTGGGGAGGTCAGAGACAACTTGCTAGGATGAGCCTTCTCTTCCCACTGTGTTGTTCCAGGGACTGAGCTCAGGCGCTTAAGTCTGGTGCCAGATCCTTTACCCCCTGAACTGTCTGGCTGGCCCTATACCATTTTTTTTTTTTTTTTAAGTCTTTTTTATTTAAGGGATTCCTTCCACTCTGGTTCCTTCATTGCCTATCAAGGTAATGCAATCTTTTGATTTATTAGAGAGAAGATTAATTGTTCTTTTGGCTTGACATTTGTTTGAAGTATTCCACTGTGAAAGCAGAGATTGCTTTTTTCATACTTTCAAATGATGCAAGGGTGTAGCCCAGTGGCGGAGCTCTTGTCTAGCATGCATGAGGCCCTGTTGCCCTGATACCGAGCACCACCAAAAATGTCTGTATTTTCATTTCACATTCCACTTAACCACTTCAAGCTGACATTAAGTACATGTATATTATGCAGCCATCTCTACTGTCCCTTTCTGATCCTCCCCACATACTGAAACCGTGCTGCTTAAATACTAACCCAGCCCCTCTCATCCTTGGCCACTTCATTCTTTTTTTTTTTTTTCTAGTTTGACTGTTTTAGGCACCACCATAAAGGGAATTATATATTTGTCCTTTTATATCTGGTTTTATTTCACTTAGTATATTGATTTTAAGTAAAAGATATCATAGCGTATATCAGAATTCTAAGAGTGAATCAGTGTACTGCTGAATATCTAGATTTATATCTAGTTTATAAACCATTAGTGCTGTACTATATATAGTAATATATATCCATTCCTTGGCTGCTGTTCAGTACATCTGTACCACTGAGGCATGTCTCTAGCCTTTAAGATTTTCTTAGTATATATCTATAAGCGGGTTTGTTGGATTGTGTGGTAATTATAAATTTTGAGGAATTACAAAACTGTCTTCCATAGTGATTGTAGTATTATATGTTTTTATTAGTGGCACCCAAGAGTTCCCATTTCTCCACTTCTCAAAAGTTCTAATACCTTTCAAGGTGTTCCCTGGGTGCAAGCTTTTAACACTTGGGCCTTTTGGGAATGACCAAAGCACAGCAGTTATTATGTGAAAGTCTGACATATCATTAACATATTATCAGTTTAAATATTTAATTTGTAAGTTCTTATACTTATGTGTTTTTTTTTTTTTTTTCCTTTTCTTTTCTTTTTTGGTTTTTCAAGACAGGGTTTCTCTGTGTAGCCCTGGCTGTCCTGGAACTCTTCTCTATAGACCAGGCTGGCTTCAGACTCACAGAGATCCACCTGCCTCTGCCTCCTGAGTGGTGGGATTAAAGGTGTGCACCACCACTGCCCAGCTCACTTATGTTTTTGATAATAGTAAACTAGCAACAGGAAAAAAATAGTTGGGGAAATTTAAATGCACTAGTGTCTGAGGAATTGTGGTAAGATGTGGTAGACTGAGCTTTTTCAGAATGAGGGCTTGCCTGTGAGTCCAGTAGTCTTGTTTCTTAGGCTGATAGAATGTTTGCCTTTTTAAAAACCATGATACCTTCCTGTTATCTAGTGGAAGCTGATGGCTTCTGGCGGGAGGGGCAGTCACTGCCTTCATTTTTACCCACTGAAGAGCCCAGTAGGCTCCAATTCAGGCCTGACCCATAGTCCTACAGATGTCCTGGTTAAACTCAGTGTGTCTCAAAAAAACCAAAAACAATAAAATCATGAACGTGGGGAGGGGAGTAAAAGACAAAGAAGTGATATTTGAATGCATGTTATATGTATATGAAATTGTCATAAATAATAAAAGTCAAAAAGAAAAACCTAACATTCCCACTTCAAAATCTTCTCATTTTATAAATATAAGATTGGCACAGAAAAGCCATGATTTAGAAAGATAGCGTAGTTTTAAGGCATGAGAGGAAAATGAGGAGATGAAGAGACTGGTAAAGATACAATTAGCATGTGATTTGAATAATAACTATTCTGTGTGGGCACGAAGGGTGCCAAGTCTTGGGTATATAAGCTTAGCTCTGCCCTTGAGTTTGTGGTTTAGTAGAGAGGAGAAGCACTAAATTGACCCTTTCAACACACTTATCACAGCCCAGTTACAAAGTACCTGAGCTATACATGCTAAGAACAGACAAGCTGGACCCAGAGGCTCTCAAGTGACATTGAGAGAATGAATATTTTCACTCCCTGCAGACAAGCCTGTGCTTTATTCTAACACTTCATAATAGGGTAAATTATAGGGACCTAAGAGTGACTAAAGAACATGCATGGGCCAGGCAGTCGTGGCACACGCCTTTAGTCCCAGCACTAAAGGGAGGCAGAGGAAGGTGGATCTCTGTGAGTTTGAGGCCAGCCAGGTCTACAGAGTTCCAGGACAGCCAAGGCCACACAGAAACCTGTCTCAAAAAACCAAAAAAAAAAAAAAAAAAAAAAAAAGAAAGAAAAGAGCACACATGGATTTGGGATGTTTGCCACAGCCTAATCGGCCCACGCTCCTGCTTTTGTATTGTGCACCACAAGAGTCATAGAATGCTTGTATTATATTTCCATGGTACAGTACATGATCAGCAATCAATAGGCCTTGAATTTTATTTACTCATTTTGTGAGAGAAGATCTTATTTCATAGGTCTTGCTACATAGACCAGGCTGGTCTCACACAGATATCTATGGGACAGCTAGGATTAGAGCTGTATGCTATCACACCTGTTGAATTTTTATTTACTTTAAAGAAATCACTTAAAATTTCCTAACTCTTCTCACTTAAAGATAGTCTCTAGTAATTTGTGAATTTAAGCCATAAGAATCTAAAATATTGTTTTTGAAGATAAAATAAATGTGTTTCTTTTTCAGGATGAAGTTCCTGATGGAATTAAGTCTGCAAGCTACAAGGTATGCACATACACTTACTGATGTGACCTTTGTTTACAAAAATCTTGGAAAATCCATTTCCCTGCTGTCCACAGTCAGATAACCTTGAACGTTAGTTCATATTCAGTAGCTTTTGCCCCCTTTAAGAAAAATATATACAACATTTAAGTAAAAGTAGCAGGCGGAAACCTACTTACCCATTATCTAACAGTTATTACCCATTATCTAACAGTAATTAACTGTTATAATAATAACAGTTATTATTATCTGGCCAGTTTTTTTGTTTGTTTGTTTGTTTGTTTTGTTCTTTGGTTTTTCGAGACAGGGTTTCTCTGTGTAGCTTTGGAGCCTCTCCTGGAACTCACTCTGTAGACCAGGCTGGCTTCAAACTCACAGAGATCCACCTACCTCTGCCTCCCAAGCACTGGGATTAAAGGCGGGCTCCACCAACTTCCGGCCAAGGCTAGTTTTGTTTCATGTGTATTTCCTATTCCATTTTTCCCATCATTTTAAGGCCAAACTCAGATAAATCATTTTGTTTAGGAGAGATGCAAAATTAGACCATATCAGAATTAAGTTAAATGACATTCAAATTTTTTTCAAAAAATAGAAGTTATAAAACATTTTGGTTAAAACATCACACATATAAATATATTGAGTATTTACTCAGAAAATATCTGAAGAGAGCAGTCAGCTGAGGTTTTTGGTAATTTCAAATAGATTAATCACATATAGTTTTGAAGAAGACTGTGATCAGTTTTATAGAAAATTTAAAATTATAAACTATTGGAAAAATGTTCTTCAGAAACATTTCTATAACCTAGTAAAGAGATAATTGTAATTAAGAAGCTGAGTAAATTACTATATGGTACTAAAAAGTTACTTTAACTTAAAAAAATTTCAGATAAGGGTTTAAAAGTTTTTGTTTTAGTGTATATACATAGGCATATGATGCTTTTTTTGAGTAAATTTAAAAGCATATTAAGTTGTTTGGCATGTGTATGTATGTGTGTGTGAGCAGGGCCTCATTTTGCAAGCTGGGCATCATCTTTCAGGCTATCTGGTTCTTGAGTTTCTGGTCATGTCTGTCTCTGCCTTACATTACTGTAGTAGTGCTGGGATTATAGATGCTATTGTATCTGGCTTCTTACATGGGCTCTGGGGAACAAGCTCAGGTCATTAGGCTTGCATGACAAGGGTGTCTACCCCTGTTGGACCATCTCTTGGGGCCTTTGATGTTTATTTGAAATTTTGTTTTCTTTTTCTTTCTTTCTTTCCTTCCTTCCTTCCTTCCTTCTTTCCTTCCTTCCTTTTTTTTTTTTTTTTTCCCAAGATAGGGTTTCTCTGTGTAGCCTTGGCTGTCCTGGAAATCACTCTGTAGACCAGGCTGGCCTCGAACTCACCTGCCTCTGCCTCCCGAGTGCTGGGATTAAAGGTGTAATTTTCTTTTCACGTAATTTTAAGTCCATGGCTGTACCACCTTGAATATGCCAAGTCTCATCTAAAATAGTTTACAATTTACAGTAAAATTGTAAGATTAACATAAAAACATTTTGTATACTGTTGTCCCTGACTTTTACATATTTCAGCACACTTGTTTTGTATCCTTTTTCTGTATAGATACTCTGAGCCATTTGATTGCAGGTCAAGTAGATTATATATCTTTACTTTAAATATTTAACTATGTACAAAAGAATTTGAGTTTCAAGAAGCTTTTTTAAAAGTTAAACTGTCTTACATATTAACTAAATATAATGAAGCACAGTTGTCAGTCAATAAATATATATTTCAAAAAATCCAATCACTTCAGTTATTTAATGTCCCCTAAAAGTTTAGTCATTTCAGTACTTTCAGTATCCTAGAGTGGACAAATCCTGTGATCATCCTAACAAGGCTGTTGTAGGTGTTCAGTAAACAATTTTGTATGCCCTCCTAATTCTGATCTTACCAAGCTGATGTAATGGCAGGGTTATCAAGTCTCATGAGCTTGGTCTGTGCTGTGCACACACCTGCTAGGAAAAAATGTATGTATGCATGTTACACAGACATCAACAAGAAATAGGGTAGTTAAAACATGTGTTTTAAATACATAAAGCTATTAGCAAACTTTCTATAAGATGCTTTTCTAATTATGGCATGGGAAGGAGCTGAGATGCACGATCTGTTACTACCACACTGTCAGGGAAGAAACTAGCGCTTATAGTCAGGTCACTAGGACTCTGCCTTCTGATGTACTGTATGACTTCCATATACCTCAGAAATTTTCCCTGTGCACATCTCAGTTGCTGTTTGTCAGTGAGATAGTCTTTATTTTGTGAACATAGTAGTAAATTGTGTTTTTGACAAAAACAATAGGCAAAAAAATCCTTTCACCTAATTTTTGGTTGTAAGAGTTCATTTTATGCAGGGTGCAGGCAGAGGTGGGCGGGTCCGTGAGCTTGAGGCCAGCCTGGTCTACAGGGAGAGTTTCAGAACAACCAGAGCTACACAGAGAAAGCCTGTCTTGATAAAAACAAACAAACAGACCTCATTTTGTAGGCTTTGGAGCTTGGTTGATCATGGCAGATAGCATGAGCCTTGGCTAACTTTTAATTCCTGAAAAATGTTTCTTAAGGCTGTGCGGCTCATGCCTGTAATTCCAGCATTCGGGAGGTTAAAGCAAGGAGTTATGTGACCCTGTTTTAAAATGTAGGAAATCCGTCTGTTCTTTCTCCGTTTAGTATTCTGAAGAAGCTAACCTCATTGAAGAATGTGAACAAGCTGAACGGCTTGGAGCGGTGGACGAATCTCTAAGGTGATTTGTTCTTCGAGCTACTTTTGTTTTTCTTTGTCACAGTTGACTGGTAAAAAAGAATGATGCAATTTTCCTTATTTGAAGTGAGGAAACCCAGAAGGCTGTTCTTCAATGGACCAAGCATGACGATTCTTCAGACAGCTTCTGTGAAGTTGATGGTATGATGTTTGTTAATGTGTGTATTATGTTCCCAATGATGTTCCCCCTCCCTCCCTCCCTCCCTCCCTCCCTCCCTCCCTCCCTCCCTCCCCTCCTCCCTCCCTCCCTCCCTCCCTCCCCCTCCCTCCCTCCCTCCCTCAGTTGTATTAAGCATTAACTCAGGCTTTGGATATGCTAGGCCAGTGCTGCTCCAGATGCCGCCCCTCAATTCTTTTTAGTTATTTTAAAATCTCAGTACTAACAGTGTGACGACAGGTCCTCAGAAAGCTAAACATAGAATCATAGGACTTTACAGTGGCATTCCTAGGTATGTAACTCAAAGGAATTGGAAAACTCAGACAGGTAGACCAATGTTCGTTCATAAGAGACACAAGCTAAAATGGTCTGTGTGTCTATCACTAGGTACAAAAATAATTGAAATGTGTTATGTATATATCATACAAATACACATGAATACTACTGAGCCATAAGATGGAGGGAGCTTCCAACAAATGCTACATTGTGGCAGAACCCTGGAAACATGGCCTGTGAAAGAAGCCAGACAAGTATGGTCTGAATACACTTGTGAACTGTCTGGTACAGGCAAACTCATAGCAACAGAAAGTAGATTAGCGGTTAATAGACATGCTGGGGTGGCATATGGAGAGTTAATTGTTAAATGATCACAGTTTCTGTTCAGGGCTATGGAAAAGTTTTGGAAACAGAAAGTGGCAATGATTACACAGCATTGTGAATATAACTCATGCTACACTGAATATGGGGGAAATTGCTAATTTCATTATGTATTTTTACCACAGTAAAAAGAAAATTAAAATTGGTTTCTGTTAAAAAAAAAACAAACAAAAAACTTAGCTCTTGGGTTTTGCAGTTTTATGTATCAAGCAGTTTACAGTTCTGAATCCTTTGCATTTTGCAAAAGTAGCTAAACTGTAGGAGTGAAGAGAATGTCTTCTTTAAATGCTGCTGGACTGTTAACCTTTTCTGTGATAGTGGTCTCTGTGGTTTTGGTGTAGAGAATATTGAACCATGACATCATGTCTGCAGCTGGTGCTAAAATTGGCAGCCTTAGAACACATTAGGCCCTGGATCAAGATTTATTGATCTAATTCTTCTTTTTCTAGTATCTTTTTTTAAAATTTGAATTGTTGACCTCTGAATTGGCTAAGCAAAATTAAATCAAATTTGAATTTTGATATTTATTTATGGCTCTTTAGTAGTGGACCAACGAACTTTTGAAAAGTTAGTGAAAAGAGCTGGTCATTGATGATGGACACCTTTAATTCCAGCAGAGACAGATGCAGAGGCAGGTGGATCTTTTGGGTTCCAGGAAAGCTAGGGCTACATAGTGAGAGCCTGTCTCAACCTGTGCCTCCCCCTCAAAAAAAGAAAAAGCTTTTAAAATTCTGTGATTTTTTGGGGGAAGGAGAGTTTTCTGTAGTGGATACATGCCATGTTTTGACATATGTGTCTCTTGTCTATGTGATTTTTAGTGTATTTTTCTTTTTTTACTGTTTCTTTCTTTGTTTTTTATTTTGTTTTTGTTTTTGCGTTTTGAGACATGGTTTCTCTGTGTAGCCCTGGCTGTCCTGGAACTCACTCTGTAGACCAGGCTGTCCTGGAACTCACAGAGCTCTGCCTGCCTCTGCCTCCCGAGTGCTGGGATTAAGACTTACGCCAGCACTGCCCGGCTCTTTCTCTTTTCTCCTGCTCAGGATCAAATGCACTTTCATCATTCCCTCTAGTCAGTGCTGATCTGCATTCATGCTAACATGGATAGAAACGTTCATTGTTTGGACAGATTGTGAGCATTGACTCACATGTTTTCTTAAACTCTAAAATTCATGTATTTCTATTCTTACCACTTACAAGATCAGGGTTTTTTGCAAACATTGTGTACAGTGGATGTGGCTGTTTGTTTCTCCCTATTTTCTTTCTCCTAAAATGTTGTTCTGAAATAGGAAAGATATGGTGAAATGTTTTATCTTGCAGACATACAGTCTCCTGACGCTGAGTATGTGGATTTACTCCTTAACCCTGAGCGCTACACAGGCTACAAGGGGCCGGATGCTTGGAGGATATGGAGTGTCATATATGAAGAAAACTGTTTTAAGTATGTATTATTTTCTAAGAGTTGTGCAGATTAGGTTCATGTCCTTAAGAGACTGATTTGGACATAGAAACTTAAATGTCATAAATCCTGTTCCCCCTGGGGTACCGGCTGCAACAAATACTTCTTTAAAGACTTAGGTAATATTATGGGCTGGAGAAATGGCTCAGAGGTTAAGAACACTGTCTGCTCTTCCAGAGGTCCTCAGTTCAATTCCCAGCAACCACATGGTGGCTCACAACCACCTGTAATGAGCTCTGGTGCCCTCTTCTGGCCTGTAGGCATACATACAGGTGGAACACTGTATACATAAATAAATCTTAAAAAAAAAAGACTTAGATAAGAGTGGCTTATAGGATCTCCTTATGTAGATGAAGTAATTCAGAACCAGGGGCTTTGCTTCATTTACCAAGATCACTATAGCCAGTGGTGGGGTACAGCTGAGAATCTACAGTTTAAGGTTCTTTTCATTCCTCTCTGCTCCCCTTTCTGTGGTCACAGTTATTTTATTCTCTAAAAGTTAAACTGATTTCAGAGAACACTCTGGGGTGATATTTTTGTGTACTCACTATATGCTATGCACTGTTAATCGTGACATGGACTTGCTCCTCTAGTTCTCATGGTAACAGTTTATTATAGTCATAAGTGCTTGCAGATGGAGAGCTAAGACAAAGCTAGGTATTTGTTCAGTGCCTAGGGGAAGCTCCCCCTTTGTGTCCTTAACCAGTGCAATGGACATTGATCATTGGGTGACTGAGAAATGCTTAAGGTTCTTTACTTGGACATCTGGAGGCTCTGAAGAATGTACCAGCTAACTTTGGGGTAAAACCTGTGTGTGCATGTGTGTGCAAGTGCATGCATTTGTGTGTGCATGTGAATGTGCAGTTCTCTCAGGGACAAAAGCTCTGAATGATAACACATTTCACTTTCCAAATCAGATATAATTATAACACTGTTGGTAACACTGGTGTTCACACAGTGCAATTCTTTTGTTTTTAGGCCACAGACAATTCAAAGGCCTTTAAATCCTTTGGCTTCTGGTCAAGGTGAGTTATTTGCACCTTCTATTGTTTATTGGCTAGTAAACTTGGGTTAGAGTGGAGAGGAAGGAGAAGTTAAGTGGCAAGGGCAGTTGAGGTCTTGTAGTTCCCTGGCCCTGTTTCTAGAGAAGTTATGTCTCACTCTCACAGCTATACTTCCTAAGGATATTCGTGGTGTTAGGCCATTGTAATATGAAGATTAGGTTATGTATTTGTTGTCTGTTTTTGTAACGCACTAAGTAGTTGTTTACTTCAGTTTTATTTATCTTCCAAATAAATGAATATCCCAAACATTTACTTAATTTTTCAAATAACTTAAGCTGGGGAGGAAGTTTAATGGTACAGTGCTTGGTCAGCATATCTCAGGCCCTGGGCTTGACTCTCAACCAAACAAACAAAACAAAACAAAAATAAAAGACTTTAAATCCTATTCATATTCCATATATGGTCTGAATATAAATCCCCATGCCTTTATATCTCACTGACAGTTTTCATTGTTGGTCTACACTCAAGATCTGGTCTAAATGCTGCTGCCTTTCCCAAAACATTTTCCTTCCCAGGTGGAAGTCATCTTTGGCTCCTTCTGAAGTAGTCTGTGTTTGCTTCCCTTATGTAACCTGTTGACTGGTAGCATCATTCTGTTATATATATGTACGTATCCATATCCCCTAGTGCTTTGGGGTATGGGCAGCAATTACTTCAACATAGAGCCTGGTAATTATGGAGTAAGTTGCTAGGTAAAGATCATGGAAATTGTTTTCCCCATTGGATAGCTTCTTTAATGGAATTAGAAAAATTGACGTGTTTTATAATTTCATTTTAACAGTTTGATTTTGGATACTGTTGAGTGTAGGGAAAAAAAATCACTTACCCTTGAAGCAAATGATTCTTCACCATGTTCCTGGCATTGTGTAGATGCCAAGGGTATGTGCAAATCAAACTGCCCTCACAGGTATTAAGAGTCTATGGAATCAACCATTTCTACACATGATTTCTGTTTTTTTTTTTTTTTTTTTTTTGGAACTTACATATCTTTATTGCCTTAGTTACTTTTCTGTTATGAAGAGATACCATGCCTGAGGCAACTTATAAAAGAAAGCATTTAGTTGAGGGCTTACAGTTTCAGAGGGTGGTAAAGTCCATGACTGTCATGGTAGGGAGCATGGCAGCAGGCAGGGGATGGTGTTAGAGAAGTGGCTGAGAGCTCTTCAGGTACAAGGCAAAGAGAGAACCAAGCGGAATGGCCTGGGCTTTTCCAATCCTAAAACCCACCCCCCAGTGACACCTCCTTGAACAAGGCCACACCTCCTAATCCTTCCCCAACAGTTTGGAGACCAAGCATTGAAACAGGAGCCTGTAGGGACCATTCTCATTCAATCCACCAGTTATTTTCTTCCAGTATGAACTTACTGATAAAATCCTTGAGCTAGGAAGTGGTGACGCACACCTTTAGTCCCAACACTCATGAGGCAGAGGCAGGTGGATCTTTATGAATTCAAGGCCAGCCTGGTCTCCAGATCAAGTTCCAGGACAGCCAGGGCTATACAGAGAAATCCTGTTTCAAATCCTCTCCCACCAAAAACAGTCTTTGGTGCACTTTCACCAAATATATAAGGTTTCACTTAATTCATTTGAAAATACGGTGATGTCATATTGTCATTAAGCACACACTGACTGCTGGCAGACAAGCTTTTCTTAGGAAAGGAAAGAGCATTTTAGGTTGCATACAGTTGTATGTGATAATTCAGTAGAAGCTGTTGATCTAATATTAGGTGAAATGCAAATTCATAGATAAGTGTTTATTAAGTATTTACATTGTGGCTTAATCATCATCATGCATGTTAATTAAAATGGGAATAATTTTAACATTTATCAGAAAACCAGCTACATGATATATGAGATACAATATAATACACCTGTAACAAGTATTGTTATTAATTTGTCTTCATTTAAATAAAGGATTAATAGCACAGTGAAGGAAAAAAAGCATGTGGGAAAACAGCATCTATATTTTATAGGACATTATCTCTAAATACTTACACACACACACACACACACACACACACACACACACACTCACAATTTAAAAAAATATACATGGTGTTTGCCTTGGGAAGACACACTAAGACCTAGGTTTAGTTCCCAGTATACACATGGTGGCTCACAGCCATCCTAACTCCAGTTCCAGGAGATCTGATGTCCTTCTCTGGTCCCCAAGGGCACCAGACATTAATGTGATATACATACATACATGCAGAGAAAACACTGATACCTACGAAACAAATATTTAAAAAATCTAAAAAAACATTTGTGATGAGTGAGTATATGTTTAACAAACAGTGATGGTGTTAAAAAAAAAACACAAAGTGAACCTGATCTAGTTTTGGAGGTTTTATTGTCTCAATGCTTTGTCCTGAAAAAAAAAAAAAAAAAAGTCCTATCATGCTTTTGCTAATATATTATGACTTTTGCTTTTTTTTTTTTTTTTTTTTGAATCCTTTTTTTTGGGGGGATGTGGGGGTGCGGTTCAAGACAGGCATAGCTCTGACTGTCGTGGAACAGTCTATAGACCAGGCTGGCTCAAACTCACAGACATCCTCCTGCCTCTGCCTCTTGAATGCTGGGATCAAAGGTGTGAGCCACCACCGCTTGGCTCTTTCTGGGAATTCTATGTGTATGAATGTGTGTGTCTGTGTCTATATGTGTTCCTTAATCTTTTTGGGGGGGGCGTCTTTTTTACCTGTTTGTTTTGTCATATTCAGTTTTCATTTCTTTTTATTTTACCCTATTTTATTATTTTTATATGCCTTTTTGTTGTCTAGTGTGAGAGAACAAGAAAGGGTGTGGATTTGGGTAGGTGAGGGGTAGGGAGAGCCTTGGAGGAGTTAGGGGAGGGAGACCATGATCAAAAAAATTTCTTGAAAAATATTTTTTCTATAAGAAATATAACCTAAAAAAGGAAAATGGGGAAAAAATGAAGATGATATTTCAGGAGTAAGTAAGCAGCTGCATACAAACTGCCCATTATGAAGCATTTGAATTTTATAGTCTTTGAAAACATTCCCAAGGTTAAATCTTCTGTCAGTCTGGGGATTCAAAGCAGCAGTAATACAGACCTTTAACAAGAATTATGTTGTAGCATTAGAATAATAAATGTACCAAAAGACTGCCATCCAAATAAGCACCGGTGCTTCAGACAGCTCTCAGTGGGATTCACTTTCCTCTCTTATGAGCACATATGAACCTGTGAGCCTGAACTATGGCTGAATGGAGTGTGGCTGTGGGCCCCCTTCTATTGACTTTACCTGTGTGGATGCACTGATGGATTAAAACGAATCATTGCCAATGTATTATTTTCATGTAATAGAAGCATTGCAGAAATAGTTTATAATAATTACTTTTTTGTTTTTTGTTTTCAGGAAAAAGTAAAGGTATGTACTTGTATCATGCATTATGCACGTCACGTCTGCTTGTATGTTCAGATATGTGTTCTGGTGGTATTGTGGCAAACTACAATCTTTGCACTTCCCCTGACACTCAGAATATCTTCTCCTCTTGTTAGTATAGAGATATCTATAACCCAGGAGCTCCTTGTCCTCTCCGCATTTTATTTCTTTGCAGCATAATTCTGAAACCAAAATGACTGAGCTTTAGTATCGTTAGGTCATAGAACATGAGCAAGGGTTTTTAGCACTGCTCTATTCTATTGCTCTTTGGGTATAATGAATTGTATGAAATTCTGTTTCTTCTTAACTTGAAAGTATGTGGAAGTCCTTAATCTTTAAAGCATAGATTGCTATGAAAACTTAGATAGTTAAGCAATCTTGCTAGATTTAGTTTGTATGTGTGTTACTTGTGGAAGAGAGGTTTATTTATTTATTTATTTTTAGTTTTTTGAGACAGGATTTCTCTGTATTGTTTTGGAGGCTGTCCTGGAACTTGCTCTGTAGACGAGGCTAGCTTTGAACTAACAGAGATCCTCTTGTCTCTGCCTCCTGAGTGCTGGGATTAAAGGTGTGTACCACCAATGCCCAGCAGAAAAGAGGTCTTAGGGATCGAGCCCAGGAGTTGTGAACATGGTAACCAAGTGATGTAACACAGAGTGGCATTCCTCCAGATTCTCAATTCTACAGTTTGACAACATAAAACATTTTATCCAAAAAGTTAGGAGAGAGGGTCTAACTGAGGGGCAGAGCAGTGCTTACCTGGATCCACACCCAATCTTTTCCTTTGAAGAAATTGTAAGATTTGGACCATTGACTGGAACAGTCTTTAAAACACTTGAAAATTTACATTTTGGTTTTATGAAAAAAATTATGACTTATTTTTCTTTTCATTTCAGAGAATACTTTTTACAGCTGGCTAGAAGGTAAATTAGAAACTTTTAAACAAATTTAAATGACACTTTTTTTATTTTAAAAGTCATGAAATAAATCTTAAATTCCCAAGATTAAAATATGGAATTTTATTTCTGAACCATTGATTTCTTTTAGGCCTCTGTGTAGAAAAGAGAGCATTCTACAGGCTTATATCTGGTCTACATGCAAGCATTAATGTACATTTGAGTGCACGGTATCTTTTACAAGGTATGTCCTTTTTTTGGGGGGGGGTTGAGACAGGGTTTCTCAGTGGCTTTGGAGGCTGTCCTAGAACTATTTCTTGTAGACCAGGCTGGCCTCGAACTCACAGAGATCCACCTGCCTCTGCCTCCTGAGTGCTGGGACCAAACGCGTGTGCCACCACCACCTGGCAGGTATGTACTTTTAAAATCTTTTGTACACTTGTCTTTAGCTATTCTTAACATTTTCTTGGTGTTTGCCTGGGTGGGAAAGCAAACTTGTTTGACTATTGGGCAGTAAGAATCCACTTGTAAATGGTGGTGTCTAGGAATGTAGAAATTGTGTGTACAGTTGAGTGGTTCAATATATTATTAATTCTCTCAAAATTACACACATTGCTTTGGAAGTGTTGCTTTGTTGACTGAGGAAATTAGAATATGTCCAACAGCATAGTGTGTTACCTCATGAGAGCCTTTATTTATGTGTGGACTTCAGTGGTCATAGCATTGTCTTCTGTTCTTCAAGGTTTAGGATGTTGATGGAAATTCAAAACATTTTCCTCAGCAACTTATTTCTTCTGAAATTGGGAAGTATTTTACCTTTCAGAAATAAAATGGAAACTTTGGTTTAAAATGATGCTTTAAATTCATTAGTAACTTCAAAAATTTTTGTTTCTATTCCTCATTATGCATGTCTGTGGGGGTATGTGTATGTGAGTACAGGTGCCTTAGTAGCCAGAGGTGTCAGGTCCACTTGATGCAGGAGCTACAGGCAGTTGTGAGCTGCCGTGGGTTCTGGGCACTGAAGTTAGGTCCTCTGGACAAGCAGCCCTGCTGTCAACTGCTCAGCCCCCTCTGCAGCTTGTCAAGTTATTTTTAACTATACATTTTGATTTTGTGATTGTTGATACTCAGAAATTTGATTTTTACCAAAAACCTGTTTTGCCTTTAAGAATGGGTTACAGAAGACAAAATTCTGTCTACAGAATTTCTAAATTTTTATTTATTTCTGATGCAAGGTCTCATTATGTAGCCTTGCCTGTCCTGGTGCTCTGTATGTAGAACAAGCTGGCCTTGAACTCACAGAGATTTACCTGCCTCTGTCTGGAATTAAAGGTGTACATCACCATGTCAGGTGTATGATGGAAGTCTTAAAGGCTAAATTATAAAAAAAAAAAATTCTTGGTTGAATTATGTATTTTAAACTACAAAATGAAATTGACTTCTATAAATATAAATAGCCCCTTATAGTTAAAATGAAAATTACTTAAGTGTACACTTGAATTATTTAGCATTCTTCTTTCTTTTTAGATACTTGGCTGGAAAAGAAGTGGGGCCACAATGTCACAGAGTTTCAGCAACGCTTTGATGGGATTTTGACTGAAGGAGAAGGTCCGAGGAGGCTGAAGAACTTGTACTTTCTCTACTTGATAGAGTTAAGGGCTCTATCTAAAGTGCTTCCGTTTTTTGAGCGCCCAGATTTTCAGCTCTTCACAGGAAATAAAGTTCAGGATGCAGAAAACAAAGTGTTACTTCTGGAGATCCTTCATGAAATCAAGTAGGTTCTATATGTTACAATGTATACATTAACGCATAGGTGGGGGGTGGTGTCCAAAGTAAACCCTGCATTATTTAGTTAGAGAAGGAAACCATCTTTAAAATAATGTAACTATAGTTCTGTTCATTGGGCTTTTAGGTTTTTGTTTCTTTTTTTGAGATGGTCAGATTCTCCTGCCTCAGCCTCCTGGGTGCTGGGAATGTAGGTGTGCATGGCCACAATGGGCCTCCCCAGATCTTCTAGAATATCTTGGTTTGCTTTGATCTGCGTATTACAACTTTTTTTTTTTTTTTTGAAGTTCTTAATACCAGCATTATTTTTATTTGCACAGTCTAAATTTGGGGCCAGACTTCTGATGCACTTAACATTTAGATTTGAGGATAAGTATTTTGCATTGTTGGTGTTACTGATTTTACTCTATTTTAACTATATTATTTATAACTGACTTTCAACACTTACAATACATGAACATGACCCTTCTCTGTTTAAAACACAGGTCATTTCCTTTGCATTTTGATGAGAATTCTTTTTTTGCTGGGGATAAAAATGAAGCACATAAACTAAAGGTAATTATGCTTCAACTTAGTTAGGAACAGCCTGGTGAGTATGTAGCTATGAGTGTAGACTCACTATTACTGGAGCTCTAGTAGAATGGCGATTCTGAGAGGCTGTGGAGGAGATGGACTGGGATGGGAACTCCTGGTCAGAGCATTGAGTTTCTGTGGGGGAGCTGTAGTGGCCTTCTGCTCAGTAGGGTGACCAATGAATAGGTGTGCATTATATATTTCAGAACTGTTAGGGTAGAGCCAACGTTTTACTACAAAAGGGTATGTCAGGTTATGAACTTCTCACCTTGGTTTTATTGTTCCATATGAGATAATAAATATCAAAGTGTCATGGCGCCCCATAAGCCATCTGATTGTCAAATCCATTTAAAATATAAATGGGTATTTATACTTACTACTGGATCTTGACTTGTAGCTCAGTGCTGTGTCTGTAGCACTCTTCTCTGTTTCTTATCACAATGAAAGAGGCTAATTTAATCAACTTGAAGAAAAGTTATGTTTTGTGGGTAGTGTTGAGATCAGCTGTTTTCCCCTTTTCTGCTCAGCTTGTTCTAACCTCAGTGGGTATGAAACCCTACAGCTTCCAGGGACCGGAGAGCAAGGGGAGGGTGCCACAGTAAGAGTTTTCTGGCCAGGTCTACAGAGCAAGTTCTAGGGCAGCCAGGGCTGTTTGTTACACAGAGAAACCCTGTCTTGAAAAACCAAAAAGTCTTCTCTTCTGTGCTGTTTTCAGTATGCTCCTTACTTTTCCTTCACCTGCTGGTGGTGGACAGTGTTTTGGCATCAGCTCTTTTTAGACTGTACAAATTAGAAATATTTCTCAAGTGTTTTAATTTAATCCAAATTCCAGAACACTTGGGCTTTTATGTGCTTTGAAGTTTATGTATAATTCTTATAGAAAAGAGTTTAAAAAACATTTTTATAGCAGATTTACTTTAAAATGCTTTCTGGTAAACATAGATTTGAACATTATTTATAAATTCATTTTGCTGGGTAGTGGCAGCAGTGCATGCCTTTAATCCCAGTACTCGGGAGACAGAGGCAGATGGATCTCTGTGAGTTCGAGGCCAGCCTGGTCTACAGAGTGAGTTCCACAACATGCAGAGCTACACAGAGAAACTCTGTCTGGAAAAACCAAATGAACATTTTCATTATGACTCCTTTACAGTATCTGTGGACGGGTAGAAATAATTACTAGTGTTTGGAACAGAATAGGGTCTGAAGGTTTATGAAACATTAGAGAATTTTGGCAAGAACTGGGCAGTTGACTTTGATCATTCTGCCAAATGGTCATAATACATGATAAGAAATTGGGTGTGTTGGTGTGAGCCTATACTTCCTGACTAGCTGAGAGGTGAGGGAGAGGCACAGTTTGAGTTCAGGAGTCCAATGCCTGCCTGAGCAACAGGACAAAAAGAATCTGTCTTAATAATTTAATTCCTGATTATTTTAAGGATTACATATTTTTCTGATTTGAGATAATTTTGGGGTATATCTTTATTATTATTAGACATTGTGTTTGAGGGAATTACAAGGATTTTCTCCTAATCTAGTAAATTTCTAGCATCTTACATTCACCTAGGTAGGAGATACTGGCACTATTTTATGTTGCTGTTAATTTTATTATGTTACTTAGCTATTTTAAGCAACCATACACGCTCTGTACATATCATGCAAAGATTTACTTAAGAAATGCTGTGTTCAAATGTTTGAATTACATTGATTAAAACAATGAACTTAGAAAAAGCATGCATAATCTTTTACAATAGAGGCTGATAGCTTATAGGTCTCTTAAAAGTAAAAAACTTTCAGGCCTTTTTTTTTTTTTTTTTTTTTTTTGGTTTTTCAAGACAGGGTTTCTCTGTATAGCTTTGGAGCCTATCCTGGCACTCACTCTGGAGACCAGGCTGGCCTCAAACTCACAGAGCTCTGCTTGCCTCTGCCTCCCGAGTGCTGGGATTAAAGGCGTGCACCACCAACGCCCCGCCTGTTTCAGGCCCTATCTACAGGAGTCTGTTTTTGTATCTTTTGATTATGAAAATGTAATGGTCAAAAACCCACGTTTGCCGGGTGGTGGTAGTGCATGCCTTCAGTCCCAGCACTTGGGAGGCAGAGGCAGGTGGATCTCTGTGAGTTTGAGACCAGCCTGGTCTACAAGAGCTAGTTCCAGGACAGCTAGAACTACACAGGAAAACCCTGTCTCTAAAAACAAAACCCAAAACCCAAGAAACAAAACAAAACAAAAACAAAACCACTTTTGCATTCAGTAAGATTCTTTAAGTAGAGCATGTGATACTTGCTCATCATAGTTACATCCATTTGGACATTTATGGAGCATATGTGTGAACCGCTTATTCTCTCTATAGATAACCTGTCTACAATTGGATTCTGTAAACCTTTAGAACAGCTACTAATTGTCAGTAGTCCCTCGGGGAGGAGTTGGGCCTCAGAAGTCTCTTCCCCTGTAGTAGTTAAAAGCATGAAAGTTTTTCAATGAAAAAAATTTTTTTTTTTTTAGGAATTAAAATATAGTTACATCATTTTCCTCTTTCTCTTTCTCCCTTTTAAACCTTGTTCCCTCTCTAATTTATGGTTTCTTTGGGTTTGTGTCCATTACTCACACACCACACATGGCACACTTTTAGTCTGCATGGTGCTACTTGTGTGTACACATATTCAGGGCTGACCGGTGGTATTGGATAAGCAATACTAGAGACTCTCATCCCTGGGTGAGGATTTTATTTTTTTTAAAGTCAAAGCCAAACACTAAAGGAAACTTAGTATCGAATCATGAAAACTGTCTACAGCAAAATTGGGTAGTTTAAAAAAAAGTTAATTTTTGAGATGACCCCAAGCTTGCTTTGTGGATGAGGGCGACCTTGAGATAACAGGTCACCACCACCTGGTATATGTAGTGATGGGGGCAGAACCCAGGGCTTTAGTTATGTTAGGCAAGCACTCTACCCGTCCGCTGAGCTGCATCACTGTTTCCATGGGCAGTTTTATTTAGAAGTTTAAAATTAGGATGTCCTGTTACTGAACTGGTCCAGAAGTACCAAATGGAGAAAATTGTTCAAGTAGAGAATTCATATTTATTTGGCCTTTGTACAAAACTAGTAAAGATGTGAGTCTTACTAAAATAATTTGCATGTTACAGCTGTTGCAGTCTCAGGCTGAATCAGTTTCTGGGAAATCCCCCTCTGAAGCAAATGCAGATGTCCTTTGAATGTGCTAGATCGGCATCTCTGCTCACGGCTAGTTTCAGACCTGGGGTACTTATCTGGTTGAGTCCATTTTATATGATTTGTCTCATAACTAAAAAAAAAAAAATTATAGACACCAGGCACCAGCACTCAGGAGGCAGTGGCAGGCAGATCTCTGTGAGTTCAAGGCCAACCTCATCTACAGAGTGAGTTCCTGGACAGCCAGGCCTGATACAAAGAGAAACTATGTCTCAAAAAACAAAACAAAAAAGTTAGACTACTGAAATAATAGAAGTTTCTTCTGAAATCTAGATCAAATTTCTGCTTAAAATACTGATAGTTCAGGGCTGGTGAGATGGCTCAGTGGGTAAAGACAGTTGTAGCCAAGTCTGATGACCTGAGTTCAGTCCCCAGGATTTTCAAATCTTCAACACCAACTCCCTGCAAGTTGTCATCTAACTTTCACATGCGTATACATAAACACACACACACACACACACACACACACACACACACACACACACACACACAGTGGGTGGAGGGGGGTGAATAAAATCTAGTTTTTGAAGAAAAAATTAAAAACTTCTGATAGATTGGAATTCCACTCTTCAGACAGACAGAATCACTTGTAGGACCCATTATTAATTTTGGCTCATGTAAAAGAAAATGCCCTTGACTCCTTTTTTTTTCCGGGCCTTAAGGACATATACTGTGTTTAGATGATTGGATGCACGCTGCTCTATTATAAACAATGTAATACTCTGGTGTTAATAGATACATATATGAATGAAATGTATAAAAATATAAATGGAACAATATCCCAAATCCAGCATAGTAGTAGGGGATAGGTACAGAAATGTGGGATATGTAGGGAGTTTCAATTAATGTTTTCTTTTAGCATATGTAGCTATTAATTAAATTTGTATGTCAGTAATATCAGGAGTAAAGATGAGTCGTCCTAATTCCAGGAAAGGAGAGCTATAATTGAACTGTTCTCAAAGATCATCTTCCTCCTTTCTCCTTTCTTTACCTTGTTAGATGCCATCTAATGGCATAGCTCCCAATATTGACGTGTAAAATTAAATGATTTGTATTTCTTTTCCGGTAGTGTGGATTTGGAATAAGACAGTGCTGGTTTCAAAATATTCAGGTGACTAGGGGTGTGAATTTTGGCCTGCTGTTTAACATGTCTGAGTCTTTTAAAGAAATTCAGGAGTGGTAGATCATATGTAGTTTTGTATTTGTGGGGAGATTAGATGATAAGGAGGGGCTCTGGTATGTGTAGATGCCTCGTGTACACTGCTCTTTGTTTTGTGCCCTTGAGTACACTGTCCAAGGTGGAGCACATGAAAACCACCAGGAAAACAATTCTTAATTGATTACATACATATACAACTTACATAAAATTATGTTAAATTGTTTTTAGGAGGACTTCCGACTGCATTTTAGAAATATTTCGAGAATCATGGATTGTGTTGGTTGTTTTAAGTGTCGACTGTGGGGAAAGCTCCAGGTAAGTCTTGCCCAGTCTTCTTCTTTACTCTTTGTTGAGGCATTTCTTATTTGTCCTGTTTTCTTCTTTCTGTTTCAGACTCAGGGTTTGGGCACTGCTCTGAAGATCTTGTTTTCCGAGAAACTGATAGCAAATATGCCAGAAAGTGGACCAAGTTATGAATTCCAGCTAACCCGACAGGAAATAGTATCACTGTTTAATGCATTTGGAAGGTTAGTTTTAATGTACTGACATTGTTTCTGCTAGCCAACTAAGTCTGACATTATTAGGTACATTTTCAAGTAAAACTAAGAGTGTCCTTTTTACTAGAATTATCTCGTTATAGAATTATATGATCTGGTAAAAGACCTTAAGAGTATACACACATATAGTTACTGCTTGATTATTTCCATCTATTGATTTTTATATTCATATTTAATTTACTGAAAAATTTGGGTACTGTTAAATTTGTACATTTTACTATAATTATTTTGTATATTCATACATACATATATACATGGTATTTTGTTTTGTTCTCACTATGTAGGTCTCACTATGTAGCTCTGGCTGGCCTGGAACTTACTATATAGACCAGGCTGGCCTTGAACACAGAGATCTGCCAGCCTCTACCTTCTGGGATTAAAGGCATGAGTCATCAGACCCAGCTTATTGTGATTATTTAAAAGCATTTTATTGGTATCCTTTTTGAAGGGTATGGAAAGTCACAAATATTTCAGTGAACTTAGCACTATACAAAAAGATTCGTAATTCTTTAGAAATAATTATTTTCTGTCAAAATGATTTGAGAAAAAGCATGAGATAAGGAGGATACATAACAGTTTTAAATGTGGATGGAATTTCCTTCTGGCTCGTGTTGCTCTGAGATTGACAACCGTTTTTCTTTCTTCAGTGCTGGGTATTGAAGCTTAGCATTTTCCCATCCTCTCAATTAACATTTTTAAGGGCTACATTTTTTTCACTTAAAAATAATATCAAACATTTTAGGATTGAAATAATTGGCCTTAAAAATTATTTCTGTGGCATCCAGGAGCTTGACTGTTTCATTTAATTGCGTGTTCTACTTTTCTCATACTGGAGAGCAGAGCTAAAGTGCATGTGAAAGGGAACATGCACAAATATAATAGAGAACAGACTTTCCTATAAATGAAAATTAGTGCAAACAGTTGGGTCAGAAGCTTTTCTCACTCTTTAAAGATCAATAGCTTTGATCTTTGTACATTAAAGGCATATTAATTATTCTATTCATATGTTTCTGAACATTTAAATACTTATTTTAGTGTTTCTATGTTTTTTCTATGTTTCTATGTTTATTTTATATATGTAATACAAATAAGAAGTACACTTACGAATACCTAAAATATCTACGTACACTTAATGTGTCATATACTAAAGGCTGATGTGCTTTAAATACTTTAATATAGTTCTGGATATTTAAAATATATGTTTATGTAATTTTATATGTATATATTTTAATACTTGGGTATTAAAAGCTTGTTTGGGTAATAGTATATTAGGTTTGCCTTGCCAGGTAAAAACTAAAGGGTATAAGTAGATTTATGTACCTTTCAATTTATTGAAATAAATTATTTAAAAATTTTATGTACTCGAAAAATGAAAAATGATTAACAGAAAATTCATGAAAGTGTTTTTTAGTGAAGTGTTTCTTGGTTACAGGATTTCTACAAGTGTGAGAGAATTAGAGAACTTCAGGCACTTGTTACAGGATGTTCACTGAGGAGGACAGGTTGAAATGTGCCTGTTTCTGGATGGGGGAGGCCAAATAGGAATCTCTCCTTACAGCATGACTGCAAAGGCCAAACGTTTCTATAAAGCTGCTTTTGTAAAAGGAGAAATACATTGTTTTAAGTAAACGACATTTTTAAAAATTGTGTTCATGTTTAGTATTATTGTAAATAAAAGTATTTTGATAATGTACAAATTTTAATACACCAAATCCCATATGATAAAGCTAGGTGAATTATGTCTTAAGCTTCTGAAACTAGAGTTGTATTTAAGATGATATGATAAAAATAAATCTAAGGTAACTGTGGCAAGTGTTTTATAGTAAAATTCTAAGAGGCTCATCAATAAACCCATGGCCAACAGCCTAAAAACACCAATGCATTTTCATTAGCCTTGCTTGCAAAAGGAAATACAGAACTCCCACTTAGATTTGAATTTTAGATAAGCAACTAGCTTTCTTTTAAGTGTAATTTGTAT
This sequence comes from Cricetulus griseus, assembly GCF_003668045.3. Classification (NCBI taxonomy): domain Eukaryota; kingdom Metazoa; phylum Chordata; class Mammalia; order Rodentia; family Cricetidae; genus Cricetulus; species Cricetulus griseus. The sequence goes on along the minus strand of NW_023276807.1, from coordinate 201,285,548 downwards.
GCAGTATTAGGGCTCTATTTATACTAAAAGTAATTAACTTGTTTTAAGTTCAGGTTTAACTGGGAGGACTGTGTTTTCCTGGCTACCTTAATATACACTGGTATGCAACATTCCTTTTAGAGTTATATAGCTATTTTAATTGTGCTGTTTTGGTTTGTAGGGAAGTAGAATAACTCAAAGGCACAGGAGATTTCTAAACATTGTAGAAAGATAATAGATTATATATTTATTCTCGTAATGCTTCCCCTAATAGTAAAATTTTGGGGGAAATTTTATTTTTATATAATTTCAGATTTACAGAAAAGTTTCAAAACTAGTATAAAAAATCTGTTTTATTCAAATTCATTGATTGTTCACCTGTGTTGTAATGTCTTACCCTATCCCACACTGGGGATTGAGCCCAGGACCTCAGGCATAGTAGGCTAGCCCTCCACCCCTGAGCCTCAGGCCTCGCTTTACCTTCTATGTAGACGTGGATATCCTGTTTTTATTTATTGTTTGAAAAGTAGTCATGGGCATCATGCTTTAACCCAAAATACTTAAATGTGATGCTTGGGAATTTCCTAAAAATTATTATTTTTTTTAAAAGGGAAAAACAAAACCTTACAAATCTGAGCTAAACTACTATAGGCCTTAAAATAAGGAAACATCTCACGCCCTAGTCACCTAAAGTTTGAGTTTTGTTCCCTTTTTTGACCTGTGTAATCATAGGGTATACAATTCATGTTTTTTACATGAAACTGATTTCTTTTGCCTACATTAAATGGAAGTGTAACTTAGATGGGCTTTCAGTAGTTAAAGTTTTTTACTGAGAACAATATTTGAAGTGACTTAAGAATTTACATCACAGGGCTGGAGAGATGGCTCAGAGGTTAAGAGTGCTGTCTGTTCTTTCAGAGGTCTTGGGTTCAATTCCCAGCAACCACATAGTGGCTCACAACCATCTGTAATGAGATTTGGTGCCCTCTTCTGGTGTGTAGGCACGAATGCCAGAATACTGTATACATAACAAATAAATCTTTAAAAAAAAAAAATTTACATCACATGGCAATTATAGATTCTGTATACCTCAAAATTATGCCCCCTTTATATCATATATAATGTCTGAGCAATTAGGACAGGTTGAGATGTCACATAAGAAAAGCAAGATTTATATATGTAATGGTTAGAAATGTCACTTTACACTGCTGAGTATCTAATTTGTCCCTAAGACTTGGTCCATTGCCAACATATAGTTGGTGTCTAGTATTTGTTGATTTGAATATGTAAGTATGTATTTAATATACTCTAAGTGAATGATCATATAACTATGTTTAACAATGTGTCCAACTTTCCTTTCTCTCATTTTTTCCCCTTTTGAATAGGGTAGCAAATGAAAGACATCAACCCACTAATTTAAGTCCGTTTTCCTGGGGACTCATAGTCCTAAGTGATCACCATATACAAGGGTATTTCAGCAGCCACTGTTTGAAAACCTCACTGCTTTCACATGCTGCTTCCCACTTGATTGACCCTGTGTCCTTTGTCCCTCCAGATGAGACCTAACAGCTTTATTCTAAGCCTACAGTTTGTAAGGATTCAGGCATTATGCTGGCCTGCCCCTGTCACCTGGCAGAATGTACTCAGGCAGTACCCTGGTCAGCCCAGGTGCAAAGGAGCCCTGTAAAAGAAAGACCTCCGCCCACTTACGTTCTCTTTCTGTGCTCTTTCCCTGCTCTTTCCTGCGTTCTCTCTCTTTTTCCTGCTGTTCCCCTGGGGCAGACAGGACTTTTCCTGTCTCCCTATTCTCTTCTGTCCTCTCTTTCTCTGTCTCTTTACCTCTTTTCTCTCCCCCCACCCCTCTTCTAATAAAACTTCTCACTTAAGCTGTCTGCCTGGCATGTTTGTCCTTCTGCCTCGGTCCCCCTTGCACTTTGTCCTAACACAGTTAACAAGCCATTTCCTTTTCTCTCTCTCTCTCTCTCTCTCTCTCTCTCTCTCTCTCTCTCTCTCTCTCTCTCTCTCTCTCTCTCTCTCTCTCTTTCTTTCGTTTTTCGAGACAGGGTTTCTCTGCGTAGCTTTGGAGCCTATCCTGGCCCTCACTCTAGAGACCAGGCTGACCTTGAACTCACAGAGATCCGCCTGCCTCTGCCTCCAGAGTGCTGGGATTAAAGGCGTGGCCACCAACGCCCGGTAACAAGCCATTTCTTAATTTGAACTTTTTCCTGAATTTAACACTCTTGATAATTCTTTCTTGAAGTTCCTATGCCTATGTGTCCTTGTCTTTTCTCTGGTCTCCTTATTTAACCTGAATGTCAATCTTCAGACTTGTACTTAGTCACTGTGCTTCACTCTTGGGTGTTTCCATCCAGTGCTGTCCAACAGATTTTAGCTCAGACTTCTCAGTCCATTTTCCTGCTGTACTTGCTTCTCTGTACTGAGTCTCCTTACTTGGTGAATTTCAGAACCATTGTTCTGTTTTACAGTTCATTCCTTTTCCTCCTAACTGTTGGCGTCTGAGTTCTGCAGATTTTACTCCCAACTTTCTATCTAACATTCTTTTTTATTTTTGTTACTGTTACCTAAAGGACTGCCTAAGTCTATTTCCTCATCTTTGTTGGTCCATATTACCAGATTTGGTTTTCTAGAAGCATTCAACCCAATACCCATTGACAATTTTATGAGCTTTCTGGTGAGAGCCTTTACTTGGTGTCCAAGATCCTCCCCTCTCGTCTTTGCCACTCTGTTCTGATAAGAGTGTTAAAAGTTTTTCAAAAGTCTAGAGCTGGATCTCCCTCCAAACTTTGATAGATACTGTATTTGTATTGAGAAACCTAGGCTTCTTCGTCATCTGTGAAATTCCATGCATTCCTGAAATTCTCTCTTTGAAATTACACCTGTCCCCTTCCTATGGTCACCACTGTAATTGCAACCTACCTCTACTGAATCACTAACTGTACTGTATGTTTTATTTTTTTAAAGTGTCCTTTACTAGAATGTGAGCTCCTTAGGGGCAGGAAAAGAAACTATTTTGGCATCTCTATAGCATAGTGTTTGGCATATGAGCATTTAATAAATGTTTGTTGAATTAATTGCTTCACAGTGACAGCTGTGCCTCACTGCAAGTACCCTCACTGCCTTTGCTTACAGCAAGGATCAGTAGACTTCAGGGTGGGCAATAAAGATGAAAATAATTCAAATTTTGGTGTGGTCTTTGGTCAGTCATGAATGGAGTCTATTTTGGAAACAAGCGTAAGGGAGGAGGCAAATATCACAGAAGCTTCTTGATGAAAGCATAGCTGGGATTTTAGACTAGACAAACCAAGGTTCTCAGGAGGAGGGAGATTTTCATGAGGATTTTTCTTAGTTTAACTTTGAATTAATGTCCACCTAATGACACTACCATTTACGAACAGGCTAAAATATGTGTTGTGGTTCAGATGTAATCCATTATTCACTAAAACAAATTCCATTTGTAATGAGATTTTTGAAAAAAACTGAATGGATTCCATTAGGGATATTAAAAAAACAAACAAACAAACAAACAAAAAACAAAAAAAAACCTCCAAATAAAAGCACACTCATTAACAGTAGTTTTATTATAATTTAGTGAAACAACAAATAAATACATTCATTGCCACAGCTATACTTTTGTAAGCAGTTTGAAACTGACTGTATAGCTGAGAAACACTGCTAAACAATAAAAAGGCAATTACACGTAAAAAGCCACTTTTGCTATAAATTACATTGTCCATAAAACTACAATCAGCTACAATAGGTGGTTAAGAGTTTCAAAATTAATAGTAACCCAAATGTAATAAACAATAAGAACAAATATTGCTAATCACGGTAGAATTATACACTTAAGCAATGAATTTCGACTTTCTAATTAATGATTGTGAAGAAGGGCTGGAGTTGTCGTGTGCTTCAGTGCAGGTGGACAGGGAACTGTAGCCCTTTGACCTTATGAACAGCTCCCTCTGAGACCAAACTTAAAGTGCTGCTAGTGCTTTTGAATTTTTAAGCAAACACTGCGGCAGATTTCTTCTTTGGTGATGTACTGTGAAATGTATATAAGGAGACAAATGTTAAGAATTTAGGTACTTTATAGGCCAAGTGTGGTGGCACAAACATTTAATTCCAGCACTTAGAAGGTAGAGGCAGGAGAATCTCTGAGTTCAAGGCCAGTCTGGTCTACACTGAGTTTCCAGGATAGCCAGGAGTACATAGCCTCTGAATTTAGGTAATTGAGTCAGTGATACATAAATACACTAACAAATCTCAAATTCAGTGTAGTCAACCAGTGCAGTGAAAAGAACTAAGATACTTTATCTGAAGAGTTTAAGTAATCTTTGTTTTACTTTGTCAACCAGGATGTTTGTGGAGAGAAGCTTAACTAGGAAAAAATGAGTTAGATACCTAACATCACCAAAATAAACAACTGGCATTCTGAAAAAAATCAAAAAACTGAAAACAAATCCACAGTTGTAGACTATTGTTAGGTTGTCATCATAGTACCAAGGCTAACTTCTGTACTATAAAAGTTTAAATAATTTGTTACAGTAAGAACTTACAAACAAATGCTGTATATTTATAAGTATGCTTCCGGTTGAATTTAAAATCTGTTTTTCATAAAAAGAAGAAAAGTATTTGGCTTTGTACCATCCTCTCAAAAGATAGAAAGGATTAACAATATGTTTTTAAAGATTCGCATATTATACTTTTGTGAAGTTGCTGAATTAGTTAAAAAGCTGAAAGATTTTAGATATGAGTACAAATAAGACAATTTCTAGTCACAGTAGACAGAAGAGGGCAGCTATGTTCATCTTGGTTCCAAAGCAGCTGGCAGATCCTGTGTGGGGTCATCTCCACTTGTGTGACACCTCCTAAGCTGCCTGTCCCCTCTATCTGAGGTATTCAGTATCTGATTTCCATGTAGACACAGATAGAAAGTGCATTTTAAAATTGTGTTGTCTTGGCCTACTGCTCTGTGTGTGTGTTTGAGTGCACATGTGTGCACAAGCACACCTCTTACAGTAGCATATTAAGACAGTCTTAGTGAAGTCCTAAACACCTCTTACACTTCTCTTGTTTGCTTATTAATCCAGTGTTGGAATTGATTGGAATTAATTTAATTTGGCTAAGCCCATATACAAGGTATAAAATGTGAAAAATAAAGGCGGGATTATACATTTTATAAAGTATTGCACTTCAGCTCACTGCAAAACATCTCGTGATTTAATTTACCTGAGGACAGTCTTGACTCAGTAGGTAGGATTTGCTCCATCTCCTTTTAGATAAATTGAATACTTTTTGAAAACATACTGTTTTAAACCTAGCACTTTTTTTAGTGAACAATCCCTAAATGCATCTGTAAACTTGTTTAGTTAGTCCCAAGAAGTTCTACTGAAATCCCCTATGGAAAAGTCACTATAGTTTCTGGAAGAATCATGCTTAAACTGCTACTTACCTTAGTCATACAAAACAGCCACTTGACCAGTCCTACTCAAAGCCACACTGTCTCCACTGGCTTTTTGTTCCTTTGAAAAGACTGCTCTGGCTTTCCAAAGAACACTGCCAGCCAGCAGCACCATGAAGGGTTTCTGCTATAACTTGTTTAAAATAATGGAGTGATTTCAATTGACAATTTTTTCAAGGCATGCTTTAAAAAACTGTCTTCAGTGTTACATATTTTTAAAAAGAATGATGTATTTTTAAGCCTTAAGTCTGTGCACTGATCACACTTTAAAGCTGTAATTGGGTAAGAATTCCATGTAGAGTACACCTTTGAATTTCTAGGTTTTGATTTTTGTGGAAAAACTGCCTTCCCATCTGGTGTACAATGTTATGAATACTCGAGTGTGGCTTTGGGGACTGCAGAGTATTCTTTCTGAACACAGGCAAAAGTGCAAATATGCAAATGTGCGTTGGACATTCAAAGTTAGGAGGTTCTGAGGTCATCAAGTACCTTAGCATCTAATCTCTCTTTCTCCTCCAAACTTCGAATTTCACTATGCAGAGGTCAAAATGAACAGCTGTGTTTTGAGGTTCTCCACGAAACACAGCTGCATTTTCAGATTTTGCTAGTTGCAATAGATGATGCAATGTTGATGTAGATGCTTTTAAAGATGTTGAATACACATACACATTCATGGAAAACAGTTCGAGAATTCTTCTGTGGGAAAGCCCTCAGTTTTGTGGAGTTACATATAAGCTATGGTGATTCCTCATATCTAGATTACTGCATGTGAAGAGCAGAGGAGCAGTGTCCGTTACAGGTCCACTCAGCGGGGGTGTAACTGTGTATGTGCTGCGGCCGCACCCAGTCATGGTGCCGTACCAGCCCAAACTTTGTGAGTTTGATAAACTGCAACGACAAAAAGATAAGGCAAAGACGTCAGAGGGCTGTGATTAGGAAGAGTCACACTGGCATTTTTTAACATTTCCAAAGAATTTCACAACACAGAAATATATTAAAATAAATGTGCAAAATAACACTGACGACTTCTACACAACTTAATGGTTTCTACCTGGTATCTCAAACTTGTAACACATATCACAAAAAATAAATGATTCTCAGAAGTGGCAGAATGAGACTAACAATATTAATATGCTCTGTGTGCTATGCTTTATTCCAACACAACTGTATGTACATGTACCTTTAGTCCTCAATTCAAGCCCACAAGATAGGCTGAGTTATAATCCCTACTTCACAGATGAGAAATAGATCAAATGACTTGTCCAGGTGAAGTTAGAGTTATTGAAAAGGAATCGAGCTGAGAGAGTCCTGTTGGTGCATGATAAGGCTTTCTGATAGTTTTGGAACACGAGGGAGTGGAAAGACATTTTTATTTATTTATTTATTATGTACACAGTATTATGCTTACATGTATGCTTGAATGCCAGAAGAAGGCACCAGATCTCATTATAGATGGTTGTGAGCCATCATGTGGTTGCTGGGAATCAAACTCAGGACCTTTGGAAGAACAACCAGTGCTCTTAACCTCTGAGCCATCTCTCCAGATCCCTATTTTTTTTCTTTTTTTGACCTGGAGTCACACTAGGGACAAGGAAGCAAATAAACAGTGTACAGAAATCCTTCCCTGCCCAACACTGTGCATGTCTCACTCTGAACCAATAAGGGGTCTGGAGATGATATGGCCCCACTTTACTCCTACATTTTTTTAAGTAAGAGTGATATACTGGCTTCAGGTCGGCTGACCGTTGTTTATAGAGCATGTCGTACCACGTGGTTAAGACCTCATGGATTAAGCTACAGTACTACATGATCATATGCCAAATCACCTGTTTAGTGGATGGGTTAAAGCTCAGAGTTTTTTTTTCCCCCCTCAATTTCAATACTAAATCAGCCTAAGTGACTAGTTATGTCTACCTTCCTTCCCGAGAGCTCCCCAGTCTTGGCAGGTCATCGTCACTGTCATACCGCCTTGGATTGTCGAAAAAGAAAGCTCTGGAGCTGTAGCTGTGGCTGCTTACCATGCCAGCGGGTGCCTGTGAACGCAGTGTTAGAGACTGGGTGAAGGCTAGAGACTAGAAGCTGGAAGTTTTAGCCTCAGACTTACTAAAAACAGAAACTCCAGATAAGTACTCCATGCTTTAAAAAAAAATGAGATTGAGCATTGGGGGATAATATGATATCTTACCAGATTCTGGTTTAATCTCTGTGCCCGGAAAAACAGTACCACCGACCATGCTGGTACATGCTCCCACAGAAAGAGGACCATTCCAAAGACGATGTAGTCTCCTCCACTTCCATCTTCTTCACGAGCCTGTGCATAGAACATGGCAGAGCAATTTTCACACTGGTTTTATATTTAAGCAATCACCTGTCTTGCACAAGTGCTTCAGGCTGGATGAGTTAACATATAAGTATACACACAAAAATCACTGAACTTTGCTGTATTTTGGTTTTTTTTTGGTAACTTTTCATGTAATGGTTATTTTTCCTTCAAGGAACATAACAATACTTTAAAAAACTACAATAAGACAATAAAAAATTTTCAACATATTAGCTTAGAAAAATAATTTTAGTCCTCAGATAATGTAAAATAATGTCATTTGAGGCACCATAGTCTGAAGACGGTTCCTTATAAGGGACTACTGTTCTAGCTGCCCCATTGGCATGATAGCACCCTGAGTCATGCCTGTAGAAAAACAAGACATGCTTAGTAAATCAGCACAGCTGATTTTTAAAGTAAGCTTTGGGGCTACTCTACATTTGTTTCTATTCTACCAGATTCTGGAAGGGGAAGCAGACAAAGGAGTGAAGAGAATCTACTGCATGAAATCATATGTGAGTGAGAAGCCCATCTCCTCAGCCAGTGAATGAAAATAGTCTCCTAGAATTCCCTGGATTCAGGGCAAAGTGAAAGTAATATGATAATATAACATTTAACCGTACTTCAGGAAGGAGATGGAGTGTGCTGAGAAGTTAAAGATGTACAGCTACAATACTGAGAGTTCCAGTAAATACATGGACACACAAAGAATCACTAATGCTCTTTGCAAGGTTGATAAAAACAGATTTTTAAAGAAAGTCATTACTTAGATATATAAAACTGAACAAAGTATTAAGATTTTATGTAGTTCTTTCATTCTCACAGGATATTAGCTACATTTACTCACTAATGACAGACAATTACCTAGAGATATTAAACTATCATCCTTTAAAAAGTTAGTAAATAGGCTTATGACTATTAGGTTTCTAGTACTATAATTATTTACAAAATAAATTATTTCTTAGATAAAATTTTCTGAAAGGTGATTCCAAAGTGTCATATGCAAATGGGAAAATTTAAACAGTTTTAAACAGTTATTGAGAGCAGAGATAGCATAAAACCACATCTGAACAAACACCAAACATTCTTGCTAAGATTCACTTATCAGCTGTATCAACTGGAGACTGGTACTATGTGACAGACACGTACCTTGTCTGAAAGATTGTCCCAGCCATAATTAAATGGACTCTCTAATGTATCCTGTGATATGGTGATCACTACCAGATTATAACAAGCTCTGGAAGAGTAGAGGAGAATGACTACAGAGCCGACGACGACAGTCTGGCACAGAGACATACCCTATAGCAATGAGAAACACAGGCATGATGTCAGCATGTTTACTTCGGGGAGCGAGCTGTTCATCTGCATACAGCACAGTCACCTCTTGCAAAGCGCCCCCCCCCCACCGACCCAGAAGCTGAGTGGACACCTGCTCAAATAAACTCTTGATTATTCTGCCTGAAGTTCCTGCTCCTGAATTGCACTGTGTTTAACACATGTAAGTGCTTCACCCACTTGCCAAATGGCAGCTGAAGGAAGATTTTGTTTTGCCAGTTTCCTTATTTCTGTAGTAATACATGAACAGGCAAACTGGCTAAAGACCTGAGCCATGACTGATTCTAATCAGTGCAGTCTAATCAAAGTGGGAGGGGAGAAATGAAAGCACTAGTCCATTTGAGACTTTTTTTTCTGATATAAGGCAAGAATAGAAGCTCAGCTCCTTGCATATTTATTCCAGTTAATATATTAGGAAATGGATGATAGTTCTTTGAGTGACATTATGTTGCTGACAAAGTAATCCAGGTGCTCAATTATGCTTTAATGTGTAACAGTCTAAATTACGGCCTTTATTGTTTCCCTAGAGATAGAAACCCCTTTTACTTCGTGGTTTTCAACTGTATTGAGTACAAGGAAGACAACTGTGATATTAGTGTTTACAGGGACTCTCAACCTGGGGTCTTTATTTTAATATAGTTGGTTTCCTTTGTAATCCTCCATATTTTACCGATGAGTTAAAGACATTATTCTAAGAGGTGACACCATTGTCAAAGAGACTAATGTATTTTAAGTAAACACTCAACATGGTAATTTGGAAGTTCATGTTCAATTGTCACAAGTTTAAGGGAAAATTACAGCAGTTAGCACATAAGGTCCAGGGATGCTAAATGACCTGTAAGTCACAGGCTGGTACTCCCATAGGAGAACTGTCCTCTGACCTTTATGATATTCAAGAAGAAAGACAAGTTTATAATTATCTGGCCAGATCGGAGCTTCATTTTGTATGTTAACATGTTTGATAGTCTGTTTCCTATTTTCATTGTGATCTGAAGCCATGAAACTCCCTGCCCTGCTGAGAAGGCTCCCTTTGCTTTTTGGGATGGTTCATGATCATAAGTATTTATGGACATCTTCTTGAATAAGGACTTATAGCTAAGCATGATACCTATTCAATGTTTAAACAATGCCATATGGCCCTAGTAATATGGCATTGTTTTGCCGACTAGGAAACAGAATTAACCTGATATAGCCCATTGTTTCTGGGCTGTTCTGAATTCTGACTCCATGCCAGAACTGAAAGAATAGATCACATGGATAAACTGCAACTGGAGTCTCTCTTACTGGCTGCTCTATGAGCAGAATCCTGCCTGACTTCCGAGTTGTTAATTTCTTAACTCTTATGGCATAGGACACGATTTCTTATGTGGGCACTTTTCATTGAATGACCAATCCTGTATGAACCAGAGATTTAAAATATTACAGGTTATGTCTCAGTATTATGCTCTATGAAAGTTTAAATTCACCTTTTCAAAAAAAAAAAAAAAAAAACAAACAGATGATTTCAGTTCATGTGGGAAACCACACAGGGGTCACTGGGAATAAAAAACCACTGTGTCTCAAGTGCAGACTTTAGGGCTCCAACTAGGTTGTCAGATGCTAACATCTGACCTAATGCTAACATTGTTCCTTCGTTGGATTATCTAATTTATCTTCTTTGGACCTCAGTGGAAGAGTGAAACTCCACATTTGGATGATTAAGACAGCCTTCATGACTCTGGTATCAATGACCAGAGGGTAGTACTACCTCTTTGAAGTTGGATGAAGACCTATGGATGTTATCTTTTACCATTTTATGTTTTTTGTTTTTTTAAAAAATTGGGAATTAAACATTTATTTATTTATTCATATTTTATGTACATTAGTGTTTTATCTGCATATACATCTGTGTGAGGGTGTCAAAGTCCCTGGAGCTGAAGTTACAGACAGTTGTGAGAGGCCATATGGGTGCTGGGTATTAGACTTTGGTCCTTTGGAAAAGCAGTGAGTGTTCTTAACCACTAAGCCAAATCTCCAGCCCTGTTTTTTTCCTCCAGGACAGGGTTTCTCTACGAAGCCCTGGCTGTCCTGGAACTTGCTTTGTACACCAAGATGTACTTGAACTCAGAGACCCATTTGCCTCTGCTTCCTGAGTGCTGGGATTAAAAGTGTGGTCCAGCATGCCTGGCCCTTTTCATGTTCTTAAAAGGAGTTACTCTTTGTTCATGTTTATTAACTCATTGAGTATGTTAAAAAAAAGGAGTGTTCTAAAACTTTTAAAATTGTAATAAAGGCTATTTTTTAAAAATAAAGTTATAATAACTAAAAATAGTTTGTATAGTTTAAATACATGCCCAATTTTCCAGATTTACAAATAATGTATGAAATTCCTATTATAATTATGAAAATTACATCAAACTCATATTTTGTTTTATTTTCAAAATTTTATCAAGAGCTCAATTATTTCATAAAATCATAGCACTAACATCAATATTGCTTGATGTATGTGAAAAATACCCAGCTCTGCCTCTACCACCACTCCATTCATGACTCTTATAGCTAGAGACAAATATCTAATTATATCATGCTCCCAAATTTACATATTGACATATTTGCTAACTTCTTTTATTTGCTCTTTATATTTTAATTATGGTAATTACACTAAATTTTATTTGTATAGTATGTTAAATAGATTGATTTCAGGATAGGAAACAGTTATTAAAATACTGGCTCACTAGATAAATGTACCTGTTACCAATTCTGAAGTTCTGAGTTTGATACCCAGAACTCATATGATGGAAGGAAAGAAGACTCCCACAACTTGTCCTCTGACCTCCATACATGTGTGTGCACATGTATACGCACACAATAGATAAATACAAAAAATTAAAAAGTTTGTTCATAAAAGGGTAGATTGGTTTGGCAGTAAGTGTTGAGATTCATTACTATAACTGACTTCCTCATAAGAACAGCACATATTAGAAATACCTGAAAAGAAAGAGCTAAAAACAAAACAAAATAAGATGATGACAGTAGAATTCATTCTTTGAGTCAACTCAGTGTATCATATCAAAACACTTGTTGGATAATACATGAAAAGATTAAGTTTGAAAAATATAAAGATAAAAATCTTCAGTAATATGTATTTTAATTTTCTGAACCCCTCTCAAGTTAATGAAAACATCAATGTAGAATCAATCCAGAGTTTAAAAAAATATGAGAAAATATCTCACTATGCTCCCTGGATGTTCTTGAACTCTTTGAGCTCTAGGAAAAGTCCTTCTTAGCCTCCTGAGTAGCTGGAACTACTTTGTGCCATGGCACCCTGCTTGGGTTAGATTTTAAATGAACATATAATTGAAGAAAAGTATTGTAAGAACAATAAAACAGAATGCTGTAAGAATTATCTAAGTTAGCCACCAAAGTGCAATCACACCCCCCCCAGAGATAGAAAGAGACAGAGAACAAGAGTGAGAGCACTCTGAAATAAAATAGACTAACTCTGCTTAGTGTAAGGTTGTTTTTCAAGGGAAAAAGGGCAAAGAATGAATAAAACAACTTATAGACAAACTAATTATATAAAACAATGGAAGAAAACCAGAAATTTAGAAAACAAATGGGAGTTACCATGAAAAGCTCAGAATTAAAAGATGAAAAAGACACAACCTCTGTGTCTGCTAAAGTTCTACCAAGATACAGACCATCATCATCAATCTACAGAGTTCCCAACAGCTGTTCATCAACAGCCAATCCCTAGATAAAAACCTCCCATTTCTGTTTTTCAACCTAGTTCTGCTTCTTTGAGAGCTTCATATAAGTGGAATCAACAAATATGTACTTGTTCACAGGTTTCATTCAATTTGTGTCTAAGTGTCAACGGCGGTTACCTCCTATCATTGCTGAGGGTGACCAAGTCTTCATGCTTTGCCATGTTTTTTTTCTGGTTTAGTACTTGAAAGGCCTACTTTCTAGAAAACTCGAAACAAACTGGGGCAATTAATAATATCAACTCCACTGTATAATTACATCAACTTGGTTATAATGACAGCTTGTTCATGTGTATTTCTGCTAATGGGTAGCACCTGTGAACACTCCTAATCTTTTTGTGGATATATGCTTTCACTTCTTTTGAACAGATACCAAAGAGTACAATTTCAGAGTTGTATAGTAGGTATAGTAATGATCACATCTTCTTCCAACATAGACGTATAATTTTATATTTTCAACAAAGTCTCAGTTCCAGTTGCTTCATATAGTAGTCCTGTCCTAGATCCTGCCAGGGTTGGCCAGCTTTTAATTGTAGTAAACTGCTGGATGTGTAGCAATGTCTTGGTTGACTCTACCTCTCCATGATTACTAATGATACTGTTTTCTTTTGGTCTTTTGTACATCTGTGAACAATCTATTCAAATCTGTTAGCACCTTTTACCTTAAGATGTCTTTTAAAAAATTAACTGCATTATAGAAAATTTTTATAAATGCTGGACAATAGCTCCTTGTTAGATATGTGAATTGTAAATACTTTTGAAGCCTGTGGTTTGCCTTTGTATTTTCTTACTCTTGTCTTTTGATGATATTTTTAAATTTAATGAAGTCTAATTTATTAACAGTTTTTCTTGGTTATTACTCTTTATGATCTAAGTATTCTTTTCCTGTATCCAACTTGTACAGGTCTTGTTTTCTTTTAAGAGAGTTTGACTTTTTTCCACTTTGAACTTACATATATACATTTACATATGTATATATATGTATGCATGTGCATATATCTGTATATATATACACATGTATATGTAGATATATGAGTGATGGACATAGGAGATTCTACTGTATTCCATATGCATGTCTAGTTGCTCTGTCTAGTTGCTTTTAGCATCTTTATCAGAAACCAAAACACAACATAAGTTTGAATTGATGTATAAGTTCTTATTCTGTTGTACTGATCTATTTGCCTATTCTTATTTTTAAAATCACTTTATTATAATAAACTCACAAACAAAACCATCGCACATCTAGATTAAGTAGCTGATTAAATGAATACTTGGTTGTCCTAAACTACATGCATCTCAGTGAACTTTTATACCGTTAGAAATGCTATTCTGAAGCCATGGAGCATTTGCTTAGGGTATTAATTTTCACTATGACTTACATATTGACAGAGTTGAAGTAGGAAAAAATATCTTTTAGCCTCTTTCACATCTCATGTGTGCTTCATCCTCGTGCTGTCCTTCCTCATTGTTTACTCTAACCCTTTTTACTCTAACCTCTTTTCTAAATGTGATACTATATCCACACTTAAGCTGTTTGCATATAAACAAGCATACTTTATAGGCTAGGATCTGCATATGAGGGAGAACATGTATGTACTTTTGAGTTTGGGTGACCTTATTTATTTATATTATACATTCTAAGTCCATCCATTTTCCTATAAATTTCATTTTCTTTACAGCCAAATAATATTCCATTTTGTATATGAGCCACATATTTTTCTTTTGGTTTTTTGAGACAGGGTTTCTCTGGGTCTTTGGAGGCTGTCCTGGAACTAGCTCTTGTAGACCAGGCTGGTCTCGAACTCACAGAGCCCTGCCTCTGCCTCCCAAGTGCTGGGATTAAGGGCGTGCACCACCAACACCAGGCTATGAACCACATTTTTATGATCACATTGTGGTGATATTGTTTGTGATCTAACAAATAAAGCTTGCCTGAAGAACAGAGTGCAGACCTAAGTCACTAGTTAACCATAGAGGCCAGGCAGTGGTGGCACACACCTTTAAATCCCAGTCCTCAGGAGGCAATGGCAGATGGATCTCTGTGAGTTCAAGGCCACCCTGGGCTACAGGAGATTTATCCACAGTCTAAAAGCGAAACAGAGCCAGGTGGTGATGGCTCACACCTTTAATCTCAGTACTTGGGAATCACTCTCCTTTAATGCCAGCACTAGGGACCTGGAGACATAAAGTGATATGGCAGGGCAGAGAGAGGAATATAAGGCAGGAGGAGACAGGAGTTTAAGGCATTCAGTCTGAGGATTTGTAGGGACAGGATTGCCCCTTTGGTCTGAGGTTTCAGTAGGGTAGGAACCTGTAGCTGGCTGCTTGCTTCTCTGATTTTTCAGCTTTCACCCCCTAATATCTGACTCTGGGTTTTTATTATTAAGACCAATTAGGACTCACGCTACACACATTTCATCTGCTGATGGACATTAGATTGGTTCCATTTCCTCGATAAAATATTTATTCCAGAAAAAATAAACATAGGTGTGGAAATATCTCCATGATAGGAAATAGAGTTCTCTGGGTATGTGCTGAGGAGTGGAATAAGTAGTTCTACTTTCAATGTTTTAATTAATCCATAATCACTGTATTAATTTGCACCTCTGCCAGTAATAAGGGTTCCTCTTTGCCTACATCCTTTCTAACATTTGCTGGCAAACTTCTGATGAGAGTCATTCTGACTGGGGTGAGGTATTATATCAAAGTGGGTTTAATTTGCATTTTCCTTATGTCTAGGGATATTGAATACTTTAAAATAGCTTTGGGGCTTTTTTTCTTTCCTTAATGTGTTTCAATAGCCCATTTGTTGATTGGCAGTTTTATGTGCTGGGTATTTGACTTTTGCATTTTGTTATAAATTCTGGATCTTAGCTCCCTAGTTTGAAATATAGAAGCTTCTTAATTTCGTTTGTTGAGACCTGGGGCTACTTTCTGTGCTAATGAATTTCTGTTCAGAAAGTCCTTCCCTTCCCCAGTGTCTTCAGAAAAGCATTCCCTGTGTTTTCCTCTAACATACTTAGCATTTCAGGTTTTAAAATCTTGTTCTTTGACCTACTTTGAATTGATTTTTATACAAGGTGACAAGATTGTATCTATTTTCATTCTTCTGTAGGTAGACATCCACTTTTGCCAGTACCATTTATTGAATGGGTTATCTTTTTTCCCACTGCATGTTATTGCCTCTTTTGTCAAAAATGAGATGGCCTAGCTTTGTTGTTCCATTTCCAGCTCTAAATTCTATTCCGTTGGTCTACTTGTCTATCTTAGGCCAGCAGTAGCAGTCTTAATTATTATAGCTTTTTTTTTTTTTTTTTTTTGAGACAGGGTTTCTCTGTGTATCTTTGGAGCCTATCCTGGCACTCGCTCTGGAGACCAGGCTGGCCTCGAACTCACTGTCTTCTGAGTGCTGGGACTAAAGGCATGCGCCACCAACGCTCGACCATTATTATAGCTTTTTGACTAAGTTCACAGTGATGAATCCTAAATCTCTTTCTTTTTCACTGTCATTTTCCACACCATTCAATATACCCATTAGCTATATATGAGAACTTATATTTAAATGAAATGGCCCTGTCATCACCAGTAAGTGCTCAGTAGTCATCTATGGTCAGGAACCATAATGAGCATTACAGCTATAGAAAACTTTCATTGCCACAGGAAAAAAACCCCACTATTTTAAGTATTTTAGGTTTGCTTTTTCACACAGATTTTTCAGACCAATTTAATTAAAAAATTATAAGGTATGATTGACATGTAAAAATCTGTATACATTAAAGTATGTAACTTAATAAGTTAACCAGCTTGTTTATTTGTTTTGAACTGACTTTATGGCTAGATGGTTCAGTTGGTTAATTGCTTGCTGTGTAATGAGAATAAGAGTTCAATTCCCAGCATCCACTTGAGAAGATGGCTATATCTGCACTATGCCCGTAATCCTGGGGCTGCAAATGTGGAATCAGAATTCCTGGGGCCTGATGGCTAGTTAGTCTTTCCAGATGGCTGAGTTCCAGGTTCAGCAAGAGACCCTGTCTCAAAAAATAAGATAGAGATTAACTCAAATATGAGCATGCTCTATATTATCCTTAGTTGTTCATCTTCCAACAGTTATGAAAGTCAAAGGGGCCACTGCTATTAACTGGCTATTGTGACAATTGCTTAGTGGTGATATGAAATGCCTGTGGTCACTCTCTCAGTTTATAATCTACTACGGGACAATGTACAGGATACACCAAGTACCTGGACCTAGTCTGAAGAATTATTTAGTAAACTACCCCATTTAACACTACTACATGGAAGTGTTAAATAAACCAAACCAAACCAAACCAAACCAAAGAAATAACAGAAGCTCCTTGACATGTCTGTTAATATTTAGGACTCTTAACAGTTTCAAAATTTGAGAACCACTGCTCTCATATACAATGGATACCCTTAACTTTCTATGTTCTTTTCCTATCCTTCATTATGCTGCTGTTAGATACAACATATAAAGAATTACCCATTACATATGAAAAACTCACATTCGATATTTTTAAAAATGAAGAAATTATGTTTACCCGAATAGTAAGGTGCTCTTCATTTATTTCTGAAGAGGTGAATTCAAGCCAGTTTGTTTTTCTACAGACTGTAGAATGTTCTTAGCATTTCATGTAATCTAGGTGTGCTTGTTGGTTTTCTTTTATCCAAATAAATTTATTTCTTTGCTGCCCTTCAAGAATATTACAACCAGGCAGTGGTGGTGCATGCCACTTGGGAGGATCTCTGAGTTCAAGGCCAGCCCAGTCTACAGAGCGAGTTCCAGAACAACTCAGACTACATAATGAAACCCTGTCTCAAACAAAATGACAAAAAGATTATTTACAGTAGCTGTAGACCTCAGAGTTGACAGGTTTTCCTTCCAGCATTTGAAGATGTTCATATGCTGTTGGCTTTCATTATTTGTGATGAGAAGTGAGCACCACTTGAATCCCTGTTCCTGACATGTGTTGATTCCTTTTTCTGCTTTTAAGCCACATGACTGCAAATGTGCTTGGACATTTTCTTATATTTTTCCTGATTAAATCAAACTTTATGTGGACTTTCTTGAAATTATAAATCTGTTTTACAACAAAATTGGAAAATTTATTTCCCCAAACACTTTTTTTCCAACTTCATTTTTTTCTCTTTTCCTTTTGTTCTGGAAAAACAAAAGATTTTTCAGGAGACCTTGCTTATAGCCAGCAAAAATGGCCTTGCACCACAGCCTCCCAGATATATTTGCTTTTTAGAAGTCCTGTTCCCAGCAGGCCTCCACATATGAGGAAAGCCAGGCCTGAGAACTTACAAAAACACTAAACCAAGGAAGGATGCAACACCCTTACCTGGACCCCATAAAGAAGAGGACACCTAACATTGCAACAGTGATACCTCCTACCAACTGGTCGCCTGATCACCCTGTATGTGTACCAAGAGACCAAGAGGCAAATGGCAGACCATCACCTGGGCTTTAGCCTGGCTTAGCCCACTATTGAAATGGCCTACTCCAATTGCAGACTGCTGTCATTGGTATGTCTGTCTATAGAAAGCATAAGAATTACCAGTAATACTTTATGTGTGTGGTGTGAGGGATGACAAATAAATTTGTAAAGCATTCTGAACTTCTAGATCTTAAAGCAAAATTGCTCCCTATTTTCCTGGGCACTCCATTTTGGAAAGTGTTAGAGATACAAGGTTTAAAAAAAGAAGGTGACACTTAATGTCAATAAGAAGTACTAAGGAAACTAATTAAACATTAGATATAGTGTAATCTTTCATACACATCAACTCATAAAAATCAGAACAGTGCATAAGAATAAAATGGCACACTGTAAAACTAAGCTACTAAAAAGAGAAATCCAGTTCTGTAGGATTCATTCTTCCTTTTGAGTTTGATTAAATATATAGGATCCTTTCTCAGATAAATTTTGCCATCATTTTCAGATATTTAAAACCTCCTTCAAGAGACTGGAGAGATGGCTCCACAGTTAAGAGCACTGAGTGCTCTTTCAGAGGACCCAGGTTTGATTCCCAGCACCCAAAATATACATGTAACTCCAGTTCCAGGGGATCCAACTCTCTCTTCTGGATTCTGTGGGGAGCAGGCATACACAATGGTACACAGACATACATACAGGTAAGACACCCATGCATATAAAACAAAAATAAATAACTATAAACAACAATAAAACACTCCTTCAAGCTAGGTTATTTCTTACAAGCAGAAAAACTAACATTCCTAAGTGTAACATGCTGTATTAGTTATTTATGTGCATTTTCCCTGAATCCTGACAACAAACTCGTGAGCTAATTACTACTCTTATTTTTATTTTATGTGCATGCATTCTTGGGTACCAGAGCATCTGGAACTGGAGTTACAGACAGTTGTAAGCTGCTGTGTGGGTGCTGCGAATTGAACCCAGGCCCTCTGAAAGTACTTTTAACTTCTGAGCTATCTTTCCAGCCCAGTAGTTACTACTCTTAACCTCACAGGAACCCAGGAGATCAACACTACCTTAGCTCCTCCTCATAGAACAGACTTTTTTTTTTAAAAATTATTTAATTAACTTACAGTGAAGGTTATTTCTGTATGGGGTTTTCTGTTTTGGTTGGTCCCTCCTCCCTTGCTTCTCTCATCTTCCAGTCATTATTTCCTGTTGTACTCTTTGCCCCATTATCTTCCCACTTCCATTTTTATTGTTTGTCTCCTTCCACCCCTCCCCTCAGAGCCTTTTTCCAGTTCCATATACCTCTTTCTAGTTTCTAGGCCTTTATCCACATTTTCTACCATCTGGATTTGCATATTTAACAGTTAAAGGCTAGGATGCCCGTACAAGAGAGAACATACTGTATTTTTCTTTCTTAGGTTTGGTTATCAGACTTACAATGTTTTCTGATTCCATTCATCTTCCTGAAAATTTTATTTTTCTTTACAACTGAATAAAATCAATTTGTATATATGTATATTTTTATTATTCATTTACCTGCTGATGGACATCTAGATTAATTGTATTTCCTTGCTATTGTCAAAAGGGCAGCCTTAAACATGAATGGACAAGTGTCTCTGCAGCAGGATGTGGCATCTTTTGGGTGTATGTCCAGAAGAGATATTGCTGGGTCATATGGTAGATGTATTTTTTGAGAGGCCTCCACACCAATTAGCATAATGGCTAACCTTCCTGGATTGAACTTTCACTAACAGAGTATAAGGGTCTCTCTTTCCCTTCATCCTCTCCAGCATGTGTTTGCCATTTGTTTTCTTGATGTTTACTATTCTTACTGAGGTGAGATGAAATCTCAAAGTAGTTTTAATTTATACTTCTCCAATGGCTAGAGATGTTGAACACTCAAAAAAATTACTGGCCATTTTTATTTCTTCTTTGCAAAATATCCGATCAGGTAATTGGCCTACTTACTGACCATCAGTTTTGTTTCTCTGGTATTTAATTCTTAGAGTTTTTATATATTCTAGATAGGAAATCTATGTCTCAGATACAACTGGCAAAGATTTTCTCTTGTCATGTAGGCTACTTGTTTTTTTCTGCTGATAGTTTCTTTTTCTGTGCAGAAGTTTTTTAATTGCACATGGTCACCATTTGTTAATTCTTGGTGCTACTTCCTGTATGAGTGGGTTCTACTTAGAAATTTTTTGCCTGCACCATTTTTAGAGCATTTAAAAATTAACTCTGTTAAAAATTAGGTGTCCACAGCTATGTTGTTTATCTTTGGGTCTTCTACTATATTCCACTGGTCTACATGTGTGTTTTTATTTGAGTAGCACAGTGGGAGCCATATTACTATGGCTCTGTAGTATAATTTGAGGTCAGGAAATGTGATGCCTCTGACTGTGTTCTTTCAGCTTAGTTTTTGTCTACTTTATCTTTTGTGTTTACATATGACTTTTAGGATTGTTTTCTGTTTCTGTAAGGAATGTCCTTGAAATTTTGATGAAGATTCCACTGTTTTTGGTAGTGTAGTTATTTTCACAACATAAACAAGCTTTTTTTTTTTTAAAAATCATGTATTGTCTTCAGTTTCTTTTTTCAGTATCATAAAGTTTTTGCAGTAGACATCTTTTACTTCCTTCATTAGGATTATCTCTACATATTTTTTCTTTAGGTTATTATAAAAGCAATGTTTTTGCTGATTCAGCAAGTCTATTGTTGGTAAACTTAGAAGCTACTGATTCTTGTATGCTGTGAAGGGATTTATCAGGTAGGATGAAGACATTTAAGCTCAGAGATGCTATTAATTACCTAAAGTCATAGGTAGGCAAAAACAACCGAGAGGGATTTCCATAGTCCCTAGAACACACTGTCTCTAAGGTCATTCTGTAGTAATGAAAAAAAACATATCCAAGGAAAAAATATAAAATACTCAAAGTTCTTTCTTATCTAATTTTAAATTTACATCTCTAGCTGCAAATAATCAGATGCTACAGATGTATACATAAGAATATGTTTGTTGGTAGAGAAGAATGAGATGACATAAGAAAGAGGTAGAACCAGAGCAAAAACTGACACAATAAGCTCTTTTACATTTGATAGGGGCTAGTTACTTATTTACTTCTGAACATGAGACATACTAGCTTAAGGAAAGAATTTTAATCAGTGACTTTGTTTCTCATGGTGAACATGAAAAAAAAAAAGATCTTCTCTTGGGTACTCTACAATATATATTGATGATTTTAGTATGAATATTTCTTTAAAAGTTTTCAAGTATTTATTTACTTATTAAGGTGTGTGTGTGTGTGTGTGTGTGTGTGTGTGTGTGTGTGTGTGTGTGCTCAAGCACATATACCATGGCACATGAGTGTAAGTCAGAGAACAAATTGTAGGAGTTAATTTTCTCATTCCACCATGTGGATGTGGGGATCAAACTCAGGTTGTCAGGCTTGGCACTAAGCACCTTTACCAGCTGAGCCATCTAGCACTTGCCAGAACAAATCTTTTTTTCTATTTCTATGTCTGTAGTTGTGTGTGAATGTAGCCACCCGAGGAGGACAGAAAAGGCATCAGTCTCCTGGAGGTGCTTCTGAATAGTGAGGTGGAACTGAGAATGAAACTCAGGAGGAGCAGCAAGTGCTCCTTATTGCTGAACCATCTCTCTATCCCCTAGGACCAACTTTTCCTATAAGAAAATTCTTTTAAATATCTTGATGTGGGCCAAAGCATTATGCATGTCACAGTCTAGGATAGAAAAGACAACTAATGTAGGGCAAAACTACAGTGATCTGGATTGAGCTGAGCATAAAATACTATTAGAAGGTGAAACAGACTGTATGTATACCCATTAGGTCATAATCCAGCTTGTGAATATAACAGGGGAGATTTATTCTGACAAGAACCTAGAATATAGGAACTTTAGGTCAGAGTCACCTTGGTGGAAAAGCAAGCACAGGGAAACACTGGAAACTTCTTATAGAAGTTAGGGGAACTAAAGATGACAGATGTCTGATTTTCAGATTTCTTCTGAGTTAAGCTGACAGAGATAATATGTAATTAACACTGATGTGTAAGTAAGTATGCTATATATGAGATATGGCTGAAATCCAAACCTAAATTTTCTTCATTTTTAAATATGTACTTTCTATATTATGTGTATGTGTGTTTTTTGTGTATGCACATGTGTGCAGGTGTCTGCTGAGCACAGAGGCATTGAATCCTCCCGGGGCTTTAGTTGTGAGCTGCCTGCCATGGGTACTGGGAATTGAACTCTGGTCCTCTACAGGAGCAGTATGCATTCTGAACCACTGTGCTGGCTCTTCAGCCTCTCCCAGTTTTTGTTAAATGAGGGGTTTCCTACCAAAACAGTTCTTGGAAACATACTGTTTTACTTGTATTAGTTTATAAAAAAATGAGGTGTTTATAGTTTATATAAGCACATAGATTAAAGGACAAGGTAGCAGCCTTAAATATGTAAGTATGTGAAAAAACAAACAAAGGAAAACAATGAAGGCACAGAAATAAAATGATCCAACTCTAGGTAACTATTACTTCTTTATAAAATAGCAGAGCCTCATTACACAGCCCTGGCTGGCCTCAAACTAGCAGATTCATCTGTACCTGTCTCCCAAGTGGGATTAAAGGCATGTGCCACCACCCCTGCCTCTCAGTAACAACTGTTTTAAAAGCAAGTAAAAGCCCTCTTTGAAAAAGAGAATCAAACAACAGTACTGGTATAGCTGCTCAACATATAAATTAAGTAATAAAAAAGAGCATAAGAGACTTTTACATGTTCTGTAAAGGAAGTTGGAGATGCAATTACAATCTTACTCCAATTTTGTGATGCAAAGTAACAATTTGGAGGTTGGTAATTTTTAAAAAATGACTTTAAGGGCTACCAACAAGACTTAAACTTTGATATATAATAAAATGTTATGTAGTCATAAATTTTAATAACATGAGAAAATTCCTTATGCTGTATGGTGGAGGAAGGAGGCACAAAGCTATATTTACTCTGAGTTCTAAATATTATGGTAACATTATTGCTGCATGTTTGCTTCAGTGTTGGGGATGGAACCCAAGGCTGTGTACACTGAGCAAGCATCTTGCCACTGAGCTACATGCAGTCCACTGCTATTTCTTTTAAAACTGTAAAATTATATGCTTTCATATTGCCAAGTTTTAGTAGTCAGGATGGAGACTGCTGGTCTGGTGGAAATAAAACTGGCTAATGAACAATATTAGCTTCAGGGAAGCTAAAACAAAACAAACAAAAATACCAAAGAACAACCTTTCCCCAAATAGTTATCTGAAAAATTTTCTTTCAATCCTCTAATAAGACATCTATAAACTATGCCAAAACATAATGATAAAGACAATAACAGCTGCCAGGTTGTGGTAGACTTAGGAGGCAGAAGCCTGAGCATCTCTGAGTTCAAGGCCAGCCTGGTGTACAGAGAGAGTGCCTGGACATCTAGGGGTACACAGAGAACCCTGTGTCAAAAAAAATAATAACAGCCAATGTTTGTATTTTTAGTGCAGGTTCAGATGCTACGATTTCCAACACATTACTGTCTTATCATTAATAGCACTGCTATGGAGAAAGTTACAGAGAGGTTAAATTCCGAGTTAGTAAAATCCAGGCAGTATGATCCTAGTGCTTCAATTATTCCTGCTTTTACTGTCTTATCCATGTTAGTTCACAGACAAATGTGTCTACATTCTAAAACCTGACAAAGATACAAAAGTGGCTTCATTTTACTGAAAGCCATCCACCCCACACCCCCACCAATGGCAACTCATAGAAAATGGGAAGAGTTCCTGAGTGGCTCAAAATTTCAGGATAAGTCAGATAGTCAGCTTTTCTAGACTTGATTCTGGAGATTGAGAGAAGAGGCTGAATTCAATTAGGTCTTTAAGGCTCAGACAGGTAGCATACCACGTGTCATTCAAAACTAAGGCAGATAAGATTTGGCTGAGAGACTATTATCATAAAGTGTGTAAAGGAAGATGAACAGAAAGAAAGCAAAAGACAAATCTGAGCCTTGAGAAACACTTTATTTTTTTTTTTCGAGACAGGGTATCTCTGTGTAGCTTTGGAGCCTGTCCTGGAGCTCACTCTGTAGGCCAGGCTGGCCTTGAACTCACAGAGATCCTCTTGCCTCTGTCTCCTGAGTGCTGGGATTAAAGGCATGTGCCACCAATGCCCAGCGAAAGCAAGAGTTGATGTGAAACTGAAGAGGTAGTGGCTCAATAAACACTGGTTGACTGAAGTGACCATTACTGCATATTGTTACAAGAGAGTAAACACACACACACACACACACACACACACACACATACACATGCAAATGAGCCTAGTGATTTTACAAAGAGAAACTAAAACCAAGATGACGTGCTGCCTGAATGCAGCAGAGGTTCTTTTGTGGAAGTGATTTTAAAGGCTGGATATATATGTATATGTATATGTATATGTATATGTATATGTGTATGTGTATGTGTATGTGTATGTGTATGTGTATGTGTATGTATGTATGTATGTATGTATGTATGTATGTATCTATCTATCTATCTATCTATCTATCTATATCTAGATAACCAGCATTTTCTAAGTTTGGTTTTACTTTCTCTAGAATATATAATGTTCTGAATGTAGCTGTTAGTCTGAGAAGAGAAAATTGTCTAAGCTTTCTAGAATCTATCTATCTATCTATCTATCTATCTATCTATCTATCTATCTATCTATCTATCTATCTATCTATAGATACATATATTCCACACCCCAATACCCACATATCTTCAAACCCACACTCAATACCACACATATTGTGGTAAAACACTCATTATCCAAAGACAGTCGAAACTTCCATGGCTTTTCATTAGTGAATTAACATCTACTTTTCAAAACAAGAAACAAGACATGACTGTTTCAAGTATCACATGGACTTCATAATATAGAGTGAAGTAACCCTTCTAAACCATCACACAAATAAGTGGTATTTTATCTCCATGGCATACCTACACTGCTAACCCAAGTATACCCCCACATTATCTGGTAAGTTTGTTTAATGCCAATACTACTGCCATTAAACATTACTGGACAAAAAATTAAGTTCTTTCTACAGCTCTAAAAGATGCTTTTCTTTTTTAGGACATGCCTTGATTTTTACTACTTAAAAATGCTTCATATTTATTCACTTTCTGATTCTGTGTTTGTGCCTTCAACACGTTCACAATTTTCTGCTCCTCAATAAGGAGACACATTTGAGCCTTTCTCAGACACACTTGGTCTATGTGGAGCCAACAGAAGCCCTGCTGAGGTGCTTCTGTGCTTTAGACAAGTTCACAAGGACTTTGTCTTAACAGCACCAACCCCTTGAGGTCTGCCTGGGCACACATCACATGTGGATCTTGGTGCTTTCTCAACCTTGGTATAAAGGTAAACAATCCTCTAGCTTGGTGAGAACCTGTACAGTGGGAAAGCCTATGATGTATGTCAAAGGTGGGACCACCATGACTGTTTCTGAGAATTGTACCCAGAGATCATAAGATGTTTTTTGGATTCATGAATTCCTATTTGTTTGGGTTTATTTCATTTGATCAGCCATTAATGCATGGTCACAAAAAATACTTCAGTTACTGTTTAGTAAGAGCCAAACTTTGGACTGGAGAGATGGCTTAGCTGTTTTAGGCTAAGGCTCACAACCCAAATCTGAACACCTTTTAATTGCTACAACTGTTTTTCATGCTAAAAATGTGACTGCTTTCAGAGTACCTTCTCAAAGAAGCAACACAGATTTCTCATTAAAATATGATCCAAAGGATTAATATTTGAAATTAGACTTACCTTTGATTCGAGGTAGACATTTGCTGATGACATTTTTGTAATTTTGCATATGTAACTAACTAAAGAGATGGCACAAAGAATAAACAAGCTATCATTAATTAATGCTCGAATAAACACAGTCCATTTCAACTGATTTTCTGGGACATCTCCATGGACTAGCATTGCACAGGTCAAGTTCACTGCTAAGAAGAGGAGGCTTGCCAGTATAAAGCCCAAATGCAGTAGAATTCTGAAAGAAAAAAAGTTTATTTGATATTTATAAAACTGTTGAGGATTAGTGTTATTTCAGGTACAAGAATGCTTTCAGCCTAAAATATTTACAATTTCATTAAATACAAATTTAACAGTCTCTCAGAGTGACTTTATGTCTACCCTCATGAATTTAGTATATGAACTATTTCAAAATGGCACAGATTCTAAAGCCTTACTTTAGAAATAATCTCATGTGTTAAAATAAATGCTGACCTGTTGAATTGAAGAAAATATTGAACCATTTTAACACCATTTTAGGCAATCAGGAAGTTTTCATTTTTATAACTACTGAGTGCATTTGCATCATCCTTCACATTCTAATAATTACCAGGTTTTTAACATTTGTCTAGAAAATTAATATGCTGTGCATAATTAATTTCATCACAGTATTAATTTTTTTCTTTTTCCTTTTTTTGTTTTTTTGAGACAGGGTTTCTCTGTGTAGCCCTGGATGTCTGGAACTCACTCTGTAGACCAGGGTGGTAGACTCTGCCTCTAGAGTGCTAGGATTAAAGGCCAGCCGCAGTATTTTAAGAGCTATGGGAAATGTGTTTTTTTTTTGTTGCTGTTGTTGTTTTCTTTCTTTCTTTTTTTTTTTTTTTGAGACAAGGTTTCTCAGTGTAGCTTTGGAGCCTGTCCTGGCACTTGCTCTGTAGACCAGCAGGCCTCGAACTTAGAGATCTACCTGCCTCTGCCTCCCCAGTGCTGGGATTAAAGGCATGTGTCACCACCACTCAGCAGGAAATGTGTTTTAAACAATGTTTGAGCCTATGGCCTGATTATCTATAGCAAATGTGTTTCAAACATGACCAAAAGAGAAGATAGGAACAGAACATGTAGTTCCCAAGCACTTACCATAAAAACTATTGTAAGTTGTGGCCATCTGTACCAACTAGCAGGTACCAGCTCTCTTGTGAAAATAATCCCAGGTCAAATACATTTCTCCCCCCAAATTATGTATGTATGGTCTAGCAAATTACTTTGCATTCTAGCATCTTCTATTTTGGATTGCCTTCAATAATGGACATCACAAACTGTCTGTCCTTGGAGATAATTTACAGATGATAAATCTGTAATTGGTAAGAAGGCAATCTATAATTGGCAATAAGAAAACTGTTGAGTATACAAGTGAAGCAAAAAAATTAGTTTGAAAAATTTTAGTTACATTACAAAACATTTGACAGTGTCTTTCTATGCAGCTCAAATTGTCTTTCTTCTTTAGTCTCCACAGTATTGGGATTATAGCATGTGCTACCATACTTGGTGGCGTGTTAAACCAAATACTAGAAAGAATGATTATATAGCTTCAAATAAAAAAATGACCTTAAAATTATGCGGAATTAGAATAGTTTAGGAAACCAAAGCATAGAAAAATTAAATGAGTTAGTAGAACTGAGTCTGAAACCCATGTCTCTTGACTAATACTGTTGGCTCTTTTGAGATTAATCAGTACAGAAACTGCTTAGTTCGGGAAACAGTGTATACACTAGCTTTTGTTTATGTGGACTCGGGGAGGAGCAGGAGGAAGAGAGGCTGGAGAGGGGGGAGGGGATAAAATGGAGAAAGAGGGAGGGAGGAAATGAGCATGGGCATCATAGCTGAAGGGAGAAAATGAACTGCCGGACTTACTTCCTTCGAACCAATCTAATGACTTCATTTTCGACAAGACTGCAAAGGCACCCTCAGCCATTCCTTCCTTTTACCTTTATCAGCTGACTGTTAAAAATATTTACTTAGGGGGCCTAGAGAGATGGTTTAGCAGCTAAGAGCATTGGCTGTTCTTCCAGAGGACCTGGGTTTGATTCCTAGCACCCACATGACAGCTCACGACTGTCTGTAACTCATACGTGTGATGAACAGATATTCATGCAGGCAAAACACCAATATACATAAAGTAAATAAGCTGGAATAATCACATATTTTAGATACTAAACATTAATATTAATGAATTAACCCTTTAGATCTTTTAGACAGAATATGATACTCATGAAACTTACTTGTGTTTGTCAAGTTCAGTGGCACATCTGACTTTACATATGACCTATAAAGAGAGTATAAAAAGAGAAAAAACATGTAACACAGAATTTTCCAGTTTATTTTGACTTTGTTCTTCAAGTGATACAGCTATAACGTTCAATGCTTCCAGTTAAATTATTGTGAAACAAAAACAGGCATCCAAATACTAAACTTCTACCTTAAATATCCAACAAAATTATTTTAGTTTAAATATGTATTGAACTTCTGTTATGAAGCAGATACTGTGCTAGAAGGCTTGTCATTTATCCTAAGCCTTTTTTTTTTTTAAAGTGAATTAGTTTAATTTTATGTGCATGGATGTTTTGCCTGCATGTATGTCTGTGTGCCATGTGTGTGCTTGGCAACTTTAGAAACCAGAGAACATCATGACCTGGAGTTACAGACTGTTGTGAGCCAATGGGAGATGTGAGTGCTGGGAATTGAACTCAGGTCCTCTGGAATAGCAGGCAGTGCTCTTAAACCACTGAGCCCTACTCTACACTTTTTATTAGTCATGTTTTTTCTAAAATAGAGCTTGTTATTTAATGTCGATATGGGTTTGATTATATCTTCTCCAAAGATCATTTCCTTACCAGTGAACTTGAACGTTATTCTTTAGATACTGGCAAAAGACTGAAGTTCTTGTTTTTCTTTGGTTCTTTTTTTTCTTTTTCCCTAGACAGGGTATCACTATGTAGTTCCGGCGGTCCTGAAGTCTCTATGTAGACCAGGTGGGCCTTGAACTCACAGAGATCCATCTGCCTCTGCTTCCTGAGTGCTGGGATTAAAGGCATGCACCACTACACCTGATTAGAATTGAAGCTTTTTATAAAGATATTCCAAAGCATGGGATTTTACTAATCTGGTATTAACATACAGGTGTACACAGAGGGAATACAAAACAGAAATGGAAAGACCAGTTATAAGATTACTGAAATATGGTACAAATTTTGGTGGTTTGGAAAGAAAAACAAAATACAAAATGTTATGTGCAAAAAATATTCTAGGAACTCAGGAACTTACTGATTTCACTAAAATATTTTCTGAGCACTTATTACTGTTCCATGTTCTTTGATACCATGGCAGGTGCCTGTAATCCCAGCACTCAGGAGGCAGAGGCAAAGGCCGAATGATGCAGAATTTCAGGTTAGCCTGGGCTACATGGTTAGACTGTCTCAAAACAAAGACAAAGGAAAACAAAACAATGGGGGAAACTCAGATATCTCATGCTCTATGTAAGGTGTCATAGATTCATAAGCATAACTACTATCTATATTTTGAAGGGCCTTGTTGCATAAAAAGAAACCACCTACTTTGACATATTGTACAAAGGCAATGATGCTTTCATAAAACTCATTAAGAGAGAAAGAGAAATGAGTCCAGGAGAGAGTAAGAGGTAAGGGGAGATTATAAACAGTGAGGTAGGGCTTCTCAAAGGAACCAAGTTATGAAAAGTAAATAAATGCTAAGCAGATGAATGTTTAAGTCTAGCCATATCTACTGCATTTGGCTAACATGCCACCATATACCAAAAGTTCAGTGTATGGCATAGTCTAAAATATTATTGCCTCATTATTTTCTAAATTCTCAGATTTGCCCATTTTCTGTCTTCGTTACCACAATGGGTTATTTAAAGAGCCTTTTAACTGATTTCTCTAAGTCCATTGCTAACTCCATCTGTGTCTTTAGAAGACAACTCTCCCCTTTTTTCACCTTTTCTTTTGTGTCTGAGCGATTTAATTTTGAAATTTTGGTAATGCTATATACATACATATATATATATATATCATAAAAATTACAATGTCACCATTAAAAATATCTGCTCCAGTGGCATTAAGTACACTCACACAGCTGTGCAACCATCACCATCAACCTCCACAACCTTTCCATTTTTCCAGTCCATTAAGAAACTCCCCATTCTTCCTCTTTGAGCCTCTCACAACCATTCTATTTCCAGTAACTATAAATTTAGCTCCACTTATATAACTAGACTCATCCAATATTAATCCTGTGTGCCTGACTTATTTCACTTAGCACAAATGCTTTTAAGATTCATGTGTCATTTTCTTTCTTAAGGCCATATATATGTATATACATGCACATATTTATGCATTTACTCATCATTGGAGATGTAGGTAGCATCTACATTTAAATTTATTTAATTTTATTTTATGTACATTGGTGTGATGGTATCAGATTCCCTGGAACTGGAGTACAGGCAGTTGTGAGCTGCCATGTTCGTGCTGGGAATTGAACCCTGGTCATCTGAAAGAGCAGCCAATACTCTGAACCACTGAGCCATCTGTCCAGCTCTACCATCTACATTTTTGTCATTTGTGAATTATGCTGCTTTAAATATCTATGTTCTATGTAAAATTTTAGGACATCATTTAGTAGTAAGTTGTATATTTACCTCTTAAGTACTTCATTTAGCATTTTCTTTAAAAAGTAAATTCACATGTAACCACAACATAATTAAAAATATTGTAAGTTTAAAGATTTATGTGTTTGTTTGCATGCCTGTGTGTGCAGTGTATAGGGCCAAAAGAGGGCATCAGATGCCCTGTAACTAAAGCTACTATGGTTGTGAGGTACCACATGGTCCTGGGTCCTCTGCAAGAGCACCAAGTGTTGTTAACTGGTGAGCTACCTCTCCAGATCTATTAATATAAAATTCAGTGTTGAAACAATAGTATTCCTAAAGTTTTTATTAATTTTTTTGTATATATGTTTTGCCTGTATGCATGTATGAGAACCATGTTCATGCCTGGTGTCTATAGAGATCAGAAGTGGGTACTGAAACTTTTTGAGATAGCATGCCACTATGTATCCCTAACTGGCCAGAACATTCTATACATAGTTGAGGCTGACTGGAAACACAGAGGTCCATCCTCTGTACTAGGATTAGAGGTAGATATAACACTATTATATAATATTCAGACCTTAATATTTTTCAGTTGTGTCAATAATGTCTTTATGGTGAAAAGTCAGGAATTATGCATTAAATACATAATTTATGTTTAGTCTCTTTTACTTTTGTTGAAATTTAACTTGTGTACATGTGGGCATGTTGGTTTCAGGGTACACATATGCATGTCAAATGATAACTTACTGGAGCCTGTTTTCTCCCTCTACCATGTGGGTTCTGGGAACTCAATTCACCTCATTTGGTTTGGTGGCATGCATCTTTACCTCCTAGCCATCTGGCTTTGTTTAATCTCATTTAATCATTATACCTTGTCTTTTATAACTTAGAATTTTTGTGGGTCTTCTGCCTTACCTTTTTAGCATATCCTCTTGCTGAATGCTTTTCCACTTTGCATTTATCTGCGGTTTACTTACAACTTGATTTATGCTTTTTATCTGGAATGTCACACAAGTGAAGATGAAGTACCCTTTTCATCTGTGACTCATGATGGTGTTTTGTTCAATTCCGATGTTACTAATTGTGATCAACTGCTTGAGGTAGAATCTGTACAGTTTTCCCACTGTCATTAACTATTTTCTACATTGTAACTAATAAGTATTATATGGAGATGTCTAAAAGCTATGCAATTATCTTATTCTTTAAAAGTTTATTCACTAGTTTTAGTATCTACAAATGATTCTTGTCTGAATTCAGTCCATTGTAAATCTCATTCCAGGAAAAAGTGCATACATTTTAATACATGAAAGGTCTTTTACATTTAATGCACAAAATTGTATCCCACCTAATATTCCTTTAGCTTCCTTCCTATGATCCATCATTTTGAAAAATTTACAACTTCTCAATAAAAGCATCAATTTTATGTCTTCATGCCTTTGTACATATTTGTACTTTATCTGGAATGTGCTTTTGTGATCATGTAACAAATATCAACTCATTCTCAGGACTACCAACATGTCATACTTTATAATGTCTGGTATAGTGCCACAGGGAAAGAGAATTTGCTTCATGCCATTACATTACTATATTTACATGCTTGAGAAAAGCCACAATTTACTTACATTTGTAGCCTCACTTTCTAGCATAATGCCTGGTTCATAGCAGATTTTCAGAAAATATGTTTTAAAATGATCAATGAATTCAGGTCAAAGTACGCACTTTGGTAGTATGGTATATGGGGGAATGTGGAAAGATTGAAGAAATTGAAGCTGGAAGGCAAGCCATCATTTAGTCACAGAGACCTCATATAAAATGCTAGGGGAGTAGGCTTTATCCTATTACAAACTATAATATGATTCTGTTTGGGTGATAGATTCTTCCATGAGCACAGAAAATGAGGTAATTTTTTTCATTGAATACCATTGGTATGAATGAATCTAATAAACCATATTCCCTGGTTTAAAAAGATTTAATTTTTTTCTTTGTTTTGTTGTTTTCCTGAGACAGGGGTTCTCTGTGTAACAGCTCTGGCTGTCCTGGAACTCACTTTGTAGACTAGGATGGCTTCGAACTCACAGAGATCCACCTGCCTCTGCCTCCTAGATGCTAAGATTTAAGGCATGTACCACCACCACCAGGCAAAGATTCAACTTTTAAAATCTAATTTATTTGTGTGAGTGTGTGGGCATGCATGTACCATGACATGAGTGTGGAGGTAAGAGGAGTTGTTTCTTTCCTTCCACCATGTGGGTTCTGGGAATTGAACTCAGGTGGTCAGGCTTAGAACCTTTACCTGCTGAGTCATCTTGCCACTACTGTTACTAGGTTTTGAATCTAAAGAAATATTAGAATGAGAGACTGACAAAATAAGTAAATTAGATCATGGGCTTCATTTTATTTTTAAAGTTTATTACATCTAGACAAATACAAATGGCAGTGAGTTTTGGAATGCATGAAGGAAAGTATAGACCCCTGCAGAGGTGACAACTAAAACTCTAGTAACAGATATTTGAAGAACAAAGATGAGAAGTAAATCTGTAGTATCTTCATGTTTAATAGCTAGGATTTAAAAAGCACAAGGATGAAGAACAAGAGGACTAGGCAAAGAAGAGAAACAGAGCAGTTATAGAAAACAGCAGGATGGTTTAGAGTTAAGGGAAGTATAGCCTTTGTTATTCCATGAAAAGTGAAAAATGATTAAGTAAGTAGCATTTGGTTGGGTGACTTGTATGTCACTAATACCTTGCAAAGAAGAGTTTTCAGGATAATGACAGAGCAGATCAAGATGTTTACAAAGTACAACCACAGAGGTAGTGAGCAGAGGTTAGAGATAGTTGAAGTTAATACAAACTAGATAATACAATTCTCTATGGATATCTGTTTTCGACTGGTTTAGCCCTTCTGAGCAGTAAATTTGTATAGTATAACATCTTTGAACGGTAGAGATAGTTTTAACTGTAAAGATTCATTTCTTTACTAGTAGGATAAAGGGAGAACATTTCTTTGCCTAAAGACATTCCTGGAGAATAAAGCCTCTCTCTGGTGGCAGTCTGCTTATATGCAAGAACCAATGTTCATCATTCCCTGTCACTATCTCTTTTTTCCCTTCAGGTTCTACTGTAGCACACCTTGGTGCATGTGCAGATAATTTTGGCCCTTCACAGTGTAGCCCTTTGAACTGGAGCCTAGAAATCTGATATAAACCCCTGCTTGGGTAGCTGTTTTTAAAAGCCTGGAGTAATAAATGGCCTTTTCCTCTAACCCAAGAGTCTAATGTTTCTTCTGGCACAGTATATAAATGGTGACAGATACTCATATTTCAAACAGGGTAAAAAGACCCTTTATGTTTCTGCTATAAAATCTTTTTGTAGAAATGAACTGAATAGAAAAGGTGAGGCAGAAGGTGGAGAAGGAAGAGGAAAGCAAGTTGAGCTACTCAAGAAGACTGTAGCAGAGCAATTCAGCTGAAGAAAGAACTACAATTCTGATTCAAGAAGAAAGAAACACTTATAGGTCTATATATAACACTGAAAATAATTTATAAACCATCTCTTTATTAAAAACATTTGGGGGCTGGAGAGATGACTCAGTGGCTAAAGTTACTTGTCATGGACCCTGCACAGTTAAAGGAGAGAACAGATTCCTGCAGGTTGTCCTCTGACCTCCATGTATGTGTTGTGACATGCTTACGTATCCATAGATACACATCCATATACAAATAAGCAAATGTAATAAAAAACTGACACTACAGATTGAGACATTTTGATTTAAAGCAGGCTGAGAAAATGTGGCAAATGGGTTAGTGTAAGCTGTAGAAACTACTCTAGAGCAAGAACTCCTTCTGATAACTGCACTAGTCTGGAAGAGCAAAATATTGAGCTAAAAAATAAAATGGAATGGAGAAAGAAGGGGTAAAGGGATGAGGGTGAAAAAGAGGTAAATGAACTGAAAAAAAATATAGGAGAAAAGAGAAAATACTAGTCAGAAAGAACAGCTCTGTTTTAAAGAACTGTTTCAAGGTGAGTTATGTTAATGGATAGCTTAAATAGAAACATTCTGGGATTGAGGCTTTTGGCAGGCTAACCACATGGGCTTTGAAAATAGTCCTCTAGCAAAAGAGACAAGACAAAAGAGCTGACTCACCCAAGGAGGTACAGGTTATCATTATATCCAATGATGACCTAATCAGATGGCACAGATTTTTGGAGAGGAGACAATGGCATAACATCAGTAAAGAGCATTGGGAGGCATAAGATAGATAGACTTACTGTCTTCCTTCTACAAATGTCATGAAGTGCCATCTGGGAATAACTACATTTCAGAACAGGCCATTAAAAAGATCTTATCAAGAGGGAAACTGAGGACTGGTTTAGAAGAGTAATTCAAATTACAGGTCATGGAATAAAGGGTGTAAGAGTTATTTGAGCTAGATAAAAACAGAATTAAAAGGTTAGTTACAACCTGAACTTGAAGAAGAATGTATTTCAATGTATTATTTAATCAGGTACTTAAATCATATTTCTATTGTAGTTATATTAAAAACAATAATATGGTATTAATATCAAAAGACTCCAAATATCTTACAACTATATTTAACAGGATATAACCCCAAGTGAAAATAGTTATTAACAAAAAATAAGCTTAACAATTACATACAACTTGTTAATATAGTTAAGGTAACTCATAAAACATAATAAATACAAGTGTTTGCAGATTATTTGAAGCTTAGAATGATAAATATATGTTAGTTCAGTTCATGTCAGATAGACCATTTCTTGCCAAATATTAGAAAATTAAAATAGACCATTTATATAAGGGTATTTTCCTTTATATAAGTATATGAAGAATTATGAAGGTTGATGAACATTAAATGTTTTTCATCATATAACCCACTTGTAACACATCTAATTGAGAAAGTATCTTTAAGCGTGTGTGTGTGTGTGTGTGTGTGTGTGTGTGTGTGTGTGTATAACATGAAAGTAGAAGAAAACTACTGGTGAACAGAGACCAACAAAAGGAATGGTGAGAGAGAGAAAGGTAAGCAGGTAGGTATAAGGGTATATGCTCAAAGTACACTGTATGCTTCTATGAAAAAGTCCTATGTAACTCAGTAGCATGAACAATGAATATATGTCAATGGGGAAACTATGAAAGAGAAAGTGTTAATGTAGGATATGGTGATTAATGAAAATTTAAAATAATGTTATGATGTACTTAATCTTATAATAATCATAAATAAGCAATCTGAAACACTTTTCTATTTTAAAATGTAGATGTATTAGTTGTACTTTAGTTTCTTAAAGGGGAGGTGAGTGTAGCAAATGTATTTTATGTGTGAGTATTATGTAAGTCTACTACTGTTAGCCCAAATCTGAAGATGGCATTGTAGTCTGAATGTTTACATTTCCCATGTTTACGCTAAATACTAATCCTCAATGTGAAGCTATTAGGAGGCTACTGGGGTATGCTTAGATCACACTGTGAAGAAACACCATGACTACAGCAACTCTTATAAAAGGAAAAACATTTAGTTGAGGTGGCTAACATTTTCAGATGTCTAATCTATTATCATCATGGTTTGACATGGTGGCATGCAGATAGACATGGTGCTGGAAAAGGAGCTGAGAGTCCTACTTCTTGACTTGCAGGCAAATGGAAGTGGTCTGAGAAAGTGGGCATGGTTTGAACACAGATGAGACTCAAAGCCTGCCTCCACAAGGCATACTTCCTCTAACAAGGCCATGCCTACTCTATCACCTCCCAATAGTGCCAGTCCCTATGAGCTTATGGGGGCTGATTAAGTTAAAAAGGCAAATTAAGTTAAAAATTACCACAAGTATTCTTATAAAAGAGACTTCAT
The DNA here is from genome assembly GCF_003668045.3 of Cricetulus griseus. Taxonomy (NCBI): domain Eukaryota; kingdom Metazoa; phylum Chordata; class Mammalia; order Rodentia; family Cricetidae; genus Cricetulus; species Cricetulus griseus. The sequence continues at coordinate 201,248,891 of NW_023276807.1, read as the reverse complement.
AGAGTGAAGAGAGTTTTATAGTCTTTTACCTCATGAGGTTATGGTGGGACGCCACTAGCTATGCTATAAAGTGGGCCCTCATTCGACAGTGAATCTGCCAGAACCATGAACCTTTCAGTCTATAGAATGGTGGGGTAATTTTTTTTTGTTATAAGCTTGTATATAGTAGTTCACAGTATTCTGTTTCCTCATACTGAATGGCCTAAGGTTTACCCTGCAGGTATATATTACTTATTCCCATGGTTATAGGACTTGTTGCTTTGAAAATGGTTAAGTGCTGAAATACTTATAGAACAAGCACTTTTCTGTGGAATTTTTTTCTTCTTTGAGTTGAAATAAAACTTTACCACAGAACATATCTGAATAAAATTTAGAATTCATGCTAAAATGAATCATGATAAATATAATCTCTTCTCCATGGTGATTAGTTAGGCATACATATCTATGTAGATTACTCTCACAGAAGCAGTTATCTACAGTTTCCATCTCAACTGTTCATGTTCCTGTGCAGAATGGTGCATTACTTACAAGCTTACCAATGCTGTTGATTACATAGGGATTATGAGGTTTCAGCTACAAGTTGAATACTTCTTCCTTTTCAATGTCAATCATATACTTAATTAAGAACTTCTGTCTTGTATTTTTTTCCTTATATCTTCATGTTCTTGATTCTAGGATATAATATCTTGTACATCTCTTTTAGGAATCTAGTATCTTAGTAATTGTGTTCTTAGTTTCTTTTCTCTACTTTGGTTTTCTTTAAAGTTGCTTAAAATGATTTTATATAATCAAACTGAAGTGTTACAATAAAATAAATTTTCATATGAATATTGAATATTGAATATGCCTATATTGTTTTTACCTGAAAAATGAAACTAAAACAACAAACGGGCTCTCATGAAAATCATAAATCCATGAGTTTGAGAAGAATGTGAAAGAACATAAAAACCAAATGCTGGAATCTAGAAAGCAAGTTTCTCTCTCTCTCTCTCTCTCTCTCTCTCTCTCTCTCTCTCTCTCTCTCTCTCTGTGTGTGTGTGTGTGTGTGTGTGTTTATACACTGCTATCCTTAGAAAGCCTGCTTTGTTATATTGGTCCCTGCTGGCAATTTGTGAACTGGGTTTCAGGAGGTCCCCTATAATTTCTTTAAAGAAAAGGGTGTTTCAGTGCACTTAAATTGTAATATAGACAACATGGTCTATATTACAATTTTAGTTATGTGTTAGGTATGAGCTGCCTACATGACAAACCCCTAGCAATATCTAAATCTCTTCTTGGTAGACAGAACTTCATATGTATTCTCATAACTTGCTGCCAAATGAGGTAAAGCATATTACATGAAGCTCCACTAGAAAAGAACTGTAGAGTCTAGACTTTATAGTCACGTGGCCTTTCCCTGACTGAACTTAACTCTGTATCCCTTCATTGTAATAAATTATAATCAAGAGCAAAACTTGAGTCTATCTACAAAACACCAAGCCTATTAGTGGTATTGGAGACATCATGACAATGTATGGCTACCAAGTTATATTACTTACAAGCCAAGAGCAAAGAAGTTGAGAAGAGCTGATAAGCATTTCACAATTGTCAAAGCTACAGGAGCCAGAAGAACCAGGTAGCACTCTGGGGCAGGTAAAACGGGGGTAAATAATACTGGTTTGAGAGTTGAATCAATCAATCTCATACCTCTAGTTCCTTTGGGAAACACCCCTCTCTACTCTGGTAGATACCTGTACATTTGCTCTAAGAAAAAGCCAGAAAAAGACAGTTTGGCACCACACTAAAAACAGGGAGAGGGTGGACACTAAGCTTAAGAATCACCCCCTACTCTACCTTTCTTGCTTTAGTCTGTTCTTAAAATGCTGAAGTGAACTTCTGATTCTCCGTATTATTACACTGTATCTCCCATGAGGAATCTGATTAATCCAAGAGGAAAGATATAAGGCTCTATGTCTCTATATCAGAAACCCCCTAGCAAGTGGCTCACCGAGATCACCCTTAAACATAGCTCAAAGTGTACATGTCTTACCCACATGCTCAGTTTTTAAAATTATGAACAGCAAGCCAAATGTAACCAGAGTTCCAGAGTCTCTAATAAAAGATGGAGATCAAAACAAATAGAAAAAAGAAAACAAAGTAGAAATCATGCAACAAAAATGGTTGTTATACTCAGATTAAGATATGCATTCACAAAACATAAAATGAACTCATGGAAATTAAGTTACCCTGGAAGAATGAGAAAGTCCAGGGAAGCTGGAAGTGGAGAAAAATCTTTCCCCAAAAGTAGGAGGGGAAAGGCATTTGGAAAAATAGAGGAGAAATAAGAAAAAACTCTATATAGGATGTAAAATATTTAAAATCAAGAGTACCAGAAAAACAGAGCAGAGACAAAGAAGAGGAGAAAAAGCAAAGTTAATTCCCTAGATAACAAGTTTTCAGGGTGACAAATATTGCTTAAGTTAATGTTAGCAGTGAAAGTAACTGGTTACCAGCAGTTAAAGAGCTACACAATTAATATGTCCAAGTAAATAGTCAGAATTTGTTTAATAAAGTATAATGACTTATAAACACTGTTTTATACACTTTATGCCCTTAAAGAGTAACAACTAACATTCTCAGAAATAAGTATAAGTTTATGGGTGAGAAGAAAATCTGTGAGCTTCCAAAATAACCAATACAATTGATTACTACAAATTGTTCATGAATTTACCATGGAAAGTTTGCTGAAGATGTCAATGTCTTTTTTGGGGGGTGGTTCAAGGCAGGGTTTCTCTGTGCCTTTGAAGGCTGTCCTGGAATTAGCTTTGGTAGACCAGGCTGGTTTCAAACTCAGATCTGCCTGCCTCTGCCTCCCGAGTGCTGGGACTAAAGGGATGCACCACCACTGCCCGGGCGAAGATGTTAATGTCTTATACTTAAGGAATACATAGAACTTATTTCTGAGCAAAGAGTGAAGATTTATGCCTTTTTAGAAGACAGCTTTTAATAGAATCTGAAACTTTTTTGTCTTTTAATAAATTTTCCAGTGGCAAATACCCCATAGTGTAGTGTAGTACTTTTTCATAAAGTCCTTCGTGTGTTTAAGTCAAGAAGATGGTAGAATTGCTTTTGAAAAATACAAAATTACACTGAAGAATATCAGTTTCAGTGAAATGGTCAGGGAAAAGGGACAGAATCTATCAGAAAGAGGGAATCCCGGGGAAGAAAAAAATATGGGGAATGCTGTTCGATTACCTTCTTGAATTGTCTTTTTTTTTTGTTACATTTTGTATTTGTGTGTACAGAGAGACAGACAGGCATGCAAGGCAGACACATACACACACAGAGATATACACAGACACACAATTCAACATCTGTGGACATCAGAGGACAACTTGTGGAAATCAATTCTCTCCTTTTATCATGTAGTCTCTGAGGATTGAACTCGGGTCACCAGGCACGGCAGCAGCTGCCTTTAGCTGCTGAGCCTCTGGCTCTCCTTTTGGTTTCTTAAAGGCAATACAGTTTGGATGTAAATACCAATAGTCACTAAAAAGTAGCTCAAACCCTGCTAATTCCATACTATGATAGAAATATCATTAGTGTAGGCATAGACCTGACTTCCAATTCTTTTTCTTTCTAGTATGGTTCTTTGTATACCTATTACCTCAGTTCATCATCTAAAATTGGGGTTAATATCTACAAACCCATCTTCATCATACAGTAAGGAAACAATGATACATTATTATAGATTAGGAAAAGTGATGCTGTTCAAAGTTCTTTGTAACAAACTAGATAGAAGGAAATTTTAATCTTAGAGATGTTCTCTTCCTCAAGTCCCCTTCTCCCCCTAACTAAAATACCAATAAATAACATTTGTATCTCACTGCGCTCTGGTATTTACTACTTCAGTATTTTAAACTAGTATTTTGCCTCATCTTCATAGCTCTGAGATAGACCCAAGTCGTTCCATTTTAAACATGGAGGAAATACTGAAACACAGAAGTTAGGTAAAGTTCTCCAAGTCAGTTAGCAAGAGTATAAGGATTAGAACTTACTGTTCAAGATTTTTTGTTTGTTTGGTTTTGAGACAGGGTCTCACTATATAGACTAGGATGGCCTCTCACAGTGATCCTCCTGCTTCTGCCTCCTGAGTGCTGGAATTAAAGGCATATGCCACCAAATGTGGCAGTGTTCAAATTCTTTTTTTTTGAGACAGGATTTCTCTGTAGCTTTGGAGCCTGTCCTGGAACTTGCTCTGTAGACCAGGCTGGCCTTGAATTCACAAAAATCTGCCTGCCTCTGCTTCCTGGAGAGTGCTGGGACTAAACACGTGCACCCTGCCAGCAGTGTTCAAATTCTTAACTGCACCATCCCTCCATATTTAATATTCCAGCTGGATCTTGATAACTTCTAGCTTACAAGTGATTCTAGTCTGCTTACTCATCAAAAGACAGTATATGTAATGCTCCCAGTAGGTTATCACAAGACCTCTCCCACTTTTCTTCATGCTGCTGCTAAGCATATGTATCTTCTCAGACTTAAGTTATTCTAACAGCTCTGCCATTAAACATCCTTTCAGAACAGATTTATCAAGAATATCTGTTAGATACGAAGTCTTGAACTTTCTGTTCTGTAAGAGGCTCCACAAAATGAGAGAAAGAAAAGGAGGGAGCACCTGACCAACCCAAAGAACTTAATATGAGGCTGCAAAGGAGAAAAATTCATATCCTGCTAAATGCATTACATCATCTCAAAGCAGTCCAAATAATTGAATCAGCAACCAGGAAGCCCTACACAGTAGCAGAGAAAATAGCACAAAATTTAAAGACTGTATTACTTAAGTATTTTACGTCTGAGGGGCTGAAATCTGAAAAATCAAATCATACAGTGTGGTTAATATGCTGGCAATGTGGCAGCTATAATTCAGTTGAATTGTAAGAACATTGCTGGGTGTGGTGGTACAGCCCTTTAATCTCAGCACTTGGAAGGCAGTGGCAGGCAGATAGATGTCTGTTGAGTTTGAGGCTAATCTGGTCTACATGTGTTCCAGGACAGCCAGGGCTACATAGACAGACTGTCTCAAAATAAAAAACCAGACCAAATGAAAAACCAACAAAAGGACATACAGATTTAAAATATCCAACTACATCTTAGTCAAGAAAGCAAACCAAGGACTGCAACATTTCTTAAAATAAGTGTAAACAAGTGTGCAGCATAGTATGTCCTATAGTGTGGTAGAAGGCAGATGTTTATGGTATATCCTGCATTCTATGGTACTTCCTGTACATCTGGTCAGACCTGGGACAGAATGCATAGATTGCTCAAGCTTTGTTTGAACTAACGCTGGTGAGTATTAAAAGTAATTAAAGTTTTGTGTTATGGTTAGTTTTGATTGCCAATTTGACACAATCTGGAGTCACCTGGGAAGAGTCTCAATGAGGATCTGTCTAGATTAGGTTGATCTACGAAAGATTTTCTTACTTGGGTTAATGGAGATGGGAGGACCCACCCTGAAGGTGAGTGGCATCCTGGAATCAGTTAGGCCTTGGGCTGAATGAAGAGAGTGAGGTCAGCATTAGAAGCACACATGCATTCATTTACTCTCTATTCCCAATTTTAGATATATCCAACTCCCTCAATGTCCCACTGTTGTGACTTTCCTGCTGTGATGGATGATAGCCTGAAACTGGGAACTAAAACATTATTCTTTGACCTAAATTGCCTTTGTCAGATACCACCCCACCCATCAAGACAGGGTTTTTCTGTGTAGCCGTGGCTGTCCTAGAACTCACAGATACCATCTGCCTCTGCCTCCCAAGTGCTGGGATTAAACTGAGTTCTGGGATTAAAGGTGTGTGCCACTACTGCTCAGTTTTGTTCGAGTTATTTTATCATAGTGATAGGACACAAAACTAACACAATTTGTTACATGAAAATTATAAAGACTTTATTTGGTTGTTTTATGACTTTAAGACAGACAACACACAGAAACAGAAAGAGTAAAATTTAGCAGTTACACATGTGTTGGGAATGACCTACACAAATGTTTTACTTGCCTTATGTAGTATTAGCGGCAATTTCTTCATATATTCGAACCCCATCATTATTTACAGGTATATTTCCTATTTATTTGTTTAATTTTTGAGACAGTGTCATGTAGCCCACACTATCCTGGAAGTAATTATTGGGCTGAGGCTTACCTTGAACTCCTGATCTTCTGTGTGGAACCACTTCCCAAATGCTGGGGTTACCAGATTGCCTATTTTAAGAAATATACATTTCTGGGCTTGGGATGGCTCTGATGACCTGAATTCTATCCCTGGAGTTGACAAGGTAGAGGAGACAACTGACTACTGAAAGTTGTTCTCTGACTTCTCCAAGTTCCACAGCATGCTCGCACATGTAAGCATTTGAGTACACACAAACACAATGACTAAGTAAAAAAGAAATACAAATTTCTCCTTCCTCTTAAAAAGTCACATATTTTATAATATTGTCTTAAAGTGGGAACTGTTAATGTGGATGTCTTTTTAAGACCGAAAGTCTTTGATTCACAGTCACCACTGTTCTTTAATATCTCTCAGAGGATAGCATCAAGGCCTTTCTTAACATTTGAGTTTAGGACCCTTGTTTTAAACCATGCAAGAGAAAGTGGCAAGAGAAAGAAGAGGGAAGGAAAAGGAGGCTGCCATTTTGCTGCTGTAAAATTATATATGTCTATTTGAATAGTTGTGTGCAGACTTCTCTGAAGTGTTGCTCAGGAAGTGAGAGGAGTAACTAAATAAAGGAAGAACATTCTAGCCATCAAAAACCATGGGAAAGCTCTATTAGAGAAGGGAATTAGCAAGTACAAAAGACTGAAAGGAAGGACATGTGGTGTGGTTGGAGTGATGAGGGACAAGGAATATTCTGTAAAATGCTTTGTAGTATGTACAAATTTGTCTTTATCTTACAGTGACTAGAGACAATACACAAATATAGGGGAAAACCTTCTAAAATTAGATAGATTTCTGTTGGAGAAGGATAACACTAGCAACAGTGCAGACACTAAACTTACATGTGGGTGTAGGTGTGCCAGAGGATACAAACCAAGTAGTTAGTGGCTAACTACTATGGATTATATTATACAGTGGGTGGTAGTAGCGTGAACTTGGTATTGTGATGGGGAATGGACTGACGAGGTTAGGATTTGGTGATGGAGTGAATGTAAGTATGCATGAAAATTCAGTATCAAGTATTACTTGTAGTTTTTCAACCACATAAAAAACTGATGAGCAGTGGAAGCAACTGAGATGCAGAATAAAAGTGGAGAACTAGGTTTTGGAGGACATTGGTTTAGGGTAGGGACAGAGAAACAAAGACTGTTGGATCTGGATACTTCAGGTATGATGAAGAATATGTCAAATAAGTGTGAAATCTAGAAAGTTGGGGCTCAGAGAGGCAGTTTGGATAAATCAGAAATAGGTATAAATCTTTTTTTTTTCTACGACATTATGCCATGAATGTAGATGCTATCACTTGGGAAGGAGTGGAGATAGGCTCAAGTTCTTAGACAACCTGTACTATGTGGAATGGTCTTGTTTTAAAAACAAAATAATCAAATACATATCAAAACAAACCCATAAGGATAAAAGTATAGAGATGCTTTTGTGCTTGTTAAGCCTCTTTATTGTTTTCTGTTTTTTATTATTTCCTATATTCACTTCCTTCTGTTTTTATCCTTTGAACGTATCATACTCTTTTAAAAAGTGAATCTTAGCTGGGCATTGGTGGCACATGCCTTTAATCCCAGCACTCGGGAGGCAGAGGCAGGTGGATCTCTGTGAGTTCGAAGCCAGCCTGGTCTCCAGAGTGAGTGCCAGGATAGACTCCAAAGCTACAGAGAAACCGTGTCTCGAAAAACCAAAAAAACAAAACAATCCCCCCCCAAGTGAATCTTAACTTTGTTAAATTTCAGGCTTTTCATTTTTCTTTTTTTGTCTAATGTAAAGATTCACATATATTTCTGCATGACAACTTATTTTTCTAGGTAATTTTTTGGCCAAGCTGGACATTGAATCTTGTCCCCAACCCCATGTTAGGGTAAATGTTGTATTAGAGTCACACTCTCAGCCCTTACAAATACTTTTTTTGACAGAATTCTACTGTAATGTCTTTGGGATGAGAGAATACAGGTTCTTCAAAATTTAGTAATAGCTAATGACCAACATTACATGCAATGTACCATTCTAAATATTCATAATTAATCTAATCCTCACAATAATCCTATAAGCAGGTATTACCACTGCTCTAAATTTTATAAGCAAGGTGAAAGACACAGAGTAACTCAATAACTTTAATAAACATGAAGTTACAACTTCCATTTACCACTTTACTTTTAGTCTTGGAGTAAACAATATTGTTCGTTGAGGGAGAGACCAATCCAACTGGGGCATTATTAATGCAACATAACATACATCATCAGTGTATAGAATTCTTTGTTTTTCTTGAGACAGGGTTTTTCTGTGTATCGTTGGCTGTCTTGGAATTCACTCTGTAGATCAGGTTGGTCTCGAACTCAGAGAGCTACCTGCCTCTGCCTCCTGAGTGCTGGGATTAAAGGTGTGTATCACCACCACTGGAAAATTCTGAGTTTTGAACGATGTATGCAAACTAAGAAACCATCTACAAATACAGAGTGTTCTCATACCTGCTCAAATGGCCTCTTTGCTGTATGTTATGTATGGTCCTTTATCCAGACCTGAGGTGGTAGTGAATGACTTTGTATTTAAAAACATTTGTTATAGAGTAAGTGAGGTCATTTGGGAATAGGGAGTCTGAATTCTTTCAGTCTGTGGACTTTGAGAATTACTTTACACTGATGTATACATTTTGTGTTTTTTAAAAAACTAATATTAGTAGTACTCCTTTGTATGCCATAAACATTTACTTTTGATGGGCATTTGGATTAATTTCAGTTTGAGCTCTTGTAAATAAAGCTATGTGTTAGCTTTTATATGCAAAGCTTTCTATGGACATATGGTTTCTCTTAATTATTTAAGACAATAACAACTGCATTGTATGACAGACTTATGCTACACTTTCTAAAAGCTGTTTCCCAAACTGGTTGTAAAGCCTTACACTAAACTGTCAGCATATACATACATATCTAATTTTAAAAAATGATGTGTTTTTATATGCGTCGGTATTTTGCCTGCATGCATATCTGTATGAGGTGATCCCCTAGAGCTGGCAGTTGTGAGCTCTATGTGGCTGTTGGGAATTGAACCCAGGTTCTTATGAAGTATAGCTTGTGCTCTTAACTGCTAAGTCATCTCTCCAGCCCCCATGTGTACTTCTAAGGTCAGTAGTTTACATTTTTAGATTTCCTAATCAATCGGTATTTACTGGTAATTAATCATGTTTTTAATTATCCTCCTAACTAATCATCCTGATCTTTTTTCCAAGTACTTCTTGGCTTTGAACATATCTTTTTGCAAAGTGTTTGTCGAACTCTTTTGCACATTTTTATTGGCTTTTATTATTATAGAATTTTAAGAATTTGTTATATATTCCTAATATATGTACTTTTGCCAGAGGTAAGTTTTATAAATATTTTCTCCCTGTCATTCTTTGTTTTGCAAAAACAAAAGGCTTTAATTCTGTTAAAACTTCATTTGTCAGTTTTGGTCATGCTTTTAGTTTTCTAACTAAGAAATTTTTGCCTCTTCTAAGAAAACAAAGATTTTCTTCTACAAATCTTAGCTTTTACATTTAGGTCTGTGATTTATATCAAACAGATTTTAAAGTCTGGTATAAGGTAAGAGTCAATGTTTGTTTTTCTCCCTGTGTATACTTAACAAAAGTATAATATTTTCTCTTATTAAATTTTGACATCTTTGTAAAATGTTCTCTTGAATTAAGTGTGTGTGTCTAATTTGGAACTCTCAATTTTGCTCTACTGATGTATTGCTCTACATCAGTATTACGTGGGCTTGACGACTGTAGTGTATAGAACATCTTGAAAATCAAGTAGTATGATTTTCCAACTTTATTATTCTTTTTCACAACTTTAAGGACTTGAGTCATCTATTTTCCACATACAACATCTGAAAGTATTTTAAAACTATCAGAACTTCCGCAGAGATTTTTAATAGGGATGGCATTACATGTACAGGTCAAACTAGAGAAGTGACATCCCAACAACATTGCATCTTCTTGGGTATACTTGCCACTTACATAAGCTTTTGTGTTTTCAGTGGTAGGGATGTAACCCAGGTGCCTTGTGTATGTTAATGTTAGCTGAATACTCTATCACTGAACTATATATATCTTGTTTTCTTTAATTTCTCTTGATGTTTCATAGTGTTCATTATATAGGTCTTGAATATCTTGCATTGTATTAAATTTATTCCTAAGTACTTTAATTTTAATACTATTAGTATTAAGTTTCTCAATTTCAGTATAAAAAGTCTTATTCTATAAATTTAAGTTCATTTATTAGTTCTAATAGTTTTTGAAGACTCAAAAACCATTTGAGGTTTTTTTTTTTTAAACTTGGGTACTCAGTGAATAAAATTAATATCTATTATTTTAAACATACTGTCTCATATAATTCATTCATATAAACTTACTCTAAATTATTTAGTCTATGTTATAAATGAAAAAAAAAACCCAAGTGGATACATTTTCAATAGGCTTACAGTTACAGAAAAAGTAGGATAAAGTTCAGACAGAAGCCAAACACTGAACTAAACTATCTCCACTGAATAGTAACTTCAGATGTGAGACATTAATTTTGTAGACTTTCAAGTTACTAAATCCCCCCCCCCCCCCATTTTTCAAGACAGGGTTTCTTTGTGGCTTTGGAGCCTGTCCTGGAACTAGCTCTTGTAGACCAGGCTGGTTTCGAACTCATAGAGATCCGCTTGCCTCTGCCTCCCAAGTGCTGGGATTAAAGGTGTGTGCTACCACCTCCTGGCAAGTTACTAAATCTTAAAAGTAGTTTTGTTAGTAATATTTTACCAGCAGTAATTAAAATTAACCTTTTCTCTATTTAAACGAAGACAATCTATGCATTCATAACATGTATAATTTTTAAGCACAAAATAAAAAGGCTACAGACAACCAATATATAATTTACCCCAAATATTAATCAAAATAAGGTTTTATATCATCATTATTAATATAGTCATAGTTGCTCTAGTTGCTGTGAGGCAAAAATATGATAAAACAACTTGTCCTTAGGAGTTTTCATTTTAGGTGGTAAAAAATACATTTGTGGGAAATAATGTAACAAACCAGGATACATGGAAGCTGAGATACATTTTATTTAAAGTGCCATTGATATTTAGAATAGTACATTTACCTTGAAGAGGCAATAAATAGCATTCATGAATGTAAGTTAAAATCTTAAATGTAATACTTTACCTCTTTTGGCATTATAATTCATTGCATTTTATACCAATTAAGCAACTAGCATTTATATTACAAAAACTGGAGGGGGAAAATGTCAATATAGGCCTCAAAGATGAACTCATTTGTTTGGCATTCACCAGAGTGTTCCAAAGGTAGTATACTAAACTATTGTCTTTTTATATATCCTAATGGAGGATAGGATTGTAAGATAGTTAAAGACTTAAATCTTCTCCAGTGAAAACACAGGAGTATAAAAATTTGTAAATGCCATGCTCTGCTGATCTTGCCAGAAAAAGTTCAATATCTGCTTTTCGGTTATTGTAGTTTTATCCTTCCAAAAATCTATTTCTGGGAGGTTATCTATGAGAAGATGAAAAGTCCAATCCTTTCAGAAAGACTACTTCTAGCTCAATTCTACTCAGGTGTAAACCAGAAGCAAGAGCGCTTTATGCAGTTCTTAACTTGTAAAAACCATGTATTTTGGAAGACTCACCATAAAATGTGATCAAAGTAGTAAAGATCATTTTCTATATCTATACTTATCTATGGTTCTACTTGTAAACTATGTATCTGAGGCGGGGGTTGGGGGGTGTTGCATGTGAGTGTAGGTACTGGGAACTAAATGGAATTCTGCAAGAGCATCGAGTGTTCTTAACTGATGGGCTGTATCTTCAGGCCTGATCCATGGTTCTTTATAATGAAAAGTTGGAATGCCTTTAATTTATCAGAAAGGGACACAATAAATGTTTTAAATTAAAAGTAAAATGGAATTAATATTTAATATGAGAGATAGTAAAGACTACTTTGGGATAAAAATCAAATAATAGTTTGTTTTTGTCAACAAACTTTCCCTATGACTTTGCTATAGTATGAAGAATTCAAAAGCTGGGTGGGACATGCTCATAATTCTATCACTTTGGAAGCTGAGGCATGAGGATTTTAAGTTTGATACCATCTTTGACTACACAGCAAATTCCAGGCCAGCCTGAGCCAATTAGCAAGCCATCTAAAAACAAAATAGTGAAATAACTCCTCACAGAGAGAAAATTTACTAATTCAGAATGATCAGTGGAAATTAAACTTCTAGTTACTTGGAATTGTTACTTAAAAATTGCTATTTAGAGCTGGGCATGGTGGTATACATCTAAAATTCCCAGCATTTGGAAGGCTGAAGCAGGAGAATGGAGAGTTCAAGGCCAGCCTGGAGTACACAGAGAGCCTACCTCAAAAAACACAAGGGAAAATAAAACAAACAAACAAACAAAAAAAACACAAGAAAAAAAATTTTTTGAGGCAGGGTCCTGCAATGTCCTCCTCCTGCCTCTGCCACCTAAGTGCAAGGATTTCAAATGTGTGCTAACATACTCACCTTTTAAGTGCTTTTGCTATATAGGCTATATTGTCTTAGAACAATGTAGTTTTAAAAGGCTGGCCTCAAAGTCATGGCATTTTTCCTGCCTTAGCCTCCTGAGTGCTAGATTATAGGTATGTACCACTATACCTGATCTCAAATACTCTTTTAAGTATAGATACCTATGAGGGTTTTTTTTTTTCTTTGTAATGAATTGGGAAGTAAATTCTGATTACATTGTGTATTTTAAAGCAGGTTTTCAAAAAGATGAAATTTATTATTATAAATATCAAGTATCAGTGTGTTCTAAAATTGTTAGTTTTATTATAAAAGACAAATAGCACAAAAAGCTTTAGTACAATATTTTGAAAGTTATATTTTCTTTTTTCTTTTTGAGATAGGGTTTCTGTGTGTAGCCCTGGCTGTCCTGGAATGCACTGTGTAGATCAGGCTGTCCTCAAACTCACAGAAACCCACATGCCTCTGCCTCCCAAGTGCTGGGATTAAAGGCATGTGCCACCACTGCCTTGCTCAAAGTTACATTTTCTAGGGTAAGGAGTTTAGTTTTTATTTTTTTCTTAAAAAAATGATACTTTTTTGCTACTGTTGTTTTTTATAGACAGGGTTTCTTTTGTGTAACAGCCTGGCTGTTCTGAAACTTGCTTTGTAGACCAGCCTGGAACTTACAGAGATCCACCTGCCTCTGCCTCCCCAGTGCTGGGGTGGAGGTGGGGTTGGGGGGAGGGATTAAAGACATGTGCCAACACACCTGGCTACAAGTGATATCATTTAGTAAGAATTTCAGATTTTAATGTTTCCTCATTTGTAATATCAGAGATAAAAAATGTGAAAATTCTATCCAGATACTTCGTATTTCTTTGTTCTAGAAGTCCACTTTTTAGACTTTTGTGCTTTAATATAGTTAATATTTTTCCTGTTGTAATGTTTTGGTAACTTTATTTGCCTTTGAGCCAGAGGTACTAGCTGGTAGAAGATCCAAGTGAACTTTTAAGGAGTGGTTCTCCACCTCCCTTACTCTGTGATCCTTTAAAACAATTCCTCATGTTGTGGTGACCACCAATCATAAAATTATTGTTACTACTACTTAGTAACTGTAACTTACTACTGTTATGAATCATATTGTAAATATCTGTGTTTTCCAGTGGTCTTAGGAGACCCCTGTGAAAGGGTAGTTTGAACCCCAAAGGGTCTATAGGTTAAGAAATATTGTCTTAAGACATCCGAGGTATCTTACTCAGGCTGTTGGTAACTGGTATGTATGCATATATAAAATCTTATCTAGCTGCATGTTTAAGATTGTGTACTTTATGGTTATGTATTACACCTCAAATGAAAGGGTAGCTAGATACTTGGAAAGGCTGAAAATCACATATATAATTTAGGTCAAGACATATGTGGAGGGGGAGGCAGACATACAAGGTATCTGATGCTCCTAGCAAATGGACCTCTAATCATTTTCAGGTAGAGTAACTATGTCTGAATTTATATTAAAGCTTCAATGATGGGAAATTATTAATATTCTATAAGAAGTGGTGTCAAGAAGAACTCATTATCAGTTTATAAGCTTTTTGAGAGCTTAAGCAACTGGATGTTAAGAAACCATCTTCAAATAAATGTTTTATGATTACATATGCTTTTCACTTTTGCCTCTTAAGGTTTGGTTTTGTAGTATTGTGTGGCCTTCCAAAGGATGGAGAATAAAAATAAAGTTTGGTTTTGTTACTTAGCAATTGTTTTTAATATGGTGAATAGCTGAAATTGTAATTGTGATTTAAAAATGATGCATTGTTTTCCTATTAAGGGAGAAAAAGAGTTGGTTTATGTTGAAAACACAAATACTTAATCTGATTCAAAAGTGCTTAAAAAAAAAAAAAACTTTTCCTTGGAACTGTTATCACCTCCAAAAGCCTTTGAGAGGATTAGCTGCATAGACCGATACTGTTCTATATTAGTCAGTATTAAGTGTATGATGTCACCTTTTCCTTCCCCTCCTAAGCTTTTATTTTGAGGGAAAGGAAGACTTTTGGGGGGGTAAGCTTGAAAATACTAAGGCTTAAATACCACTGATATACATGATTGACAACCTTATACCCCAAACCTGTCTGAAATGGGTCAAATACTTAAGCGCTGCAGAACAATGCAATCCAACCAGCAATTTCCCACAAAAGAGAAAGGGGGTGTGATTAGACTCCCGCTATTAAGCAAGTTGTTGAAAAACAACAACAACAAAAAAACCAGTTCCGCGGTTTGTTTCTGCAACAGGCAGAGGTTAAGCTTGTTTCTTCTAATTAGTTCCCCCACCAAAGGGCTATGCTGTAAGAGACCAGCCGGATCGCCAAAGCAAGCAGCAACTGGGACAAACATTAAGGGCTTTATGGAGGAGGTCCTTCGACTGTCCCGCAGAATTGGTTATTGATCGTTCACCCCGCCGGGGGGAGCGATCGATCAGAATTTGTGTAAGGTGTATCGAGCCACAGTTAAGGATACATGTGTGTGTGTGGTGGTGGTGGTGGGGATATAAGATTCTAATAAAAGAAACGCAGCAACAATAGCGGAGGAACAGCTCTGCCTGGTGACGTAATGGCTGGCAGCGGTCCAGCTTCGGCAGAGCTGCCGCTACCTCAGCATCCAACCTCCCTCAACCCGGTCCAGCCCCGGCAGAGCCACCGGAGCTGTTACTTCTTACGATGCCGCTCTGTGGTCGCCACCAACGCCTTACCGTGGAGGTCTGGAACACTGAACAAAGGGTGTCCCACAGTCTTAAGTTGTCGGGGCACGCATACTCTCTCACACTTCTCCAACCCTCTCAGGCACCGAGTCCATCAGCGGCTTAAGTTGAGGGAGAGGGAAAAGACCGGAGTGCCTCAGTGTCCCCAGGCTGCTCTCCGGCCACCTCCCCCCTCGCTCCCCCCAGCCCTCCCCGTCGGTCTCGGCGGGAGTGGATCCCGGCGGCCCCGCTCCCCCGCACGCCGGTCCTCCCGCCTTACCTCTGCCAGGTAGAGGTTGAGGAGACAGAGCGTGGAGAACTGGAGGCAGGAGGGGAAGCAGTAGAGCAGCCAGTGCGGGAAGAAGTGTAGGCGAGAGGGCGGCCGCAGCACGGGCAGCGAGCCGCTGAGGGAGAAGGCGGCCGAGAAGAGCGTGGTCCTGAGCGCTGCCCACGCGAGACAGAGGAAGAGGCAGAGGCTCTGGTAACTGAGCCGCCGCTCGCGGTACAGCAGCAGCCGCCACAGCTGCAGGTAGGCAAAGGCGAAGAGCGCTGCGTAGAGCAGCGCGTGCAGCACGCTCAGCGCCAGCTGCACCGAACCGGGCACCGCGGCACCCGAGGCCGCCGCGACGGCGCCCGCGCCGGGCGTCGGGGGTTCGCGGCCAGCCGTGGGGACCGCGGCTGGCGCCGGCCCCGGCACCAACACCGACACCCTCATGAGGGGACGCGAGCAGCGGCGAGGGAGCGCGGGAAGGAAGCAGCCCAAGTGCCCCCGGACCTCCCGCCCGCCCCAGCCTGCGGTCCCTGGGCAGCGCCGTGACAGGACTCGGCAGCCTCGCGCGCCGGGCCGCGGCTGCCCTCGGCCCGCCTCCCTCCCCCGGGGGGGCTCGGCTCCTCCTGCCGCGGGCTTGGCTCCGCAGCAGCAGCAGCAGCAGCAGCAGAAAACAACTCTCGGCTGGAGACAATCAGCTGAGAAACCCGAGCATTTGAGGCGCTCGCTCCGCACTGTGGGCTGCCGGCGATTGGCCCGGGTGGGCACGCCCTCCGGGCGCCGCACTCGGAAGACCACGGGCCTCAGAACCCGTCACTCCAGAATGCCTCGATCTGATTGGGCTGCTGTTGTCCTCCCTCTTTTTCCCCGCCCCTCTCCCCACCCACGCTGCTGATTGGCCCAGCCGCTGGAAGACCAGCTCGCGCCGGCGGGAGGACTCCAGATTCTGTCACCTAGGGCCTCTCTCGCTCCGCCCCGTCGGCCTTCCATTGGTTGCAGGATCTCTTACGTAAGGAGCACGAGGAGAAGGCGGAGCCTCGATGATTGTTTTTTGCCCAGGAGACCGATTTTGCGCAGGCAGTGGCGGCCGTGGGCGGCGAGCTCTATCAGGTAGGCGTAGTCGTTTGCGGGCTGCCTTGGGAACCAGCCGCGGCCCCGCCTTCTGGCTCCGCCTCCTCTCGGGTGGCGGGAAGTGCTGTCCTCAGAGACCAATGGTTCATGGCAGGAAGGTCCTGCGCGCAGGTCTCCAGCAGGTGGGTGGCAGCGGGCCTCGAGATTCTGCCTGCAGGGTTGCATGCACGTCCGCATCGGGCAACGTTCCGCTAGCAAGGCTGTTTGCGGAGCTTCTGATTTAGTACGCCCGTTCTGGGGCGCCGAAGGAGTCTTGTTTTGGTTTATTTATCATCATCATCATGATTTCCTTTTTTTCTGGGTGAGTAGGAGGAAACATAGGCGAAGGAAGTGAGTGAAGTAAAGCGTGAGCTGAAACTGTAAGTAATCTCTTGGGAAATGGCCCTTAAGTACGGGTGGTACTGGGAATAGATGAATGTTAAGGGGAAGGTGATTCTTTGAAACCTGCAATTTGGAAAGATGTCCTTGGCATAAAATATGGGGCGGGGCGGGGCGGGAGGAGCAGTAACAGTTTGGTGATTGTCTAGAATGGAAGAATTAGAGGGGTATTCCATTTATATTCGTCTTGTGTGTAGGAGCAGGTGGTGCTATTTTCATTTGAGACCAAGAGGTACAAAAATAAACGTTATATTGTGTTTTAAATAAATGACACTGTATATTGGGCCACTGCATGTAATTTGTTACCTATTTTTTTATATTTGGTAGCAAATCAGTAAAAATGAGGAAGATTAAGAGGGAATCCTGTGTTCTCAGAGTGAACATTTCATCATTCAGTGTTCTTGTGGAGTATTTACTGGAGCATCCTAAATACCCCCTTTCCTATGCTCTGCCTAAGAAGAGTTTTGTTTACCCACCCTCCACTCACCAAGTGCCTATTGCACAGGGGTTTAAGATCTGTATTGTATTGCACGTTCTGGGCCAGTAGTTTACCAGGCACAGCTATTATTACTACCCATCTGTATATGATCATGCACATACACGAGCAATTATGATAAAATGAAAAGAAAGCCGTAAGTCAGTATGTTTATGCAATAGTATAAGGGCAGGGTCATCAGGTGAACTGTAACAAGGCAAGGGAATCTGTAGCATTTAGATGTTTTCTTTTATCTCCTTGGTTTTAGGGTTGGTGGAGACTACTTACATTCCAAACATTGAAGATGTTAAGTCAGATACACAGGTGGATATTAAGTGGTGATTGAAAGGGACAAGAGGTAGTTTGGGATGATTTGGGCTCTTGTTTTATGACATTTTGTCTTTCAGGCATGCTGCAGGAGCTTTATACAGTTGCAGTTTCTTCAGAGAACCTGAGTGCGCAGCAGCACTTACTCAGATCAGCAACAAGCAGTTCTCATTCTGAGTGCCCTAGTGCATAGTTCTTCGTGGACTTTGGCTTTGTCCTGTGAGAGAGATAAAAACGAATAGTTTTATCTTTATCTTGGTCACATCTCAAACTGGCTTTGGAGTATATGGCCTCTTTTTGAGGCCGAGTGATTTGATGAGCATGCTTCTTTTTGCATGGAATAGTGTGAGTCTAAATTACAATTTGTGTTTATGTATGGATAGTATGGGTCTAAGCTACAATTTGTGTTTGTGTAATGCCTATCTTTGCTGGAACTCCCCAGAATCTCTCTCTCTCTGCATACATTGTCAAATACAACCTATAGCAGTTACTATTCAGTATGCGTCTTCTGTTTCCAATCCCTTTCTCTTAGTGCTTTGAAACAAGCTCATTAGGTGCAAGAATCTTGGCACACACCCATTGTAGATTCATTGGCTACATATGATCTTCAGATTACTGTAGCCACAGCTTTGTCAACTTGGTGTGGCTCATTCATTGATGTCAGTGTCTGATAAGCCTGTTCTCATGAAGCCCTGACCAGTTTTGAGCTCTGCTTGATCTCCTAGCCAGTGCTTCAGAGTTTTTGTTAAGGCAGCTGCTCATTTGTAGCTTGTGTACCAACGGACACAGGCAGCTTTATGCTGCAGAAGTAGCCCCTCAAATCTTGACGGCTTAAAGTTTTACAATTCTTCCTTAAGCTCATGACACATTAGCTAGGGTTGTCTGTGTGGTGTTCACATCAACAAGATAGCTACCATTTTGAGCATTTCTGGTGGCTTTGATAGGAGGAAACAAAGTATGCCTGCCACATACTAGCTGTTGAAATTGTTGCCTGATATTCCTCTTTCCCTTAACTCCCTTCTGCACAGTGAAATCACATGGTGTCACAAAAAACTTCAGCAGAGATAGAATTCGGAAGCTCATTGAAACCTGCTTTATACCTGTGAAGAGGCAGGAACCAAGGATCTACAGCACCCAAGGAGCCAAGTCACATTTCTCCCGTGGCTCTCATCAATTTGTGTAGGTGTGTAGATTTTTGAAGTCCAAAGCACTGCTTTTTGGTGCCTATTCTAGTTGCTGGGGCTGGAGGAGGTTATCACTAAATATCTTCCATATCTTTGTTTTCACTCTGTGACTGGAGGCAGGACTGCCACTACATATCCTCCAAATCTTTGTTTTTACTTTGTGATTGCTGGTAGTCTTTCCCACCCACATTCTCCATCCTTTAGTTTAAAGGTCCTTGAGTAAGGAGAGCAAGACTCTGAGCAAATGCTTTTTATTTCCCACAGGTGGGTTTGTCCATTTTATTTTTTTGTGGCTGGATAGGGTTGATTAGATTAATAATAGAAGCTGTGGAAATTTATTTACATGCAAAAAAAAGAAAGGTGAAAGATTGTAAGACCTGAAGACAGAGAAGAGTGTAAATAATAACTTTTAAAATAAAAGGAGATGATTTATTTAAGGAAGCGATGCGAGCTGGGTATGATTACAGCACATGCCTGTAATCCTAGCAATCTGGAGGCTGAGGCAGGAGGATGACCATGAAGCCAAACTAGGCTACATAGTAAGATCATGTCTGAAAAAGCTAAGAAAAGAAAAGAAAAGAAGGAAAGAAATGGCTTTGTGGGTTTCAGAAGTTCCCTTGACATCTATCCTTGCCTCAGTTTTTGTTTGTCTTTAGAGAGAATTGCTCTCAGTTGGTTATTATGTGTTTTGACATAGACAACTATTTTCAATAACTTTGGCTTTTGGTGTTCTGAGATATATTAAACCTTCTGTCCCCTTGTCCCTCTTTGTATTTCCTTTCTGTCTCCTAGCTAGTCAACTAGTGGATGCCAAATACTCTATGCTTTATGTAATTTTTAAATTGTCGGTCAAATATTATCAAAGGTGGAATGATTGAGAGATGACTGATACATTCCTTTCTCTGGTCCCTACCTGATCAGTTGAACAGCACTTCCACACATGTATTCTCATCTCTCCAGTTAGATAAAAGGCATCTCAAGTTTGCTTTGAATGTACAGTCAAACCGTTGGAGCTTTGCAGCACGTTGAAGGGGAGAGGAACAACTATCAACTCTAATGTCCAATTTAGGCTAGAGTAATTGAATTGTAGACTCAAGACAAGGAAATAATTGATGCTTGATCTTTCAATTGCAATTTAACCTAATACTTTGCAGTTTAATTAGGTTATTGTTATTTCATATAGGAATGAATGCTCTATAGTTATTCCCTTAGCCACAGAAATACATGCAGTTTCCTCTAGAATATGAAGAAAATAGTGGGTGACCTATTTTAAAATGTTCCCATTAATATAAAGCAGCCCTGAAATAGGTTGCTTACAATGGCTAGAATGTATAATTGATTTTAATGTTAAGGATACCTTTTAGTTAGGTATCATTAAGATTGCATTTTTATATGCAACTGTCACTTTTCATTTTACTTTAGTTTTTTTAAACACAATTAAAAACTGAAGGCAAATCTGTTCAGTGATAGTAACATGGTCTAATGAATTTCAGAAGTATTAAGTAATTCATGAATCATTAGTCTCATTTTTTTTAAGAACACTTGCTTTCTAGGGAGAAGTGTCTTGTTGATAATTTTGGATGAATGGAGCATGTATCCAGTGCTTTATGATTTCTTCATAAAGTTGTCATCTTATTCTTTGCTGAAAAGTTCTGCCCTTACTCGTAGGAGTCTATAGAAATAATTTTGCTGTTTTCATTACTTATTTTAAAGTGGTGTTCTTGTATTTGAAATATAGAGGTCCTATTTCAAATTAAAAGGTGAAAATTCTCACCTGTACCTGTGAGTGTACCTTTGCTCTTTGTAAATATGGTAGTTTTATATAATCTTAACTTCCCTAGAGGCTGGGAATGTAACTCTGTGGTAAAGTGCTTGCCTAAGCTATCTTTTAAACTTTGACAGTTTAAAACTGTCAGCAGGAAAAACTCCTGGAGTTGTTTAAGAAGAAAACAAAGCAAAACAAAACTGCAGAACAGCAAACAAGACTAACAGCAAGAAAAGGAGAAAAGTAATAAATGTACCAAGAAAGTTGACAGGAGGGTGGCTGGCTAGACCAAACTGGGTTCAGAAAGTAGGACTGGATTAGTCAGTTGAGAACAATTTCTTTGTATAAGCAGTGTAAAATAGTATGTCCTAAGCATTAAAGTAGGCATATGTTCAGAAAGAATGTTGTTGCATAATTGGAATAGATTTCTTGTGGGAGATTTAAAAGGTAGTAAACCCATAACAGACTTTGGATGTCTCCTTCCCAGCCAAATGGTGTTCAGCAGTTGCTGGAGTATTTGTTGCACACTAGCTGTAAATGGATCAAACAAAATGTCTAATTTTAAAAATGAGTAGAACTAGGCTTGGTGATACAGGCCTGTATTCCCAGCTACTCAGGAGGCTGGGGCAGGAAGATCATAAGTTCAAGGCCAGCTTGGACAGCTTGTGATAGCTTGACTTCAAAGTAGATGGCTGGGGCTAAAAATTAGTGGTAGAGTGCTTGCCTAGCTTGTACAAGGTTTTGAGTCCATTGTCTAACACAAGCAATTAAAAAATAAAGGACTGGATAATATTTTCAATTAATTTTAGAATGTCTAAAATGTCAGCTTAATTTACTGTAGTAAATATCCGTGAAACTTAAGCATTTTGTAGATATCCTTGATTTCTTTTGCAATTATCAAAAATTAAGCTGAGTATGGTATTGAATGACTATAATCCAAAAGGCAGCAACAGGGTTGCTGTGAATTTGAGGCAAGCCTGTGCTACAAACTAGAACCTTGTCTCAAAAAACCAAACACAAAAATCAACAACAACATGCCCACTCCAAGGCCTGGTAATGTAGCTAGCTAGCTCTTAGTGATACAGTACTTCCTTAAACTACCCAGTCCCCAGCACTGTGAAGATATAAAATGAAATCAAAGTATTATCAGTGCAGTGTCCTTATATATTACCCCCCAGGGTTTCTTTCTTACTAGAAGGAAATAAAATTCTAGTAAAATCAAGTAATGTAGTGATTTAACTATTCATCTGGTGTCTTTAACTTCCTTCATTTAACAAATCCATCTAAAGAACATTGTTGATCTCCTACTCTGTGCCAGGTATCTCTTGAGGCAGTAGAACACAGCAGTGAAGACAACAGACACGTCTCTTGGCACACATAACCAGCTACAGCTCATGATGTCTTCTGACTTCGTGGTATTTAGAGCCGGGGTCGCATTGGTTTTGATGTGCAGTTTTTACAAGTCAACTGAAGACCCTCTCCCAGAACTGAGTCCTCAGCAGTATTTCAGCACACTGCAGCCAGGAAAAGCCTCTTTAGCTTATTTTTGTCAAGTTGGTAAGTATATTTTACAATTTTTACTTGTCTCTTGTGATAATTCATTTCATTTTCATCATTACACTCAGTGGGAACTTTGGTCAGTTGCAATAGTATAAAGCTGTTTCTGTGATCTACCTGCTTGGAAGAAAGAATCTAAGCACCTTAGCTTTTCTGTTTCTTGGCTCATCAGCTCTGATGTAGTGGTGATTGCTACTAACTTTAGTATGAGGATTAAATGTTGGTTTACACATATGCTTACTTCATAGAAAACACTAGTTCAGCTGTCTGGGTTTCTTTCATTCAGTCATTTCCGGAGGAATACTTGCTTATTTTCTTTACACGTAGCTATTTTTGCAGTTTTGTAAAAGGTGGGTATGTAGTTTTAGCAGTGCTTTAGCTTAGCATTCTCTATTCTGCTTTGGCTGTGTCGTTAATTATATTGAGTTAATTAACATGAATATTGAACATAATTGTGATGGTTTCATTTAAGTCTTTATGCCAGTAACAGTACAATTGTATTGGAATTACCACAATGACTTCACATCTCTAGCCGTCCTTTAATTCTACTTGTGATTTGTGATTTTATTTATTTATTTATCTATTTATCTTTATTTATTTATTTATTTATTTATTTGGTTTTTTGAGACAGGGTTTCTTTGTGGCTTTAGAGGCTGTCCTGGAACTAGCTCTTGTAGACCAGGCTGGTCTCGAACTCACAGAGATCCACCTACCCTTGCCTCCCGAGTGCTGGGATTAAAGGCGTGTGCCACCCAACGCCTGGCAATGATTTGGGATTTTAAAGTCATTTTGAAAGTTTTTTTAATGTGTGTTTAAGAACTGTGTATATGGTGTTAAACTTGGAGGGATAATACCACATTAGATTTAAACTTTTTTTAGTTCTTTCTTTCTTTCTTTCTTTCTTTCTTTCTTTCTTTCTTTCTTTTTTTTTTTTTTGAATTTTGACACAGGGTTTCTTTGTGTAGCCCTGACTGTCCTGGAACTGGCTCTGTAGACCAGGCTGGCCTTGAATTTACAGAGATCTGTCTGCCTCTGCCTTTAATCCCGTGTGCTGGGATTAAAGATGTGTGCCACCATTGCCTGGCTTGAAATTTTTTTTTTAAATAAGTTTTAAGATAATTTACAAAATTATATTGTGATAGTAGAAATACAAATAAAGAAACAATAGGAAAATGTGTCACTGGATGTGTTTACTTGTCATTTTGAAGGCCAATCACATAATTTTTTTGTGTGTTCAGATTTTCCCTGTAATATTAAATATTCATCTTGTAGAAGAGTAGATTCACAAGTAATTCATTCAACATTTCTTATTGTAGGTTCTCTAAGTAACTCTCTGTTTCTTGAAGAACTAAAAGAAGCCATTAGACCTCTCCAGGACTATGGGATTTCAGTCTCAAAGGTAGACAGATACTTATGTTAATAAATTATCAGTGACAGTCATTTACAATAGTATGACCTAAGACTGCATATTGAAAAACACATTAACTTCATACCTTTTTCCAAACTGAGAAAAAATGTTTTTTTTTTGTTTTGTTTTTTTTTTCTTTTTTTTCTGGCTTCTTACCTAAGCACAGAAAGATAACTTCACATGGTTATGTAACAGTGCATGAAGAGAAAAGAAGCTGGCTGAATCCCCCAGCTGTGAGAACTTAACTGCATTTCATAACCCATTTTCTCAGGGTATTTTCAAGCCATGGTAGGCTTTTGTTCTCTTTTGTCCTAGAAATATTTCACAATAGCCACAATTTGGCTGCTTATTAAATTTCTATTAGTATAAATGGGAGGAAAAATGAAGGTGATTAAAATTTTTTGACTTCTTAGTTTTTATAATTGTTTATGCTATAGTTTGGACATTGTTTAGAATAAATTAGAACAAGTCATTTGAAAACATTTTTTTTTTCAAAAATTGTTCAAATTTGCCATGGAGTTTTATGGACATTTTTCACATTTAGCGGGTTGGGTAACATCTCAGACTTGCATTAACTTTACATGAGAAGTCTCCCAGTGATTGTCGCTCTTTTCAGATTAGTGCCTACTCACTTTCTCCTACATTTATTCGTTCTCAGTTCAGCTACCACCCTTCTCCCAGAGATGACTGTTGTCACTCCTAGTGTCTGTGGTAGACTTCCTGCAGGACCTTAGGACAGTATGTACTTTACAAAAACCCAATTATACTACAAACTCCATCCTTTAGGCATGTCAGTTCTTTCTGTGTAGATGCTTTGTTTACTTACTGACTCTGTTCTAGAATGTTACCAGCACTCATCTCCCATGACCTCTGGGTAAAAATTTAAACAAAAAAATTCATAAGTGATGGGCTGGAGATGCTCAGTGGTTATGAGCACTGGCTGCTGTTGCATTGGATCTAGTTCAGTTCCCAACACTGACAACTCCAGTTCCAGGGGATCTGATGCCCTCTTCTGACTTCCATCAGCACCAGGCACACATGTGATACACATACATATGTGCATACACTCATGGACATAAAATAAGAATAAACTTTAGAAATGAAATAGTGCTTCCACGATGCTCAAAGGCATGGCTGTGCTATTTATCTAGTCACAGCTAGAGAAGAACCTAGACTTATGTGGTTGGGGGAGAATATTAGGATCTGTGCTTAGGCTGCACTTACTAACTGATGTAACTTGAAACTTTTGATTTTTATGGTTGAGAACACTGAGATTTCCTGAGAGAAGATGGTGACTCACAGGCTCATCCTGAACATTTAGCTCAGTCCTTGCCACATAAGAAATAGTAACTATATTTACACAGTGAAATGAGTTTACTGTATCGAGTGTTCTTTAGATGACCAAGACCTAGTCCTTTTCTTTGGAAAGGACATATTGTAAATATGGGGATACAGCACATTCACAGATCATCTTAGTAACGAGAAGAATGGAATCATTATCATAAGGGCTATCCAAATCCAGTCCCATGTTAAAGAAAGGAAGTGCTGAGAGAAAGTCACAGTGGTGTTGGAGAGGAGTAGCATTTGAGAATGTTTTAAAAAATTAAGATTGACAGAGACAGGTAGATTAAGAAAACACCAAAACATAGTTGTCTTTGTTGTGAGCGTGCACGCGCACACACTCACTGAGTTTAGTTAGCTTGCTTGAATGATGAGAGTCAGGGCTTATTTAGTGGAGCATCTAACTAGTGGTTACACCACCGAAGAAAATGACTGCCTATCCCTCAGCTACCATTAGTTGCCAATGGCTTCTCCAGGCTGGGTAGAGCTGAAATATAAGTGGACTAAATAATTCTGGTTAAGAGAAATATTCTCAACTTGGACAAAGTAACCAAGTCCAACTTTATGCTACTTAAAAGTGTTTTGTGACTGAATCAAATTGGTTTTTGAAACAAACAAAAGCCCTTTAGTCATCTTTGACTTTTCTTTCTCTCCTAACCAGTCCCTAGACCACTAGGTTCTGTTCAAACTTTTCAGACTCAGCTGCTCTCGTACTTCACTCTTAGTCTCCTGGTCATCATGTCACCGAGGGACCATAGTGCTGTCCTAGTCACTGGCTGTTTCCTCTCACTCTTCCCCCGCTACAGACTCCTCTCCGTGTCTGATGACAGAGAGGCTTCCAGTTATAGTCACAGTAGACTAAAACCCTGAGTGTTGCAGAGACTGCCTTGTCGGTGATTCGTTTTCTGTCCCCTACCTTCTTTATGTTCCTGAAGCACATGGTTCATTTTTCTGTCTCATGTGTCTGCCAAAGGTGCCATTACTACAGGACCTTTGCAGGTATTTTCACCTCATACGCACATTTATCTATGTCTGTGTCTCCCTGCCATCCTTATAATGCCAATGTTACCTCCTCAGAGAAGCCTTCCTCAGTTAGCTATCTCAAGTGGTCTGGTGTGTCCTGTCCCTTTGTATGGTACTTAGCTTTATATATTAATTATTTGATGTTTATACTTTTAAAATGTAAGTTCAAAATAAATTTTTTTTTATTTGGGACTTAACTGTATTCCCAGTGACTAACATAATGGAAGATGTTCAGACTATAGTGGATGAGTACATGGATCTCTTGTCATAAAGTCCAAAGCTTTAATGTTAAAACCTTATGTCCACTAAAGTTCTTTTGGTGATAGCTGACTCAATTCTCATTTTCTGTTCCTTATCTTCCCTATCAGTTCCCCTTTTATACTTTTTTTTTTTTAAAAAACAAACAGCTTTCATTGTTTCCTCAAATTCCACATAAATAAATTAAACTAGCAAGAACAAAAACCTCATTCCATCAAAGCAAACAAAACCCATAACCAAATTCAAAACAAAATAACTGCCTCTTCAGCCTTTGTTTAGGTTAGTTACCTTGGTGGCCATTTATCTTCCTAGCTGGAAATGTGTGCTCTCCTCACAGCTTGCTTCTGTGTGGTGATGCGTGTGTGTATACACTCACTCTTCATAGTTTCCCTTTCTGCCTTCACGATCAGGCTCTTAAGTCTTCATGGCCTCCCTCCAGGTCCCAGTCCTGGGCCTGTATTTACATTCCTGCCTCCTTATTTTGTGCCCTCTCACCTTCCATCTTATTTTCAGACATTTCCTCACCTAAGTCTGGGTTGTGAGCGGACTGGGCTTGGTGCAGCAGCTCTAACACTGGAGACTTGGTTTTTTCTTCCTATTGCACCATTTTAGCAAATGGAGTGCAGGTGTCCCATGCTTGTGATTGCCTCTGGTACTCTAGTATTCTTATTGAGAGTAAGCTGTCAGTCTCCTTTTGAGAACTATCAATCAATTCTCACACAGCGATGTCTCCTATGCCGCATGAACCCTGTGGCCATCCTGACCTGCTGTGGAGGCTAAAAAAGCTTTCTAATGTGACACTTTATTTTTTTCAAAGTGGTTCTGTTAATAAAAGTAAAGGGGTTGATGGACTTGGCTTAGGAACCAGCAGAACTTACTAGCCATACCTGTGCACCTTCCTGTTTTACTTCCTTACTCCCGATTGTTTAGCAAAATTGAGTTAATTGTAAACTTGTGGAAAATTAAACATCACCTTGAGTAGCAGACGAGGGTTTCTTTTTGTGGTTTCATCTAGTGCTTGGGTGCATATGAAAGCATTGAGTCAGGAAGAGTGAGAGGCAGATCTTAGCCTGGAGGCAGGTGGCTATATTTCCTTCACCGTGAAACTTGACCCTGTGATACATACCTTAAACCTTAAATATAATCTTTTACAGGTTAATTGTGTCAAAGAAGAAGCGTCAAGGTACTGCGGCAAAGAAGAGGCTTTGATGAAAGCATATTTATTCAGGTAAATTGTCTTTGGAGTGTGATACTAATGCAAAGCAATAGTTTAGACTGCTAAAGAGTACATAACACATCACTGAGCCAGAGTAACGTGGTCTTTAGTGGGGACTTAGGAAGTTTAATAGAAAGTCCAAGGAGTGGTTTTTTTCCTTACCTTTCTGAGCTTCTTTACAAAAGCTGGAGCATAATCGAACACTCCCTGAGTGTCTTTTATGAATTACTCCTCAGAATGTTGGGCAAGAGCAGACTGGGTGTTCTGTGTGGCTCTGCCACCTCTATATTGGGAACCTTCTCCTCCTGAGGGATCTGTCTGCTGGTGGCTTGGTATTGGTTCCTCTGCTGTTGAGTCTGTCATCTTATACTGGAGATTTGGCCTAAGAAGTAGAGAGAGCCTGTTTATTTGGTCAGGCAACTTTCTCTCACCTGCTTGTTTACTTCCCAAGCCAATCTGGAAACCTGTGTGTGAGATGTTATTAGGAAGTCCCTTTGGGTTTATATTTGTTTCTTTCCCAGTATTTTTTTTTTTTTTGGCCAAGTATAGGTCCTAAACTTTTCAAAATGAACATGCTTATGTGAGTATACTCAGAGAATAGTATGTACCAGAGTCTGATATGTGTATGGGGCACACAGACAAAACACAGGCTGTAACATCAAAGAACTGATACTAGATAGCCAAGCAAATTGGAGTGTAAGGAGATACTTCAATAACATGTTCTTAAAACATTTCTAGAGGCAACATACTGCTCAGAGAATTCCCCACTGACACCTTGTTTGATGTGAACGCCATCGTTGCACACGTTCTCTTGTAAGTACAGGGGGCACCCATTTGCTTGTCTGTTGGTGATTTCCACTTTTGAGAAGCACAATCCTTGGAGATACTTTAGAGTTTTAACATATTTATAGGCATAAGTTTCAGACAGATCGCCAGTTTATCATCTCAACTCAAGGATCTAAAGTTTTTCTTCAGTGACAAAAAACACAGGAAGACATGCTCTATTTGAAAGGTTTTCTTGCTATTGGCTTGCTAGTGCAGTGAGTATTTACTCAATGCTGTAGTCTGTCTGAGATGCTGTAACAGAATCCACAGACCAAGTGGCATAGAAAGCAGAATTTTCTTTTTCTTTCTTTCTTTTTTTTTTTTTGTTTTTTTTCGAGACAGGGTTTCTCTGTGTAGCTTTGGAGGCTGTCCTGGCACTCGCTCTGGCCTTGAACTCACAGAGATCTGCCTACCTCTGCCTCCTGAGTGATGGGATTAAAGGCATGTGCCACCAACGTCCGGCTATTTTTCAGTTTTGGAGGCTGAAAATCCATGTCATATTACTGACTAATTTGGTGTCAGATGAGGGTCTGCATTTCATAGAAGACTGTTATCCCCATTTCCTCTCAGAGCAGAAGGAACCTGGATAACTGAGATTTCTTTTATGAGACTATTAATCTCATCCATAATGGATCTACTTTCATGATCTACTCTTTCCTCAAAGCCGCACCTCTGAATCCTACCACTTTGGGGATGGGTGTCAGTGTGTGCATTTCAGGGGTTACACACATACCCAGGTGTCAGTGTGTGTATCTCAGGACACACACACACACACACACACACACACACACACACACACGTATGTGTCAGTGTATGCATCTTGGGACATATACACACCCATATGTCAGTGCATGCATCTCAGGGAACACCCCCCCCCAAGTGTCAGTGTATTCATCTCAGGACACACACACACACACACACACACACACACACACACACACACACACACACACACCAGTGTGTGATCTTAGGGGACACACACATACACATGTCAGTGTATGTATCTCGGGACACACACACATACACACACTTGGGTGTCACTGCTAAATTTTAGCTCTAGCCAACCAGTATTGAGTATCCCAGCAAAGCAAAGGTTTTGCTTTAGTAGTTTCAGTACCTTGTTAATCAAAGTTGGTTCTTCAGCCGCAGCTAACCAGAATCACAGAGTCTTAATTCAGAATAACAAATGGCTCCAATAGAGTCTTCACTTCCCTCTGAAACTTCATGAGCCAGGCAGGCCTCCCTCTTCTGCGCTGCTGTCAACATGCTTATCTTCCAACCTCCTACAGACCATCCCACTGAACTCTTAACACTCAAATGGCTTTTCTGGCCCAAAGTTCCGGAGTCCTTACACAATCCTCCAAAAAACACCGTCAGGTCTGTCATAATGATATCCCACTACACTTGTACCACCTTGTCATAGTTAGGGTTTCTAATGCTGAGACAAAACACTAAGAACCAAAAGCAAGCTGAGGAGGAAAGGGTTCATCTGGCTTACATTTGCACATTGCTGTCCATTATCGAAGGAAATCAGGACAGGGACCTGGAGGCAGAAGCCGACATGGAGGCCATGGAGGGGAGCTGCTTGCTGGCTTGCTCAGCCTTCTCTCTTACAGAACCCAGAAACACCAGCCCTCCCTATCATTAATAAATTAATCACTAATAAAGAAAATGACCTACAGCCAGATCTTATGGAGTCATTTTCTCATTTGAGGTTCCCTTCTTTCAGATGACTCCAGCTTGGGTCAAGTTGACATAAAACGAGCTAGGACAAGCCCTAAAGCCAGTTAATTGGTGAAAGATGACCTTTTTCTTTTTAGGAACTAGTTTATTGAGATATAATTCATATGCTGTTCAACATAAAGTCTATAGTTCAGTAGTTTTTAGTGTATTTACTGATACGTACAAGCATCACCAGGATCAATTTTAGTGTTTCTCATTTTATAAAAAACCTTGACCCCCATCTTCCTATGTCCCACCCCTAAGGTGCCCCCCCCATATACTTTGTCTCTGTAGACTTTCCAGTTCTGGACATTGACTATAAAGAGGGTCTTATACTGTAGTGACCTGAGCTGCAGCCTGAAAGACTGCCTTGTGAAGAAGGAATTCCAGTGGGGTTGCATGCAGTTCAACAAAAGCTAGAATAGAAGGCACGCTACTGGTCTCAGGAAACTGCCACCCCCCAGTAGATAGGTGATAGCAGTTTTGAACTCAGAAATGGGTGAAGGAAAAGGGAAAGGTGATTGTTTTAAGCAATAGGGGGCACTAAGGTTGCCTTTCCTCAAAGTATGAATCCAGGTTTGACATCAGATTTCAGAGTGGGACCACACTGGACACCTATGGCCCAGAGTTTTTAATCAGTCGGGTCCTAACTCGGGAGAGGCTGTGGATGCTGAGACACCAGTCACCGAAAGTGCTTGGGCTGAGGAGATAGTTGATATCTTGTTGTGGTAGTGGTACATTCCTAATGCTGACTTAGAGAACATCAATTCCATGTCATTTGCTTACCATGTTCCTGTTACATGCCAGACATTTTTTAGACATTGGAGATGCCGAATAGGCTTCTGTTCTTGAGAAACTGGTATGCAGTTTCTCAGATGCATAGGGAGGGGACAAGTCACATCTAGGTAGGGGGTAGGTATTTACTAAGTGGGCTTCCTGAAGAAAGTAGCGGATGTGATAAATCTTTAAGAGTAAATGCCTGGTGAAGGGGAAAGTGGGGAAGTGCTTTGGAAATAATGTGGAGAGCTTAATTTTGCTGGAGTATGACACATGAAGAAGGCAGGTTGTAGAAGTCTAGAATGTGCCCCGAGGTGGTTCAGGCAGCAAACTTTGGCATTGCCTGGTGTGCTGGCAGTCTCAGTAGAGAGTGTGTGTTCCAGACGGAGGCTGCAGTGAAGTGATGTGTACTCCCATAAGCACCTGGGTCTGTTATGGGTTTGGTTTTTTAATTAATTTTTGTTTTTGGCTTTCAGAAACCTTTTATTATTGTCGAGGTTTTCATGACCCTTACGGTCAGATACCGAAGCCCATACCCACAATTGAAGAACTTACTTTAGACTAGCTGTGCTTATATGTACAGCTGTATTCGGGTCCATGCACCCGCTTTTTCAGTTATTTATTTTTGAGATTATAATGTAATTACAACTTATCTCCCTTCCCTTCCCACCTACCATATATCTTTACCTGATCACCTTTAAATTCATGATCTCTCTCTTTCTCTGTTTACTAATTGTTACTGCATGCACACACACACACACACACACACACACACACACACATATATATATATATATATATTCCTATATACATATATATTCCTAAATATAACCTGTTTGGTCCATATAATATTACTCATATGTATGTCTCTCTTTTTTGAGGCTCTTATCTCAGACCTTGGCTAAGGCACCTTCCAGGCACTTATGCTAAGAAGTCGTTGTCAGAGGTCCTTGGTAAAAGCTACTTTTTAAAAATTTTTATTTTTTGGACATTTTGAGTTACTCCTAACACTTGCCTGTTAGCCCTGCCTCCTTGGACTATAAAACAGGCAGCGAAGAGCCCTTTGGGGAAATTTTAGTAGACACAGTAATCACTTGTGTCTGCACCATGTGCACCTGGCTATTGATTATTACAAAGAATCAAGACTATCTTGGAGTTGCCCCCTTTCTTTATGGTACAGTAGGCGAACAAAATCTTTTTCCTATTCTCTTGCCTCTTTCCTAGTGTGTAGAGATTGAACCAGGGCAACACTTGCTTAGGTAAATTTTTAATCTCTGAGTATCCAACTCTGATTAAGTTTCCATCATGACTTTGGGTTTGCG
The DNA here is from genome assembly GCF_003668045.3 of Cricetulus griseus. NCBI lineage: Eukaryota > Metazoa > Chordata > Mammalia > Rodentia > Cricetidae > Cricetulus > Cricetulus griseus. Next base: position 201,216,456 of record NW_023276807.1, on the reverse strand, counting down.
ATAATTGTCCTGATGAACCAACACAAAATCTGATCTGTTTTAACACATGTAGAAACTGCTGTGTGGCCATTGTGTAATCTAGGGAAGTAGAGCAAAGAAGTGGTTTTCTCCCTACTGTTTACACTGTGAAAATAACTGGGCTTAGCAACAGTTAATTCAGTGTCAGTTAGCAAAACTACAAACTTAGTTTAATGCTTGATTTCTTTTTCATCCTGCCCCACCTCACACTACCTAGACCCAGTCTGATCACCATCTGCAGTAGACAAGGAAGAAGAGCCATTTACAGGGATGTCTCTCCTTTAACAGTCTCACACAGCTGCAAGAACTGCAGCCCCTGGCAGGACAGCTACGCATTTTGGACATAGGTCATCCAGGGGACATTTAGGGCAAAACCACTGAACGGAAAAGAAATGGAGGAGAGAAAGTGAAGAAATAGAAACCAGAGAGGCAATTTCTTCATTCTTGCTTTGGACATAATAAAGACTTGTGGAATACAGTGTTGTATAACATTTTCCAATAATGATATTTAAGTATTGAGTAACTACACCAAATGTCATGGCTGTACCTTGTAAATTGCCATGAAAAAGAATATATCTTTTCAATTTGTCATTCTGTTTTTTTAATTTTTATTTTTTTTAATCGTTCTGTTTTTATGGGCTAAAAACCATTAGTTTAAAATACCCAGTGCTTAGCAGGCAGCCTTTTCCTTTGCACAGTGATCATAATAGAATTGAAATATTGCCTGACCAGTTTTCTATTGAGTTTTAAACTTCATTTCTAGGCCACTTATCTTATGTAAAAGAAGCAGAACTCCAGAATTTTATTTGAAATTTACCACTGTGGTCTCCTAAAGATTGTGTGGTCAAATTTATATTTTCTTTTTTGACTTTGAGCTTTAAATTGAGCAATGATCTTCTTATGCCTTTGTTATAAAGAAATCCAGGGTTTTGAGGTTTCCAATTGATACACTGTTTAAAGCTATAAGAAATTAAACTAAGAGTATAGTTTCCATGTCTTTTCTCTCCATACATGGTTTTCCTAATAACAACTTGCCATTAGTGTGACACTGTCATATTTCGTGAACCAATATTAACAAAACATAGTTAGGTGTTCACTCTGTATTATACATAATGTTTACACCATTGCAGTGTTGTGCACAACAGTTTCATTGCTCCAAAACTCTGTCTCACTTCACAACTGATACTTTTATTGTTACTGTAACTTTTCCCTTTGTACAATGTCACATGATGAAACCTCACAGCATACAGCTTTTACATACTGACTTCTTTTACTTAAGCAGTATATAAATGATTACATGTCTTCATGGTTTGATGGTACATTCCTTTTTATCACTGAATAGTATTCTTCTGTGTGGATTTTCAACCGTTTACCCATTCACCTGCTAAGCATATTAGTTTCTTCCAAGTTTTGGGAATTATGAATAAAGCTGCTGTAAACGTCAATGTGTAGATTTTTGGGCATAGATATGTGTTCACCCCTTTGTTTATAAATACATAAGAGTAAGACTTGTGGATTATAATGTTAAATTAGTAAGAAACAGCAAAACTGCTGTCCCAGTTTTGCAATGAGAGATTTCTGGTCCTCTGTGGCCGACTGGCTACCTGTTATTTGGTGTGCTGTCCAGATATTTTACATGCTTTTTTTTTGTTGTTTGTTTTTTTGAGACAGGGTTTCTATGTGTAGCTTTGGAGTCTATCCTGGCACTCGCTCTGGAGACCAGGCTGGCCTCGAACTCACAGAGATCCGCCTGCCTCTGCCTCCCGAGTGCTAGGATTAAAGGCGTGTGCCACCAACGCCCAGCGGGTGGCTACACGTTTAGATTGAGGCATTTTATCAGATGCATGTTTTGTTAGATACTTTCTTTCAGTTTGTGGCTTTTCCTCTGTTCTTTTAATAGTTTTCTTTTTTTCAGAGCACAGATACTATTTTTTAAATAGTGAAGTTGAACCTAACAATGTTTTTAGTGGATTATACTTTTGATACTGTATTTTAAATTGAGTTACCAATCACAGGTTACCAACTTTTGGTTTCTTTCTGGAGACAGGGTGTTGTGCAGCCCAGGCTGGTATCCAACATCCTTGGTATGTAGCCAAGGATGACATGGAACTTCTAATACTCTTGCCTCTACCTCTGTGTCAGCCTGTGAAGGGGTTAAAGGCAATACCACTACATAGGGGATGTATAACGTGTAGAGTCAGTGTGTTTCATATTTGTTGCATGTGGATGGCCAGTTTTCCAGCACCTTTTATTAAAAAGATGATCCTTTCTTTATTGAATTGTCTTTGCTCCTTTGTTAGAGATCAATAGATTGTGTTATGGGTGGGTTTCTTCTTGTACTTTTCTATTTTATATTTAATGAAATAAGCATATTTTAAAATTATACTTTATAGACATCCTTATAATTTTTATATACTATAAAGACATATAAATATGTAATCCTAAATACTTTATGTTTAAGATTAAAATCTGTTTGGGATTTGACATGGTGAATAGTGTGAGGAATGTGTGATCCAGTTGGCTACTCAAATGCCCCAACACAACTGAAATAATGAATTTTTGTTCAGTATTTTAGGTGTTCTGGTTTACACAAAACTCTTACATGCATTGAGCTCTTATTTCCAAGCCATATCTCACTGGTTTGTCTGCATGTCAGTACTCCTGGTTTAATTTGTAGAGTTTGTAATATATATGAAAGGTTTAGGCCTTGCATATTTTTGTTTTCAGAATCGCATGCTTATTTTGTTTTCATATGCCATTTAAAATTAGCTTGTGCAGTTTCTCCCCTTCCCCAACTCTATCTAAATTCTGCTAACTAAATTTATGTTATCTTAGAGACAGTTGACATCTTAAGAATGAATTCTCCAGCCAGGCGTTGGTGGCACACGCCTTTAATCCCAGCACTCGGAAGGCAGAGGCAGGTGGATCTCTGAGTTTGAGACCAGCCTGGTCTACAAGAGCTAGCGCCAGGACAGCCTCCAAAGCCACAGAGAAACCCTGTCTCGAGAAACCAAAAAAAAAAAAAAAAAAAAAAAAAAAAAACCGAAAAACAAAAAACAAACAAAAAAAACTCCCGTCCTAGAATATGATGTCTTTCCATTTGTTAAAGCATCATTTGTGCTCACATTTCTCCTTTGGAAGATCACTTTTAGTTTCATAGCAAAAAGATGAGGAAAACATAGAGATCTTTCATTTAACTCTTACTCCCCCACCCCCAGAGTGGTGTATAATTTGTTAACAGTAAGTCAGTCTGTAACGTTGTAGTATTTCTTTTCCTTGGTGGTTTTGGGATCTAACCTAGGGCCTTGTATAGGCTAGGCAAATGCCATATCCCTGAGTCATACTCAGTCCTGCTCATCCAAAGTCCACAAGTTACATTAGGAATCATCTTCCATGTTGTGTATTCTGTGGGTTTGCACAAATGTGTAAAGACTGAATCAATCATCATAGTATCACACAGGCTTTTCACTGGCCTAAAACATTTGTGCCTCTCCCCAAGAGACCACTGATCTTTTGTGTCTTCATGGTTTTGCTCTTTGACCCTAAAGAATTCATTTTATTTTTATTTATATTTAATTTTTATGTATTTAATTCTATTTTAAAAACAAACTGAAAAATGCATTAGGCTTACTTTCTAGTAAATAAAATAGTACAGTGTAGTAATGCTAGCAATAAAGTATACTTAGGTTGAGCAGAATATTTTTACTGTATACATGAGTGTTACATAAAGATATTAACACACAAATGGTCTTTATAATCAATCCCACTATCCATAGCTGGACAGTTTCCCCCACTGACTTATATCTTGTTCTTCTTTTAAGAATGCTTTTATTTGCTGTTGGATATATTTATTCATGAGATGTATATGTATATAAATACATGTATAATCACATTATTTTAGCATCTTATTAGGATTTGATATGCTCATAAGGGGCATATGTATAATTATATATGAAATATATGAAGTCACATTATTCTTTAACCTAGCATTATATTAGACAGAAAATAGGCAACCGAAAACTTACTGACACTTTTAAATTTACAAAATATTTTTAGTTGAAAATAGATTTTTTTCATGCAATTTATTCTGATCACAGTTTCTCCTCCCTCATCTCCCATATCCTCCCCAACTCTCCACCCATCCAACTACACACCTCTTTCTCTCTGACTTTAGAAAACAAAGCAAATAAAAACTAAACAAATAAGAACAGAGAAAAACAAACAAAAAGAAAAAACAAGACCAAAGAAAAAGCATGAGAAGCGCATACATATGCAGAAACATAAGTACACACAGAAAACTCATGAAAACACCAAATCAAAAGCTATAATACACAAGCAAAAGATCAGTATGGTGGTTTGAATAAGAATGGCCTCATTGCCGGGAGGTGGTGGCTCACGCCTTTAATCCCAGCACTCAGGAGGCAGAAGCAGGCAGATCTGTGAGTTCGAGACCAGCCTAATTTACAAGAGCTAGTTCCAGGACAGCCTCCAAAGCCACAGAGAAACCCTGTCTCGTAATCCCCTCCCCCCCAAAAAGAATGGCCCCATAGACTTATATATTTGAATGCTTAGTCAGGATCAGGGTATAGCTCTCAGCTATTATTCTAGCACCTGTCTGCATGTTGCCATGCTCCCCACCGTTATGATAATGGACTAACCCTCTGAAACCATAAGCAAGCCCCCATAAGAATTGCCTTAATCATGATGTCTCTTTACAGCAATAGAACAATGACTAAGACAAAGCTTTGTGAGACAAAACATCTCCCCAAATACCACTGAGTTCCTTTTGAGTGGCCATCTACTGCTGGTCCCGGGGGGCCAGCCTTTAAGTTTGTATGCCCAGTGAGAGACTGTTGAGTAAACTTAAGTTTTCTATTGCAAGCAGTTGTCAGTTGAGATAGCTTCTTGGCTAGGTATGGTGGCTTGTGTCCACTTCTCCTCTCAGTAGTGAAGCCTGTTGTGTTTATAAGACCTTGTTTCCTTGGTGTCTTCTATCCTCACTGGCTTTTCCCATCTTCTCTTCCCCAAAGTTCCCTCAGCCCTGAGGGGAGGGATTTGTTGGAGACATCCCAATTAGGACTGGGTGTTCAAGGTCTTAATCTCTGTACATTGTTCAGTTATGGACCCCTGTATTTGTTCCCATCTACTGCAGGAGGAAGCTTCTCTGATTATGATCGGGCATGATAGTGATCTATGGATATAACAGAATGTTGTTTGAAGTCATTTTATTGCTATGTTCCTTTAGCAGAACAGTATATGGTTTTCCTCTAGGTTCATGCCTCTCTAATCTCAGGTACTTGATTACTGAGTCGTGTCAGGCATGGGTTTCGACTCTTGGAGTTGGCCTTAAATCCAGTCAGATAGTGGTTGGTTGTTCTCCCCTGCTTTGAGCCACTATTGTACCAGTGTATCATGTAGGCAGGTCACCAATGTCAATGGAAGGATTTTTATAGCTGGGTTGGTTTTTACCTTTCTCCTCTGGTAGTGTGCAAAACTGATCAGTGTGCTTACTGAATTACATTAATCTCAACCGTCTTGTCGGTTATTTTTGGTCAAGATGTTCTACTTAGTTTTATAATTAAGAATAGGAAATATTTGTAGATAATGCTTCGATTGTTTTCAAAACATTTGTTCATGAACCAAAAGCTTGCTTTTGAGAATATTTGTATTTATTTGCTTGACAAATGTGTAAGCCATGCTGTTACTTTTTTTTCTTAAAGCATTTGAATTTGTTATGTAGAATGTTTTGATTGAGAACAGCGATCCACAGTTTTTCTTCAACTCTGCTCCCTTTGTCAGTAGACTATAAAAAATTTTGGTAAAAAACTACTTTTTTTCCAAATTATAAAAAAAATGCAGCTAGGAAAGAATGGAGTTACAAAATCTGAGAATGAAATAAGTATAAATTTAGGGTAGTGTTCATGTTATTTATAAATTAGATACTTATGGAGCGCTATAGCCAATTACCTAGGCTTTTAAAATGATATTTAAAATGTCATTAAAACATTACTTAAAAATATACCAAGTTGGTGATGGAGTTTTTATTGGATATTTAGAATAAAAGGTCTTGGATGTGAATTTGTCACAGTGCTGTTAATTGGTATTAATGTTAGATTTTCAGACCTGGGAGCACGATGTGGTACGTGAACTCTGTTAGGTGCTTAGTACATAGTGGGTTGGTGGTTGATGAATTTGGAAAGCTCATGCTTCTGCTAAAATGGAAGGAGCAGAGGTCTTCCCTTATGTGCACATAATTGTTCTCTAGGGTAAGCTGGTAAGAGACTGCAATACTAGAGAATGACTGGGGCTCATGGCTGTGCTTTCCATTTGTGTTTCACAGGTGGCTTCTTGTTTTCAACCTATCACTTTATGTGTGAAACTGGTAGTGGTTTAGAGAATAGTAAACAACAGCCTCATGGTTTAGATAATAGTAATTTCTTTTTTTTCAACTTTTTAAAATTTGAATTAGAAACAGGATTGTTTTACATGACAATCCCAGTTCTCTTCTCCCACCCGTGCTCCCCTACCACCTCCAACCCTATCTATCTCATATCCTTTCTGCTCCTCCTGGATGGTGAGACCTTCCATAGGGTGTCATCAGAGTCGATAATAGTAATTTCTTGGGAGTACTGTGCTGTACTGTCTCTACACTGTCATATGGAGAACTGAAGCAGAAAGAATTAGCTTGAGCCAGCATGGACTACATATGTAGTCTAAAGGTCAGGCTACCTTGGGCTACCTATTAAATCTT